>NW_012114253.1:32063-55770 GCF_000951035.1 Colobus angolensis palliatus | reverse complement strand
CTGCCCACTCATATATCCATCCACCCATTCATTCACCCATCCATCCATCCATCCATCATCCACCCATCCATCTGCCCACTCATATATCCATCCACACATTCATCCACCCATCCATCCATCTATCAATCCAACCATCCATCCATCCATCAATCATCCACCCATCCATCTGCCCACTCATATGTCCATCCATCCATCCATCCATCCATCTATCCATCCATCCATCATCCACCCATCATCTCCCAGATCCTGGGTCTCAGGCACATTCAGAGGCCCTGGAGGTCCAGAGATGATTTCCCAGACTTAATTTCAGTCACCCCCATTCCCTGAAGGGGCTGCGTGTCTCTGGTGGTTGCTGTGAGGACTAGACAACATGGGAGTGGGCAGGCTGGCTCTTGTGGCTAGTAGCCCCTGTTCCCCCACCCTGGATGTCTGGGCTCATGATTCCCCAGCTCCTCACAGGCTTCCAGAGATAGCTGGTGCCACTGTCATTCCAGGAAGCCCCTCAGAGGAAACACAGTCCCCGTTTATGGGCTGGCTGCTTGTAACCGCAGAGCCCTGTGCTGTCACAGGGATTCACTCAGGCTTTAGTTGCCCTCCTGTCCCAGTGCCAGGGCTGGTCTGAGGACATCCGGTAAGTCTTTACTGAGCAGCTTTGGAAGCTGGGGCGGTGCCATGGATGCTACCAGAACCAAGTTCCCTACTATTCTTCCAGAAAGTGGAAGGTTGTCTTGGGCTCACATCCTGTGGAGGAAGGGGACACAGAAAGCCATTATTGAGAACCTAGTAGGTGCCACATGCTCAGCATGATGGGTGTCCCTGGACCTTCATGTCAACACTAGAGGGAGGTATTCTCACCTCCACTGTACACTCAAGAACACTGAGGCTCAGAGAGGGGAAGTGCCTTGCTTGAGGCCACACAGCCAGTGAATGTCAATGCAGGAATGATCCCAGGTTCCCTCGACTTGAGTCTCAGCTTCTTTCTCTGACCATGCACCTGCAATCGCTGTTCTAGCCCTGGAGCACTTCCTTCCTCCTTCACCACCACCTTCATCATCACTCAGACCCAGAGAGACTAAATGGCTCTTCCCTTCCCCAGGGACCAGGTTGTAGAGCCCATGTCCCATGCACACATGGCGGAGGATGCATGTGGTCACCAACTGTTCTCTAGTAGCCGGAGCACAGATTTGGGATAGGACAGACAGGTCCGACAAGAGTCATGGTCTTGGCTTTGTTCCTTCCTTACTACGTGACCCTGGGTAAGTTACCTCACCTTTCTGGGCTGCTCAATTTTCTCATCAGTAGATGTGGAGAAATATTCACCTGTCCTACAGGGAGGATGGAAGGGGAAAATGGGGTAAAATGTACAAAGTGCCTTGTGTTTGTGCCCTGCATTTGTGAGGTCCCGAAAGGCTCCATGGGTGTGAGGACTCCTGGGCCTCCAGCCCTTGGAAGGGCGTGTGGAGAGGAGGGATTGGCCTGGCAGGCATTGAAGGGCCTCCCTGGGCTGGGCTCGGGTGTGTGCATTTGAGCACGCAGGGCTGGGGCCTGATGACCGGGGGCAGCCCTGTCACTCCCTGTCCATTCTTACTCCCCGCAGCCCTCTCCTCCCCCTCCATGGACTGTCTTTACTCAGCCAGCTTCCCTCTGTCCCCCAAGGGCTGGGGGGACGGGCACTCTTGGGGCATCTCTGTATTTTGTAAGGATGATTTAGAAGCAGCCATTTGGTGGTAGGGAGTCCTCAGGCCTGAGTCCCGCCAGGCAGGAAGCCCCTTCACCCACCTCTGGCTCCTGTTCCGAAGGCGGCCGCTGGAGCTCCCACCCCGTCTGAGTTCTTCTTCCCATCACCCAGTAGCAAAGTGGGGAAACTGAGCTTGAGACGGGGTGCCTGAGCTCCACAGCTCCTCAGGGCCAAGGCTGGGTGTAGGGGCAAAACAGTCTGGGTCTGCATTGGCCAATGGAGGCCTGGATCTGGGGTGGGGGTGGGGAACCAACCTGGTCTCAAATCTGGGGGATCACTGGGGTGGTGGCACATCTGGGAGGCATCTCTGTTCATTCAGCAGCCACTGAGCTCTGTGGTCTGCCGCTCCGTGCTTGGGGTTGAGGACAGGGCCCACCCTTGAGGAGCCTGCTGTCTTGAGGGGCACGGAGCTCGGGTCAGGGCCAGGCTCCCAGCTACTCACTGCTGTACTGTGGCCCTGGGAACACCCTGAACCTCTGTGCCTGGGTTTTCTTTCCTATCCAGGGCAGGTCTGGGCTAGCCCCTTCCGAGGGGCCTTGAGAAGCTGAAGGCTGGGACTGTGGGAAGCTCGCAGCACAGTGCTGGCCTAGGGAAGCTCCCAGTAGAGGCTGCCTGCTCTTATTGTTGTGATTCCAATGGTCACTTGCTATGGGCCAGACACCTCGGATACTGCCCGCAGGGTGATTCACCATGACTCTGAGAGGTGGAGTTATAGGAGGGGAAACTGAGGCTCAGGTTGGTGGTGTCATGCTAAGGGGTCACACGTCCAGAAAATGATTGGACAGGGTGTGAACCCAGTTCTGGCTGCCACACCCCAGTGACTTCCCTGTGCCAGTGCCCTGTCTCAGCAGAGCCTTGGGAGAGTAGCTCTGCCCTCGCTGGGCAGCTGTGGCCCCAGTAGGTACCTCCTCCCTTCGGTTCCCAGCTCCCATGATGGATGAGTCTGGGGTTGCTTTCTTTGCGGGCAGCTGCCAAGGCCAAGGGCCCTACCAGGGTCTTCTCTAGCTTATGTCCTCCTTCCCCCACCACTTTCCCCGGGGGCCATGCTGCGACTGCCTGGGCCTGCCTGCCCCCTCCTCCCTCATAGCTTACATTCCTCCAGAAGCTTCTCCCCCAGGCGGGCAGGCGGTCAGTGCCTCCTTGTGCACAGCCCTCCCTTCCTGCTCTGCTCCCCAGCTCTTTGGCAGTGGGTACCAGAGCTTCCTGGCTCCTTCAGCCCCATCCAGCTTCTGCCTGGCTCTCCTGGTCCATCCCAGGGCCTCCCCCAGCTTCCTGTACCCAGACTACCCAGACAGGGCAATGCTAACCCAGAGAAATGGAGCCCAATGCTCGAGTCAAGGGCATGAGAGGGAACATGCAAGCGGGTAGTGAAACGTTCTTCCGAGCATGCTGGGAAGTCATCTGCTCACCTCGTCTCTGCAAAAGGCAATGCCTGACACAGTCTGGCCCCCCGGGAACGTCACCATTCAGCTGACAGACCTTGCCAAGCCTGTCTCCTCATCTGAAAAATGGAGCCATAAAGATCTAGCTCATAGTCATGAGGGCTCATTGAGATTCTAATCAATGACATGATGTCTTCACAGAATTATCTAGATTATTGGGGAAACAGTGGGAGTTTGCCAAGAGAAAAGGCATGCAAAAAAGGGTATTCCAAGCAGAAGAAGTGGCTTATGTGAAAACAAGGAGGTGTGATAGAATCGGAATAGTAAAATCAGGGGTGAGCTGGAGCTGGCTTGCACCGGCTTGCAAGAGCCGGTTGGCGAATTCTCAGGAATTTGCAAAGCGGCTGTTAGGGACAGCTATCACCAAAAGTTAAATTTTATAAATTTGCAATTGAACAAATCATGTTACAAAGATAATAAACACTCAGTGCACTACTTCCTAATAATTGTACTATTATCTATTTTTTTATGGATTGTACTTTTATCTATTCTCTGTCTCTTACAGATTTGTACTGTTATGCATTCTCTTATAGATTCTCTCTATAACTGTACTATTATCTATTCTCTTCATAGATAATAGTGGTTCTTTTTTACTTTAAGGGTGTAAGAAACTTCTGCTAGCCGCCTCTAAATGTCTGCCTATAAACGTCTCTTAGTGCTAAAATCTTCCATTTTCATGTAGGGTGGAAACGCTATCTATGCAGGAGTGTGCTGGCTATCAGCTCTCCCCAGCTTCATGCTCTGGAATGTTGTGTTGGTGGCTTAATAGTGGTGGTGGTGAGGGTATTTGTACCATGGAAACTGGGCAGTGCTACAAAACCAGGACCCCTCATACCCCCAGAAGCCTATTGTTAAGCATTTATTTCTATTTATTTATTTGTTTGTTTATATATTTATTTATTTTTGAGATAGAATCTCACTCTGTCACCCAGGCTGGATTGCAGTGGCGTGATCTTGGCTCACTGTGCCTCCGCCTCCTGGGGTCAAGTGATTCTCCTGCCTCAGCCTCCCGAGTAGCTGGGATTACAGGTGCCTGTCACCACACCCGCTAAGTTTTGTATTTTTAGTAGAAACGGGGTTTCACCGCGTTGGCTAGGCTGGTTTCGAACTCCTGACTCCAAGTGATCTGCTTACCTTGGCCTCCCAAAGTGTCAGGATTACAGGCATGAGCCACCATGCCCTACCCTGTGTGTAAGCATTTACCAGCACACCGCTGGCTAACAGTTAGCAAGACCTCACTGCATGCCAGGCTATACCGTTGTCAGGCTATACGTGCATTATGTTGCCTCCTCACAGCAGCCCTGTGAGGGTGGCACTGTTATTGTCTCCATTTTACAGTTGTGAAAACTGAGGTACAAGGGAGATGAAGTCATTTTCTCAGAGTCATAATGAGCGGCAGACCTTGGAAGGGTTCCTGGATCGGTGGGTGTCTGGGTGAGGGGGTAGCCGAGACGTGTTCCAAGTCCTGACCTTTCCTTAGTCCTCTTCTTCTCCCCACAAGGAAGGCTGGACTTGACCTTTGATGAGATGGAGGCAGACAGAGCCTCAAAGGCCGGAAAGGGCTCCCTTGGATCCTGCTTTGCCTCCAGCCTCACAGCAGGAAGACCAGGGGGCCAAGAACCAGCAGCCTGGGGCAGATTCCGCCCGACTCTCCCTAGGGGCCTGCCCCTGAGTGTCACCTGCCTGCCTGCAGTGGCCCTGCTCAGCCCTTGGTATCCATGGCTCAGATGGTGCCAGCCTGGGCTCCAGTACCCGCCTGGGAGCTACCTCCAGGGTCCACCTGCCAGGCTGAGTTTCACAACCATCCTGGGCTGCAGCTTGGCTGGATGGCAGCTGGTTTGTACATACACATGTTTTTGGCACCTTCTCCCATTAGGCTGTGTCATTACTTTGCATCACATGTGGCCGACACGGCCCCGGTGGGACCCTGCTGGAGTGATGCCTAGCCCAGCAGCTCCCAGGGTGGGGTCCACGCGTCTCTGGGGCTAATACCCTCCTTCTTAGGTTCTGGACCATGGGGACCCAGAGGTCGCTGACTCTTAGGTACCCGCTGCTGTGTGCAGGAGGCTGTCCTCTCTGAGAGGTGGTGTGGTGTCGCGGTGAAGAACCTCGGCTGTTCACTCAGACCTGGGAGCTGTGTGGCCTAGGCTCCAGTATCCTCATCTATAAAATGGGCACAGCACCAGCTCCTTCCGTCATTACGGGGAGGATGGAATGAAGGTCCTCTGTGTGAAGTCCAGGAAGGAGAGTGCGTGGGTGTGGAGGGCATGCTCCTCCCCATTTTGCAGATGAGGTAACTGGGGCACAGAAAGGAGAAGCCACTGTCCTGTGACCCCATAGCCAGGGCTCTTTGGACACCTTCCTCTCAGCCTTGGGAGCCAAAAATTGTTTCTTTTCAAAGTAGAAATAGAGGGAGGGGCTTAAAGTCAATCAGCATTGAACAAGCCTCTAAGCTCCTTAAGCAACTTCCTGTGAGTGTGGAAGCCAGCTTAGAGCGGGGGCTCAGAGAGGCTTAGTGACATACTCCCCATCACACAGGGGCGAAGGGCTGCTCTTGTAGGTGAAGGGTAGCATGATCCTAAGCCAGGGCTCCAGAGACTCAGATTCTGGCCTTGTTGAGAGGTTTGGGGCAGGTGACATCTCCCTCCGGGGTTCAGTTTCCTTTGGAGCTGACAGTGTGCCAGGGAGAGTTTAGAAAGAGGGTCTGCTGGAAGGGGATGATGGGAGAGAGCCTGCTGGGAGAATAAGGGAGTTGGGTGCCTCGTTGGGTCAGGGTGTGTGCACACAGCCTTCCCTGACCCCAGCAAAATATGCCATCAGTGGCAACTTCTTCTTTGCCCTCTTACTCCCCAAAAGACTGCCAGGGAGGCTGGGTGAGGTGGCTAACGCTGGTAATCACAGCACTTTGGGAGGCCAAGGCAGTCAGATCACCTGAGGTCAGGAGTTGAAGACCAGCTTGTCCAACATGGTGAAACCCCGTCTCTATAAAAAATACGAAATTAGCCGCCATGGTGGTACATGCCTGTAATCCCAGGTACTCGGAAGGCTGAGGCAGAAGAATCACCTGAACCAAAGGCCAAGGTTGTGATTAGCTGAGATTGCACCATTGCGCTCCAGCCTGGGCAACAAGAGCAAAACTTCATCTTAAAAAAAAAAAAAAAAAAAAAAAGACTACCAGGAGAAAAATCAAAGTACAAGAGAGAAAAGCAGGTGTACAGGTGTAGAAAGAGAAGTGATGTCTGCACTGTCTTTGCAATTGCCAGTAAGTGCTCACTGTAGCCTTTGAGCTCCCTAGTGGCCAAAGTAAAAAGGGGTGAGTGAGCCTTTTATCCCACTTCCATGGTTGGATTGCAACAAAGGCCAAGTAAGATCCTAGATATGAAAGCACTTTGCAAATCACGAGACCCCTGTTGAGGTGGGGTGAGAGTAATGATTATTACCAATATCTGATTTTACCACTGGGACTGAACCTTAGGCCTTAACCTTATCATGTCTAACCTGCCACTGGTGCTAACAGCCTTTCCAGCACTGTCTCCATCATTTCTTACCTCAAGGTGGATGCTCACGTGGCACCAGGCCTCTGCTCAAGATGTCCCCTCAGCCTGGAACACCTGGCTCACTGCTCCTCAGGAGTCCCATCTCCCTAGCTCCCTCCTCTGGGACCCGTCACTGGGTCACCCCAGGCTGGCTCTGGGGTCCTCATCTGTGCTTCTGCAATTCCACCCTGCACATACCACACTGGATGAAAACCTCCTCCTTCGCCAGACCCCTGGCGGACAGGGTTGGGGGCTCTGTAGATTCTGGCGCAGGTCCTGGCATGGTTAGTGCCTAGAAGGGGGTTGCTGAATGAATACATGTCGGTACTGAGCCCACACCCTGTCCTCTGATCTTCACCTGTCCTCATCAAGGCAGAACACCTGGTGTTCTGGGCGTCACCTCCCCAGAAGCTGCCCCGGGCCTGCCTTTGCCCGCCCAGGAGGGTGAGTCCTGACCCCAGAAGTCTCCTACATCCCTGAGCTGCCTAGAGCCCGTAACTGTCAGGGGCCTTGGCAGGAGGAGAGTGCCCAGGGCAAAATCAGCGGAGAGGTGGGGGCGCATGTTTCCACTCACTGGGCTGCTGAATTCTTGCATTTACTCACTGCATTGGGCCACTGCATTCTGTATTTACTCTCGTCCACGTCTCCCAGCAACCTCCTGCAGTAGGAACTTTTTTATCTCCATTGTACAGATGTGTAAACTGAGGCTCAGAGGCAAGCACTCTCCAACGGCTTTGTAATTTGTAACAGGTGGCAGGTAGGCCTCGGGGGTTGTGTCCACCCCCTAGATGCTCACAGCCTGAAGGGAGACAAGAAGGAAAGAAAAATAAATGAAGGAGGTGGCTGGGCAGGCCCTGAGGGGTGACAGCCATTTGAGAGGAGGAGACACGAGCGAGTGCGCATCCCACCACACGCCTGTGATGACAGACTCCCTCGCACGCTCACTAGGCCCCAGCCCACTGTCGCCCTCGCGTCTACCTCCCAGGCATCCCACATTTGCACACTCATTGTCCCCAGGCTCATCCCTTGCACACCCACAATCCCCACTTCCAGCAGGACACACTGAAACGCACTCGCAGCCCTGGGCTGGCGCATCCTCCACACCCACACATATGTGCTTGCAGCTGGGCTCACACACTATGCAGATGCACATGGTCTGAGTCCCCTCTCGAGCCACACACCTGCTACCCCTCATGCCCGGCCACCAGCCCAGTCCCAGATGCCACCCCAGGGGCGCCAGGTGCCTCCGGCATCCAAGGTGATCCCCTTCATGTGGGGCAGATGTTCTCAGCTGCTTGGGCTTGCCCCGAGGGTGGGGATGAGGCCCTGGCCAGGGGTGCAGGGCCAGGCAGTCGCTGGGGCAGAGCCGGGATGCCCACACCTGTGCGGACATGCCTGGGGCTGGTGCCAGCACAGTGGCCGCTCCCTCTACCCTCCAGCCTATCAGAGGGTGGCCTGTGCCAGGCTGGGGATGCCAGCCTCACATTCTGGGAGTGTCAGGGAAGCCCAAGGAGGGGCACGGTGGGCAGGCCCGGGCCAGGCCCTTCTCCCTGATTTCGAATCTCAGCATCCCAGCTCCATGACCTCAGGTGGCATGTTCCAAGCCTCAGCTTTCTGCTCTGCAAAATAGGTACGGTGACAACCTTCCCTCGTGGTTATTGGGAGAACAAGGAAGCTAGTGTGAAATCCAGGGCTTGACTTTCCTGCCGGGGGCCATCACTCTGTCCCCCAGCTGGAGGCCTACTCCCCAGTCTGTCCCTACCTGTTCTTTTTTGTTTGTTTTGTTTTGTTTTTCTGAGATGGAATCTCACTCTGTCGCCCAGGCTGGAGGGCAATGGTGCGATCTCGGCTCACTGCAACCTCTGCCTCCCAGGTTCAAGTGATTCTCCTGCCTCAGCCTCCTGAGTAGCTGGGATTACAAGCACCTGCCACCACACCCAGCTAAATTTTGTATTTTTAGTAGAGACCGGGTTTCACCATATTGGCCAGGCTGGTCTCGAACTCCTGACCTCAGGTGATCCACCCACTTTGGCCTCCCAAAGTGTTGGGATTATAGGCGTGAGCTACTGCATCCAGCCTTTAGTTTTTTGGGGTTTTTGTTGTTGTTGTTGTTGAGTCAAAATCTCACTCTGTTGCTCAGGCTGGATTGCAGTGGCAAGGTCTCAGCTCAGTGCAATCTCTGCCTCCTGGGTTCAAGCAATTCTCAAACTCCTGCCTCTTGAGTAGCTGGGATTACAGGTGTCTGCTACCACGTCCGGCTAATTTTCTTCCTTTCTTTTTCTGTATTTTTAGTAGAGACAGGGTTTCACTATGTTGGCCAGGTTGGTCTGGAACTCCTGACCTCAAGCGATCCACCTGCCTTGGTCTCCCAAAGTGCTGGGGTTACAGGCGTGAGCCACTGCACCCGGGTCACATCTGTTCTTTTTAAAACAGCTTGATCAAGCTCGAAGTCACATACCCTATAATTCATCCATTTAGAGTGTATAGTTGAATGGCTTTTAGTATATTTACAGGCAGTGCAACCATCACCACTACCAATTTATTGCCACACTGCCAATTTATTTATTTATTTCAGAGACGGGGTCTCTGTCTGTTACCCAGGCTGGAGTGCAATGGTGTGATCGTGGCTCACTGCAGCCTCCGCCTCCTGGGCTCATGTGATCCCCCTCCTCAGCCTGCCGAGGAGCTGGAACTACAGGCACACTCCACCACACCTGGCTGAGTTAAACATTTGTTTTTGTAGAACTAGGGTCTCAGTTTGCTGCCTAGGCTGGTCTTGAATGCCTGGCCTCAGGCAGTCTTCCCGCCGTAGCCTCGCAAAATGTTGGGATTACAGGTGTGAGCAACCATGCCTGGCCATCGCTGTCAATTTTAGGGCGTTTTCGTCACCACAAAGAGAAACTGTGCACCCTTTAGTCATCACTCCCCTATGCTTCCACCCCCCAGCCCTGAGCAACTGGTGGTTCACTTTCTGTCTCTATGCGTTTGCCCATTCTTGACATTTTGTGTGAGAGAAATTAGATGATATGTGGCTTCTTTCACTTAGCGCATTGTTTCCAGGGTTCATCCATGTTGTAGCATGTGTCACTCCCTCCTTTTTCATGGCTGGATAATATTCCATTGCAGGGACATTCCGTGTTTTGTTTATCCGTTCATCTGGTGACGGGCATATGGGTTGTTTCTGTGTTTTGGCTTGCTCTGTTGTGAGTATGCTGCAATGAACATCCGTGCCTTACCTGCTTTCTGCCTGATTTTGCCTGACTTGCTAAGTTTAGCCTCTTGGCTTTTAGCCAAGCTGGGAGGCAGGCAGGCCAGTGTGGGAGGTCAATTAGACAAGCTGGGCTCAGTGTGTGAGGCGGGGATTCTGGAGGCTGGGGAGGAGATAGCTGGTCTTAGAGGGGTGGAGACTACCTCTTTCCCACCTGTTCCCATGGGGACACTTACCTCTCCCTCCCTCTTGTCCTCTCTCTTTTCACCTTAATAGTGACAGTCAGAGGCAACATTATGGCAAGGCCTTTTGAGCACAGAATGTCAATGGATCGTAAAAAATACAAATAAACACACACTGCGTGCGCACACACACACACACACACACACACACACACACACACACACACAGTGAAGTGGATATTATTGGCAGGCTCCGTTTATAGACAGGGGAATTTAAGCCTAGGGGTTGAGGTGACTTTGCCAAGCCCTGCAACTGTTGGGGCAGTATTTGAACCCAGACCTGTCCAGTTGTTGGAGAAACCTGATGTGCCCCCTCCTTCCTGCCTGTTCCACCACCCTGGGCCTCAGCTGTGTCCCAGTGCCACCTTGCCAATTCAATCCAGTCCAGTTCAAACCTCATGCCCAGGTGTGTGCAGGCCAGGGCTGAGGAGGGTAAGGGGAGATGCCAGGGCAGGACCTTGCTGGATTTATGATGTGCCAACCCTGGCTTGGGCCCTGGAATCCAGATTTGAACTACACACCATCCCTGGAGGCTGGAACTCAAGGTGGGGGAGGGGGTGCCGGCGGGAGGTGTTGGCATGGAAGACCTGGTGACGGGGCAGGAGGTGCGGGGGGAACATGACCCAGCCTGGGTGGGGGAGTTCAAGGCAGGCTTCCTGGGACAGCAGTACTTGAGTAGGCTCTGGGTGACTCCTGAGGGAATGGCATGAGTAGAGGCGTGGAAGAGAGTAAGAGGGAGAAAGGGTGCAGTGGTTTTGCCTAGAGTGGTTCTGTGGGTGGAGCCCAGAGTACGAGGGATGAGATTTAAGGGATGGAGACAGGGTAGATCCTGAAGATCCTAGAACGCCAGGCAAAGATGCTCAGACTTTCTCCTGTGTGCGATAGGGAGACATGGAGGATTCTAGGAGAGTGGCTTATGCATTTGAAAAGCTGCTCTGGAGTGGAGGTGGAGGTGGGAGTGGCTGAGGGAGGGGCTGGCAAGCAATTGTGGGGACCCTGAGGGTTGGGGTGGAGGTCAGAGGTGGAAGTGACAGGAGGAGGGACTGACACAGAACTGGGCTGGGACAGGAAGGGGTGGAAGTTTTGAAAAAATCCAGGAGGTGAATCCAAAGACTCAGATGCACAGGAGTCCAGAATCCTCAGGCCTGGGAAGATCCCAGGGTCTGCACCCTGATTTTAGCCAGGGAGCCCTCAACTGGGATGAAATCTTCCACAGAAGCCCAACCGCTCACATGAACATGGGGCTGGAGCTACTGCAGAGCCAGGCGGCAGGATTCCATTTACGAAAGTTCTGGAAGACACAAAACTGATCTACAGCGACAGAAAGCAGATCGGTGGCTGCCTGGGTCAGGGCACTCACATGAAGGGGTACAGGAGAATCTTCTACGGTGACAAAATGTTCTAGATCTTAATCATGGTGGTTACCTGGGCGTAGATACTTGCCACACTCATCCAACTGTACATTTAAGACCTGTGCATTTTACTGTGTGTAAATTATATCTCATAAAGAGAAGGAGAAAGATCTAGTAGCTAAAAACTGGTAAAACAGAAATAGCTCTGGGGTGGCTGGGTATGGTGGCTCATACATACCTGTAATCCCAGCACTTTGGGAGTCTGATGTGGGCAGACTGCTTGAGCCCAGGAGTTTGAGACAAGCCTGGGCAACATGTTGAAACCTAGTCTGTACAAAAAATACAAACATTAGCTGGGTGTGGTGGCACACGCCTGTAGTCCCAGCTACCCGGGAGGTTGAGGTGGGATGGGAGGTTGAGGCTGCAGTGAACTGAGATCGTGCCACTGCACTCCATCCTGGGCAACAGGGTAAGACCCGGTCTCAAAAACAAAAAAAAAGAAAAAAAAAAAGAAGAAGAAGAAAAGAAAGAAAGGAGGGAAGGAAGGAAGGAGGGCAGGCAGGCAAACAGCTCTGGGGTGAGGCAAAGTTGGGAGTAGATTCTGCTCCCTTCATCGCCAGAGCAGACCCTGAGCTGCCCCCAGGCTCCTGGGGCTCCCAGCCCAGCCTCCCTTCCCTGTGGCTCCCAGGGTGTCCCTGACCACCAGCACCCACCTGCCCTGCTCAGGTTGCTGCCTGTAGGGAGGGATGCCGGGCAGCCCCTCTTGCAAATCCTGAATTAATGAATCCCAGGAATCTGCTGCCCGTGAACAGCCTCTTCTTTGGGGTTTGGGTGAGAACCACAGGGATTAGGGCCTGGCAGTCAGGGCGCCTCCTCCCGGGGGCTCAGTTTTCACCCCCAGGGAAATCTGAACTGGCCCCCCAATCCACCACTCTAGTTTCCCCTTTGCAACAATCCCTTGTTCTTACAAGAGGCATTATCTGCCTAATCCCTGCCCGCCCTTTCTGGCTCCTGGGGCACAGGAGTGTGTGGGGCCCACGTTGCCCCCCCTCCTGGCTGCTCCCTGCCCTTGGTGCCCAGGAGCATCCTCGCCCCAGTCCTTTTGGCCAAGGTGGTTGGACCATGGGGAGAGGTGGAAATGGCAGGCCATGGATGGGTCCCCTGTCCCAGGCCTGTCTAGCATGATGCTGAACACAAACACGGGCACACATGTACACACACTCATGCCCACTCTCACATACACACACACTTTTGGGGAATTTCTGGGTTGGCTGATGTGACTAGAAAGGGCAGGTGAGTGGTACCTTTGTACCCCCACTTAGTTCTGAAGGGGTCAGCCGTGCAAAGGGTGGGATTGATGTCACAGTGTCTGATGGGTCGGGCTGGGTGTTAGACATTTTGTACATCTTACAGAGGGTGGGGACCAGACAGACCTAACTTGGAATCCAAACTCCACCACTCCCTGGCCGGATGTGCGGGAGCAGTTTCCTTATCTGTCAAATGGGAATGATGATTATTTTCCCCGGAAGGAAGGGAGGTTTGAAGGAGGCAGCATAAGCAGGGCTCCTCCAGGATTGGCTGTTGTCTTCACTGAGAACTCATGGCCAACCTTCCACGTGCGTTGGTGCAGGGCGGCCTGTCCTGCACCTCTGGAGGCCTCCTGGAGTTCTAATATCCCCCGCAGCGGTCTTCACTCCAGTGCAGGAGGAAGGCAGGGGGCGCTCCTCATCCCTCACCCACTTCTACAGCCTGCCCAGAGACCTGACGCCGACGTTTGGAGGCCGAGTCCTTCAGGGCCCCTGACAGATTCTGTGCTCAGGACAAGCTGGTGGCTCCATACAGAGAGTTGTGCAGACTCGGAGCTTTGTCCTAGGTCTGCCTCTGCCCTGCTATGTGGCCTCAGGACCATCAAACCTCTCTGGGCCTCAGAACCCGGTCTCTCAGAGGTCCCTGGAGCTCAGCTGTGTGAGAAGGGGCTCTTTACTGTCTTTCTGGGACACCTGCTCTGGGGCATGGATCCCAGGAGAGAGGGCTCCCTCTGGGCAGATGCTGGGCTGAGGGAGCAGCGGGCTGGAAGTCAGGAGGCCTAGGTCCAGGCTCTGCCTTTTCAGGCCTCAGTTTCCCCCCTGTGAAAAAAGGAGGCCAGGTTCTCTCAGCAGGGATACTGGGCCATCAGAGTGCGAGGGAAGGAAGGGGAGGGTGGGCAGAGACCGGGTGGGGCAGGGCAGGAGTGGCCCTCACCCGGGGCACACAAAGGGGCCATGTGTCCTCGGTGGGCAGTGAGGGGCGGGCCCGGGCGTCTGCTCTAGGGATGGGATTTGGCTTCAGAGAGGGGCTTTATTATGTTTCCTTTTTAATTACAATGGTCCCGGCTCCTACAACAGCAGCTTTTGTTGGGGCGGCTTAGGAGAGGGAGGGAGGCAGGGCTGGCCAGTCTGGGGCTGGAGGGGCTCGATGGGAGGGGGCCTTGCTCAGACCCTCCTGTCTGTACCCTGGGAAGGGAGGTGTGGGGGCATGAGGGAGGGGCCGGCTTCGGGGGTGGAGCAGCTGAGTTGGAGCCAAAGGGACACTTCTTCCTGCTGCATTTCTTTGCCACACTCCAAGTTCTGACATCCAACACCGCAGGGTGGCTGACCCCCGCCCTCCTCCCTCGGTGGCCCACAGGGATCTCAAGTTCAACATCAACTTCCCCCTAGACTGGCTTCACACTCTGGATTCTTCATCTCAGCAAATTCATTCATTCATTCATTCAACCAACACACATTTATTGAGTAGCTACTCTGTGGCTGGTCCCACTCTCGGGGCCGTGGGTGCAGCCGTGAATAAGCACACCCGAATTCCCTGTTCTGTGGAGCTGAGAGCCTTGCATTTACCTGTTTGTGTGCTTGTCCTCACAGTTTGCAGAAAGGTGGGATTTTGCCTTGAGCCTGCCCGGCTCGGCATTCACGACAAAGCCTGGCATATAGTAGGCTCTTTGGAAGTGCTCCCGTGCCAAAGAAGGAAAGAACCATCCAGAAGGCAGGTAGACCCTGAGGGCGAAGAGGATGCTTGGACCTGGAGAAAGGCCTGGAAGGAGACGCCTGAGCCTGCCAACACTGGGAGGTGGGGAAGTGATGACCAGCTGACACAACGCTGCGTCACTTGTTCCAATGTGCATTTGTTATTTTGTGTTTTGAAAAAGCGACTAAGAAAACCTTTAAATGAAAAAGAGACTGAATAAACAAGTGCTTTAATGACAACAAACGAAGTATAAGATTTGTATTTTTCCCCTAAGAAATAAAACACGTGAATTTTGGACTCAGCCCATCTGCTGTTTCCCAGATGTGTGGCCTTGGGCAAGACTCAGCCTCCCTGAGTCTAAATGCCCTCATCTGTACCCTCGCTGGGCTGCTGGGGGATGACATGGGGTCATGGCTGGGAAGGTCAGGTGTGTCACTACTGCTCTTGGCCCTTGGAGTATTGAGGTTGTGGCCCCTAAGAGAAAGGAGCCCCTCACTGTGGGACTGTCACAGCATCCACCCGCTGCAGACACCAGCACCCCTGAAGCTCCAGGGCCCCAACCCTGTCATGTAGGGGCATCCTTGAAGCTGGGGACTTCACACCACAGCCTCCTGCTCACTACCCAGGACCCCACTGAGAAGCCATAAGGGACACCAGCCTCTTCCTGTTGTCTTAGGGCTGGAGTACAGGACTCCTGGGCTGTCCAGGCTCCTGCTAGCCGGGCTCCTCTGAACTGCAGGGGCCAGACACTGCTGGGTGTTAGGGGAATGGGAACTGTTGGGCAAAGTCCAGCTGGAGACTTGCAACAGAAAACTCAGTTCCACCCCTAGAGCCTTGGGGTGGCAGAGGGGTATGCCTCCTATGGCCCCACCCATAATCCCCATCCCTCCTAGCCAGGGTGAGACCCCAGCTCAGATCCTTGATGACGCTTTCTTGGACCACTCTAAATAAAAGACGGTAACCCCTTTTCTGGCTTCCCAGCACCCACTGGCATACGGCCCACTGGCTGCTAACACGGGCTCTAGAGCCCCACTGCCTGAGCCAGAGTCTGCTGACCCATGGAAGGTGGACTCTTTGAGGATGGGGACTTTTATCTGTTCGCAGCCTCTACATGAACTGAAGCACTCTCCCCGTTTTACAGACAAGGAGACTGAGGTTCAGAAAGGACAAGTGGCTCTTCTAAGGCCACACAGCATATCCCCGACAGTACAAGAACCCTTAAATCAGTCTCCCCTCTGGGACCCCCCACCACCATTTCTTCTGGTTACTAACGTCCCCCTTCCCCAGCCCCAGACACTGCACCCATTGCTCTTGTCCCCACAGCCTCCAGAAAAGGCTGTGTCCTCCAGGGGAGGCTGTGATTTAAGGCTTGGTTCAAGTGCTGACATGTGATGGGGGAGCAGGTGGGGGCAGCGTTGCGGGGGGAAGCACCTCCCGCCCTGCCAGGCGCCCCATCTGGACAGCGAGGCTGCAACTTGATCTTTGGGCTGAGAGCTGCTCTATTTCGGGGGTGGCACTGGAGGCCCAGGCACCCTGACTGGGGGAAGGGGTGCCTCCTGCCCCTGCTACAGGCTTGGAACATAGGCCCTGGCCCGTGGGCCGTTACAGAGGGCAGGGGCGGGGCACCTCTTCCTGATCCCTGGTGGGCAGACTTGGAAGGCAGGGCCAGGGCCCCAGAGAAAGTCTCCCTTGCTCTAGGGACTGGAGGCTCCCGGCCCACGGGCAGGGACAGAGGAAATGCTTAGGGGTCCTTGTCATCGCTCTGCCAGCATCTCACTGTGTGACCTTGGGCAAGTCACTCTCCCTCTCTGGGCCTCAGTGTCCTCATTGGTGTCATTTGGAGACTTCAGGTCTTATCCAGCTCTGGGTTTTCATCTTCTTGGCAAGAAAGGAAAAGATCCTCACTGTCGAAGGTTCTAGGGACAGAGGGGCTGGTTCAGACATTTTAAGATGAAGGGAAGAATTCATAAGAGTAAAAAGAATGGTTCGAGCATTCTGGGTTACTGATACTGGGGATAGTACATGATCACTAGGTGGTCCAGAAAGCATATTTGCCCCTAGAGCACAGCCCATGAGAGTGGAAGCCCTTGGGAGAGAGGGAGCATGGGAGGGCAAGCCGTGGTCATGACGGGTGCAGGTGGCCCCCCAGGGCTGGCCCGTTCTGATCCTGAGTCGAGGCCAGGAGAGCAGCTGATACTCTCTGCCTGCCCCAGCCTTTCTGCCAGGACCCACCGGGCTGCTGCTGACGGCAATGCCTGCCAGAGGCGCAGAGCGAGAGTGTGAGCGTGGACAGAGAGCCCCTGAGGACGCTGGGCTCCTGTCCTGCCTTGCAGACTCCTGGGCAGGTGCTGGCCGCCTTCTTGGCACGGCCTGGACCCTGGGGAAAAGCTGCCTTGAGCATAAGCTCTCATGGAGCCCTGTTGAGCCAGGGCTTCTGGGAAGCTGGTGAGACTGGACCTCGCTCTGGCAAGGTCTGGGTGTGGGGCAGGGGGGAGGAGCTCCCAGGACATCTATCCAACCCACGCCTCATGCCATGGAGACATGGCTTAACCTCTCTGGAGCCTCCACTGCTCCATTTGTAAAATGAGAACACGGGTACTCCTGGATGAAATGATAAAAGCAAAGGATGATGCCTTGCACACCCCATAGTCATGGGGGTCTACAGGCTGGGGCCAGGGTCAGCTGGGAGAGGGCCGCAGGCTCTGTGGGAGGAAGGGGGCACTTCCCAGGGGAGGGGACTTGGACCTAAGACTCCCAGCACCTCCTGCAGGCAGGGCCAGGCCGAAGGGCTCCTGCTTTGGAGCCCAGGACTTGGTCCAGAACACCCACGGCTGCTTTCCTTTGCCCCCAGATTTTTAAATATGAAAGATCTACATTTACTAGTTAATGAAAAGCTGGATCCAGGGCTGGGTATAAGAAGGAGGCTGCAGATACAATTCTAGGTCCAGAGGCCTGGGGAAGACCAAGTCAGGAGGGGAGCTTGCCTTTCCTCAAGCCACACTGAGACCCCGGGAAGTAGGAGGGGATGCAGGGGGCTGGCGAGTTCCCAAAATGTCCTGGGGCCACATGATTTCAGTGTTGTGTGTGTGTGTGTGTGTGTGTATGTTTGTGTGTGTGTGTGCAGGAGCTGTCTCCATATCAATATTAACTGTCTCTGTATCAAGTCTATCATCTATCCATAAGCAGTTTCTTCATCCAAATTATTTTGCTTCACAAAGGGTTTCATTAAGCAAGAAGAAATTTATAATCCAAACGAATAATATAAAAAAGAAAAAATCAGAAGTTTCTGCTGTGCATGTGAATGACTGGCGTCATTTCTGAAAAGTGAATATACAGCTTTTGAAAAATCGAATTGGGCGTCCTGGCACTGTAGAAAAGGCAGGAGACGTGAGCATGTCATTCAACCTCTCTGAGCCTCCGTTTCCACATCCGGAAGTTGGGGAGAGCAGTTCCTGCCTCCTTGCTGTGATGTGGGGATTAGACGATCAAGTGTTTACAGAGCGCCTGGTCTCTGCTTGGTGCAGGGATAGTCACGGGTCCAAGGAGATGCTTCTTGAAGCGTTGCACTTGATTTGTGTTGGAAATGTGTCATGCAGACAAGCTTCCTGGAGGAGGCGTGGCCTTCGAAGCTGTTCTGAGAGTCCAGGTGGGAGCCTGTGGAAACAGGACAAGGAGGAGGAGCTGGGGGCTGTGGGCACCTCAGGTGGGCTACGGGGAGCTCGGGAGGTTGCTGGTAGAGCCCTGAGGATGAGGGAGGGAAGTGATTTGGGGAACTGGGCTTGCTAGGTCTGCCTTAAAATGAGGAATGGGATGGAAGGGAAAGGAGAAGAGAGACCCATATTCTCTCAACGCCTTCCCAAATACCCTGTGGGGAAGACACATGGGTGAGCCCCACTACACAGATGTGAAAACTGAGGCCCATAGAGGGCTCCTGGGCAGCTATTCATGCTGGTGACTCATATGGGGAGGGACAAGACAGCCGTGAGCAGCTTTGCTCGAGCTTGTGATGTGTTGGGTTTCATTCCAAGCAAAAAAATATTAAAAACCCTCATCAAACAAAGATTAAAAAACAATAATTTGAAAAAGAAGGAAACGCACGCTGGGGAGCCCAGGCGACCAGGCTGGGGTGGTAGAGTCAGGACGCAACACAGCTGGGTGGAAGCCGACCAGTGTCCGCTGAAGCCTGTGCTCCTTTTCTGGGCTGGACTGGGGCAGGGGCCTCCTTTCCAGGGACTCAGCAGGGGCTCAGCAGCCCCCTCCGTGGAGTTTATTGGGTCCTTAATGGGCTCTCAGAGACCTGGCACCTGCCGCTTTTTCTGTTCTAATAAAAGGCAGATGCCCTGGGGGTGGATGGGGGTGGTGTGTGGGGGGCTCTGGCTCGTGGCCACGCTGGGCGACACATTCCTGGGTCCTGACTCACAGGGAAACGTCTTCGTCTTCGTGTCTCCTCAGCACTTTTGGGCCCTGCAGCTGTGGCCGCATTCTTCCTCCTCCTCCCCTCCCCTCCCGCCGGTCCCTCCAGCTGGAGCTGCTGCTAATGGCATTGACCCATCCTGGGCTGTGGAGACTGAGGCCGCTGGAGAGCGGGTGCTGGTTTCCATGCTGTGCCACACAGAGTGAGGGAGGGAAGAAGACCTTCTCACTTGGGGGATGCCCTTGGCTTAGGGCAGTGAATCTCAGTCAGGGGTGATTTTGCCCCTCGGGGCACTTTTGGGAATGTCTGGAGACATTTTTGGTTGTTGCAACTGGCGGTGTTCGTGTGCCCCGCCATTCTGTTGGCATTGATAAGGGTAGAGGCCAGGGATGTTGCTAAACATACTGCAATGAACAAGACAGTCCCCGTAACAGAGAACCATTGATTGTCCCAAAGCTGGGGCACCCTGGCCTAGAGTCCCTGGGCCGAGGGCTGGAATAGGGATCCAATGTCCACATTTCAGACACTCTCTGTAAGCCTCTCACTGTGGGAGACCCCGGGGCTCATACTGGAGATGCTGAGATGATCCAGTTTCAAATCCTGGTGGTCCAGGAACCCTCCAGTCCAGCATGGGAGACAGAACAGCCTGGCTTGTTCTCAGCCACCATAGCAAAGGAACTTCCAGAGGAGCAAGCAGGAGGTCACCAGTCTTGGGCTTGGAGGACAGACCCATGATGTCAGGGAAAGAGCACTAGACAAGGAGTCTGCAGTCCCAGCTGTGACCAGCTGAAGAAACACAGACAGGCCACGTCTCCGTCTTCGGGCCTCAGTTTTGTCCTCTGGTCACTGCTGAGCTGAAATCTCTAACTCTGAGGGCCCGAGCTGTGACAGTCTTGGGTTCTAGACTCAATTCCTTTGCAGCGTGGCAGAGGGGCTTGGTGCACAGCATAGAGGTGGGCAAGCCATGGCCGAATCCAGCTGGGCACCTGCATTTGTAAAAAAAAAAAAATGTCTCTGCACAGTCTGGCTACATCAGCAAAGCTGAGTACTTGCACCAGAGACTGTCTGGCCCTCAAGTCCTGAAATATTTTCTATCTGGCCCTTAGAGGAAAAGGTTGTCGGCCACCCCGCACTAATGGGCAGATTTCAGGTCTAAGTCACTGGCCATTTGGGGACTAGAGGAAAAAAGGCATTTATTTGGCAGGGGGTGTGGGAAGGGCATGTTTTGAAGGAAGATTTTTCTAGTTTACTGATCAGGATCTCAAACTCAGATTCCTCTCTACGGCCTCAGTTTCCCTGTGTGTGAATGGAAATCACTGTACCTGCCTGGCACAGTAGGTAAGGAGGGAAAGTCTCGTGCCTGGGCCAGGCTGGCGAAGCTGGGTTATTTATGGTTTCCGCCGGGAGGGGGGCTGCAGGCCGCGGGCCGTGTCTGACCTGAATTCTTACACTTACAGGAAATTAGAGCCCTTGGCAGCAGGTGCGCTGGGATCCCAACACTCGGGTGGCCGAGAGGGTGATGTGGCTGAGGCAACAGGGAAAGGGGGCTGGACTGGGCTGAGGGCTGGAGGAGGGACCAGTCCTGAGGGGATGGGGCTCCACTCTCACCTTCCTGCTGTTGTGGAGAAGAAAAGTGGTAATGACCGCTACCGTGCACTGGGCTCTCGCTCTGTGCTTTGCTTGTGTTTGCTCAGTTAATCCTCCCAACATGCCTCTAAGGTAAGATGATTGCCCCTCATTTTACAGATAGGGAAACTGAGGCTCAGTGAGGTGTGCTCACTTGCCCATGAGCACAGAGCAGGCGTTAGAGTCAGGATTTGAACCCAGGAAAGGCTGTACAATTCCAATTCTTATATCCTTTTTTCCATACCAGCCACCTATGGGCGACGAGGTCTCCAGGGAAACTCCAGAACATTCTGTGGGTTTTGGTGGTTACCTGCTGAGGCGGCGGTGGGCATGGAGCATCCGAGGGTCCAAGGTGAGAAAGAATCAGGGTGTGTGGCTTACGGTCCAGTTCCAGGGTCAGAGAGGGAGCGTGAGTGGTCGACATCTGTGGCAAGCAGTTGTGGGGCTTTTGGGAGCTGGTCGTAGGCTAGGGAGTGCCAAGTGTCTGCAGTCAGGGGCCAGGAGCCTGGGACGCTGGAGAGATGGGGTCTGGTCTGCCCTGAGGCCGGGCCCGGCGGGGGGTGCCCTGGGTGGGCTGCCTGTCTGCAGCGGGCAGGTGTGTGAGCCTCGTGCACACTGGGGCATGTGTGATGAGTCTTTGATTTATTAGAATGTGTGGGTGTGTGAACACGTGTGCAACAGTGTGAGTGTGAGACAGGGTGGATGTGATTGTTTGTCTATTTGGATGTTTGTAGAGGCGGGTCAGGCTTGGTAAGGCCCAAGATGTCTTCAATTTGGGGACTTTCTTGATGAAAAAGAATGCAAAATGACAAATACTAAAGAGACTTTAAAACGAGAAAAGAAACCACAACAAATTACTCAATTTTTAAGCTGACAAATACCACAAACATTACCAAATCCAGAAAAAATCATAATATTTTTATTAATTAACTCCTTGGCACACTCCTGTACTACTGATTTTTAGTTCTCTTTTTGGCTTTGACCATCGTGTGAACACATTGCAAGGGTCCTCCCGGGGCTCTGGAAGGAGCCTGCAGCTCCAGCCTTGGGATGTGTGAGTTTGTGTGAGTGACTGAGGGCATGGGTGTGTGTGCGGGTGTGACCAGATGTGGGGGTCTGTTTCACAAAAGAGATGGAGAGCAAGGCTGTCGTGGCAGACTGGCTCAATGGGTATTTGTTGAATACATAAAAAGGAAGATAGCATATGTGAGAGACTGTGTGTGTAGGAGAGGCATGTGTGTTTAAGCACGCGCACACGTGTGAATGCATGCGTGTGCAGAAGAGGCCATGGGAAATAGTGTGTGTGAGTCTGTGTGACCCTCGGTGTCTTTTCTTTGGCATTCTAGTTTTAGGGAGCCTCTCCCTGCCTGCACCTCCACCCCCACCCATACCCCGCCCAGAGGCAGATGGGCACAGACACGCTGTGGCATTTGGTCCAGGCCTTGCGGGGACAGGCTCAGTGTGCGGAATTCACAGCTCCTTCCCCTGCCCCACCTCCCTCCTCCCACAGATGAAATGTTGGTAATTCAATCCACAGAGAAGCCCGGTGTCCCGGGGAGAGGCTGGCATGGGCCACACGCGCGCGCGTGTGTGTGTGTGTGTGTGTGTGTGTGTGAGAGAGAGAGAGAGAGAGAGAGAGAGGCAAGCAGAGAGAGAGGAGACACTTGCATTGCTTCCAAGCTGGCGTGCTCCCAGCTCATGCCCTTCCTTGTACAAATGGGAACCCCAAGCCTTAGGGGCAGGGAGGGGACATGTCTGGACAAATGGGTGGGAGCAGATTGGGTCCGGAATTCAGTTCTTCCATGTCAGTGGTTCCGGTGCAAATGGCCATTGAAGAGCACTTGCTGTGGGCTAAGCATTGGGTCAAGCCGAGGGGTGGAGGGTGCTTGGGTGGAAAGAATGCTCTCTGAGCTGCAGCCACTTTTAGAAAAGTAGGGGACTCTGTGAAAGGGAAAGGCACAATGTCTGTGTTTTGGGGGAGCAGCCATGGAGAAGCAGGCAGGACTAGATTGTGGGGGTCCAGTCCACCAGCCTGGGGAGGCTGGTTTGCTCCTGAGGGGAATTGGAAGGGGTTAGAGGGTCAGGGCTGGTGGGTGGGATGGGCACAGATTCAGGTTTCAGAAGGAGAACTGGCTTCTGTGGGGAGGTGGAGGGGCTGCTGGGGCTCACTGCCACCGAAGAGCCGAATGCCCCATCTGGGCAAGAGGTGGTAGGTCTGATGGGGTCGGGGGTGAGATTGCCAGGCTGGAGACGACCCCAACTCTGGCCTTTTTCACCACTCACCCCTCTTCCTCATCAGCTTTCCCCTGAGAGGCCTCATGCTTGAACTTAGAGGAAGAGTGAGTGGCCCTGGAGCTGGGCCTTCCAACAGGAGCAGGGTTTCTGCAGGGGAGCAGAGAGAGGAGCCCGGGAGAGGGCACACGGTGAGCAAAGGCAGGGAGGTGGCCCAGGGTCCTACTTCTGCAGTGGCCTGTGCTTTTTCTCCACTGTGAGGAAAAGCTTAGCACCCCTTTACCTAGTCCCTGCAGGGAACGGAGCCACATGCTGCTAGGGGTCTTTGGGATGCCTGGAACTTTAGGTCAAGGCTAAGGTAGAAAATGTGAACCCGCAGTAGGCCCTGCTCAAATTCCACCTGCAGAAGGATAATTCCTAGGGCCTGTGGAAGCTGCTGGCCCCTCCAGACTCACCCTGCCTCCCTCCCCAGACCTGCCCTGGGCTCTGGGACCTGACGACCCTGGTGGCATCACCTGGGCCCCTTGTTGTCTGGTTTCTGGTTGGCCTTGGCAAACAGCAGGATGAGAGCTGAAGTGGGTCGTGGGATTTATTTCTCTGCTGAGTTGCCATGGGCTGGCTTTGTCCCTCTCCTGCTCTGGACACAGACCCTCTCTTGGTTCTAGTAACTGTTCCTCCCCCTCCCCCTTCAGGCTTGAGGGTAGTAGCAGCTTTCTACTCCTACCAGCCCCTGGGTGCAACACCATTGCTGGTCGGTTCCTCTTAACCCCACCCACACCACTGTGGTGGAATTTTATATATTAAAAAATGTATTAAATAGAGACAGGGTCTTGCTATATTGGCCAGACTGGTCTTTTTTTTTTGTCTTCAATTGATTCTCCCACCTCAGCCTCCCAAAGTGCTGGGATTACAGGCAT
>NW_012114253.1:30764-31972 GCF_000951035.1 Colobus angolensis palliatus | reverse complement strand
CGTGATCTCAGCTGACTGCAAGCTCCACCTCCTGGGTTCCCGCCATTCTCCTGCCTCAGCCTCCTGAGTAGCTGGGACTACAGACACCCACCACCGCGCCTGGCTAATTTTTTGTATTTTCAGTAGAGACGGGGTTTCACCATGGTCTCAATCTCCTGACCTTGTGATCCGCCTGCCTCAGCCTCCCAAAGTGCTGGGATTAGAGGCGTGAGCCACCGCGCCCGGCTTGCCAGACTGGTCTTGAACTCTTGGCCTCAAGTGATCCTCCCACCTTGGCCTCCCAAATTGCTGGGATTATAGGCATGAGCCACAGTGCCTGGACTGTAAATCCCTTTTCCGTGAGGCTATTTCCTGCTGGGACACTGACCGTATCTCCCTGCCCTGTCTCCAGCTAGCTTTTCCTTCCCTCTCCTCTGACTGGGCTCCCACCCTTCCCTTAGCTGGGGTGAGGAATGTCACTTTCAAGTTCTCAGTGGGTCTGGAGCTCTGTGGGAGGAGAGCCCCAGAATCATTTCCACAAACATCAAACTCAACAACCACAATGTTAGATAAATAAGGTCTGGCAAGCAGGGCGGCTGCTTAGCCCTGGAGTTCTGGGGAAGGCCTTTGCTCCTGTCTGACCAGTCTGGTCTGCTCACACCCTGAGCTTGCTGGTGTTCTGGTGTCTGCAACCCTCTGGGGTCTTCCGGGCCCACGCTGTGCCTCAGGCCCATAGAGAGGCTAAACAGCCGCTCATAGCAACCCTGATGCTGGGCCCCTTGCAGCTTCTCCCAGGGTGTACCGAGGATGCTTCTCCCATGCAGTGAATTCTTCCCACATCCGATCACCTCCTTCCCTGCTTTCTGTCCATTTCACAGGCTTCTTCTCAGCCACTGTCAACCACCCCCAGCTGCTACCAAGGTGCAAGAACACACCGGCTGCTGTGAAAGGACTGTAGGGGGCGAGGGCGGAGGAAGGGGTCAACCAGGTGGCTTCCAAAATAATCTAGGCAGGAGAGGATGATGGCCTGGATGAGGCTGGCAGCCCTGCAGGTGGAGGAAACTGGCTGGATTCCAGAAATTCTCCCATTTCAGCACCCAGACTCCATGCAGACTAGAAATGGATGCTCTTGGCTGGGCGTGGTGGCTCACGCCTGTAATCCCAGCACTGTGGGAGGCTGAGACGGGTGAATCATGAAGTCAAAAGATCGAGACCACCCTGGCTAACAC
>NW_012114253.1:0-30714 GCF_000951035.1 Colobus angolensis palliatus | reverse complement strand
TCTACTAAAAATACAAAAAATTAGCTGGGCGTGGTGGCGGGCGCCTGTAGTCCCAGCTACTCAGGAGGCTGAGGCAGGAGAATCGCTTGAACCAGGGAGGTGGAGGTTGTGGTGATCTGAGATCGCGCCACTGCACTCCAGCCTGGGCGACAGAGAGAGACTCCGTCTCAAAAAAAAGAAAAAAACAAGGATGCTCTTGAATTTGAGTTCTGAAATTTTGCATCCTGTCCCCCATGTGGCGGCCCAGCCATTCTTCCCTTAGGGTGAGTGGGCCTGTGAAACCAGGAGAGGGCTGCTGTGCGTCTAGTCGTTGGGTGCATATTGATCGATTTATTCGACCCTCTGCAGGCGGTGTGCTGAATGTCCCGTTCCCCGGTGCTGCCAACTCCTTGGAGCTCTGTAGGTCACCCGGTGAGAACTTCTCCCTGCACGCCTTTTTTTTTCTAATAGAAATACTTGCTACCTGTTGCCTTCTTCCCCGCAGGATCGCAAGCCCTTGCCCAGTGCCTGGCATAGAGGCGGCCATAGCTGGACTGCTACCCTGTTCCAGGCACTGAATCTTCATTTGCCCTGAGAAGTCAGGGTGCTCTTAGGACCATGCTTCCAGGGCGAACACAGAGGCACAGGGGCGTGAGGACTCTGCGCTGGGTGGTGGCAGAGCTGGGAGTTGAACCCGGGTTTGCATGACTCCCAGCCCTGTTCCTGTCCTCTCAGGGGCTGCACCCTCCCCCTGCCCCTTCCTCCTCCCCCTCCCACCAGGCAGGGCTGAGCCAGACTGCGGTTCCAAAGCCCTTCCTCCTTCTCCATCCAGAGATAAATATTTGTTTCTCCAGTGTAAATAGCCCTTCGTGTTTAATGAGGCAATCCTAGGGCCATTTCCTGGCACGGCTCAGTGCCTGGAGGTCTCTCTCGCTCAGGGAGGAGAGCTGCTAAGGAGGGGCTCAGGGCCTCTGAGCAAATCCTTCCATCTACAGATGAGGAAACTGCCGCTCAGAGAGGGCAGCCGACCCACCCAAGACCGCACAGCCAGGATTCAAAGCTATGCCACTCAGCTCCTGCCACTAGGCTCTGCCTTTGCACGTGGCTTCTCCTGGCTCCTGGACCCTTCCCTGGCCCTCCCAGCTGGCTGTGCTGTGACAGTGGGTGGGGGAGTGCCAAGACTTTGTCCTGCCTCCCGCCCTTGGCATCTCCCGGTCAACATGGCACTCATAGCTCCCCAGGCATGGACCCCCTCCTGCCATCCCCACTTAAAGTGATACTTTAATAAATTATGCTTTTATGTTATTACACGTGGAGCTATAAAAGCAGAGAGTGTGTAGCGGTGCTGAGGTAAGGCACCCGCGACTTTCCAATTTCCTGGTCTGGCCTGGCTCTGCTCCGCACCGTGAATTTTTCATTAATGTGCACAGGTGACGCCACAGGGGCAGCCACAGGCCAGGTAGGCTCCCACGGCGGCAAGGCCTGGGCTGGACCTTGCCGGGCTGGGCTGGGGATGGCACAGCAGGTTTCGTACTAACAAGGATTAGAAATAGCATCACGCTATGGCTCAAGATCGTACCCTGGGTTCAAATAGCCAGGGCAGCCAGGTGCAGTGGCTCATGCCTATAATCCCAGTCGGGAGGCCAAGGCTGGAGGATCTCTCCAGCCAAGAGTTCAAGGCCAGCCTGGGCAACATAGTGAGACCCTGTCTCTATAAATTTTTTTTTTTTTAATTAGCAGGTGTGGCGACATGTGCCTGCAGTCCCAGCTATTTGGGAGGCTGAGGTGGAGGGAACGCTTGAGCCCAGGAGTTGAGGCTGCAGTGAGCTAGGATCACACCACTGTACTCCAGCCTGGGCAACACAGCAAGACCCTGTCTCAAATAAAGAAACAAATAAGCAAACACACACAGCGAATGACAAGAAACCCCCCCGTGTCTAGAGGAAGGAAGGGGCGTCCACTGGCCTGTGCCAGACTCTGGGCCGGCGTTTGTTGCACATGACCTCATTTCACCCTCAGAAGGCCATGAGATGGCCTTATGCACCCCACTTGATGGAGGAAGAAAGTGAGGCTCTGTTAGTAAGTGAGTGGCAGTGTCAGCTCTGAACCCAGCCAGTCTGATTCTAGAACCTGAGTTCCTAACTGCTAGGCTGTTTTCATTCATTCCTTTCTCCTTCCTCTTCTCCCCCAAGTCTGTTGGCCCTTTCCATGTAGTCATAGTTACAGAGGCAGTGGGCACGTTGAACAGAGGAAAGAAAACAAACACGGCCTAGAATCTACGGGGAAGGAAGCCTTCTAGATTCCAGACCTTCCGTGTCCAGAGTATCAGTCTTCCCACCTGTGAGGTGGGGCCGAGGAGTCCTGCCGTGCCGTGCTGGGTGTTGACTTTGGGGAAGGGGCCTTGGGATGTCTATGAGGATGCAGCTGCTGCCTTTTGTCTTGGCAGAGACCATGGCCACCCCAGGACACTGTGTTTGGTCCCCCCTGTGCTAAGTCTTCTCCAGGGACCAGCCAGGCATCAGTGGAGCACAGTGAAAATGGGTCCAAAGCCACCCACAGAGGCTCGGTGTGGTTCTTGGATAATTCTGGAAGGTTCTAGAGAAGGCAGCAAGAAGGCAGGAACCCGGGACCAGAAACTGGACAACTTGTGGTGTGTTTGTCTGTAAAGTGGGGCCAGGAATCCGTGTGGGGGTCAAATGAGAACAACTCTGCCTCCCAGTGCACAGTCCCGGGTTGAGGTCAGAGAGCCTCTTAGGCCCCGGCTCTTTTGGGAAATCATCTCAGGGGCTGAAGACAAAACTGAAGTTGAAATAAACACGGGGGTCCAAACACTCCAGAATCCTGAGTGAGTGAATCTCCTCCCAAGCTTCCACGCCAGGCCCGAATGCAAACAAGAGGCAGCAGGGGTGGCTTGGGCCCCTCACACAGAATTATTGAGATTAGCTGAGAACCAGAGCCCAGCAGATGTCCCCTCTCCGGACTCGGTGACTCACTTGCCTCCCTGGTTGAGAATTATATCCGGCTGGGCCTGAGCTGTCCTGGCTGGCGGGGAGCTGGACACAGGGCAGAGGTCGGGGTAAACACCCGTGCTCCAGGCGGGAGGTCGGGATGGGGGTGGTGACAAGGAGGACAACATTTCCACTCAGCAGAAAGAAGAGCCTGAGCTGCCCTAGGGCTGGAGGGGCTGCCTGAAGAGGTGGTGAGGACCGGGTTCCAGAGGTGTGCAAGCTGGGTACCCTTTGAAGACTAGAAGGATTCCAGTCGGCGCTGGGAGAGTTCCAGGCAGGATGCCAGTTCAGGTCCCTCATGTATGAGAGACAGGCAAACATTTTCTGGGAAGGGCCAGATAGTAAATATTTCAGGCTTTGCGGGTCATCCTGCTATCTCTGTTGCAACTGCTCAACTCTGCCACTGTAGCTTGGAAGCAGCTACAGACAATACATAAATGAATGGATGTGGATGTGGTTTTGTAAATAAAACTTTATTTAAAAAAAGACAGTGGGCCAGGGGTGGACCCTGAACCACAGCTTGCCGACTATATAGAGCCTACGGTCTAGGGACTGTGGAGGGGGTATGGGGACTCTCCTGGCAGCTTGTGGATTGCAGGGCAATGACCTGACTCTTGTGCTTTTGACCTTGCAGGTGGTGCCCCTCCACCTGGATGGGTTTATTCTTCCGTTTTCCCTTCCTTCCTTCCTTCTTTCCTTCCTCCCTCCCTTCTTCCCTCCCTTTCTTTCCACCCATTCACTCATCTATCTCTCTATTCACACATATACTTCATTGTTTCAACAAATCTCTGCTTCATGTTCTAGCTCTCTAACTCATTCACTCACTCACTTATGAATTCATCCAGTCATTTATTCACCACTTACTCATTTATTCTACTGGAAGCTCAGGGTTCTATTGTGGAAAATGTGGAAAAGCTAAAGGAACTGGAATTCTTTTATCTGGGGAGACTCTGGAAAGTGCAGGGATTAATGATTGTCTCTTAGGCTCTGTTACATTTATAGGAAGAAGATTCTGGGCAGTTCTTGATTCATTCACGAGTCCTGCATTGTTTGCATACCCAAAGCCTCCTCTAGACGAGGCTCTGCACTAGGAATACAGGAACAAAGATGCTGTCCTTGCCTTCCCGGAGCCTGTGTTCCAGTCTAGACTCAGGTTGTAAATAGGTGGGATGTTCCAGGCAGGGAGAAAAGCACAAAGACCAAGAGGTGAGACAGAGGGAAGTACATTCCAGAAACAGAAGTTGGGTCTGATCGGAGCACAGTGTGTGCACATTTTTGTGTGCATGTATATGCAGGTGTGTGGCAGGTGTGCGTGCAGGTGTGCGGCAAGTGGTGAGAAGTGAGGCTGGAACCTGAAGAGCCTTGAATGCTAGGCCAAGGAACTTTGCTCTTCATACTGGAAACAATGGGGTGGGGCATATGAGAGAGCTGTAAGCAGGGGAGGGCATGACTAGGCTTGGAATTTAGAAGCAACCTCTTGGCCATCTGCAGCGAATGGATCGTTTAGATGTCGGCCTCCATGAGGGCTTCCCCGGGGAAGGGGCCTTTCTGCTGGGTCAGAAGGGGAGCCTTTCCAGCGTGCACTTCCTGCAACCATTGCCCCCCACAATTGTGGCTGCGTCTTCCTCCCATTGGGACCTTCCCTATAGGGCAGGGGGTGGTGGAGGCAGGAGCAGTGCTTTCTGGGAGTTTAGGCTGCCTAGGCAGGAGTGGGGCTGAGGGACAGGAGGTGGTGGGTGAGGGTGGGGAGATGCCTCTCTCCTCTCCTTTCCTCTCCCTCATGAATAGACTCATGCTCGCCCTTCCGATCTCACCATTTCCACCTTTTCCTGCCTCCTTGAACTCTCCAGGAGTGGGCTAGGGCTGGGGTCCACAATATTGGGCCTTATGAGGCCACTCCCAGGATTCCCACCCTGCCCCAGGTGCTGATGGAGAGGCAGTCAGAGTTGGCAGCCTCTGCTGTGACACCAGCTTGCTGTGTGATGCTGGGGGAGCCTCTGCCCCTCTCTGGGCTTCAGTTTCCCCACTCATATCGCAGTTTCAATCTCACGAGGCTGTCACAAAGATTCCAGAGCACGTGGCTCAGTACCTGGGCTCAGCACTTACTAGTTATTATCAATGACACACGAGTCACTGATAATTGTGAGCTGCCGGGTAAAGATCATGCTACTGGCCTGGTAGGATGGACTGTGGTGGGAGGATGGAGGTTTGGGGCCTGTTGTGAGTTCAACTAAAATATAATAGGAGGAAAATAGCAATATTTACTAGCCACTTGTGCAATTTGGGACAATTTCCTCACCTCTTTGAAAATCAATGTTTTATAGAGGGTGGATGACGGTGAGACCCACATCTCAGGGGCCTGTGTACATTGAAAGAGATAATGCACTTTAGGGGCCTGTGCTCAATAAGTGGTAACTAACATCTTTATTATTAGGACCAAGCACCCACCAATGTCCTATGGGTCTTGAACCTTCGGATTTTCACACCTGTCACTGTGGTTCCCACTTGGCAGGAGAGGACACCAAATCTCGGAGAAGTGAAGTGCGGTGCCCCAGGCCACACAGCAGGCTGAGGCCAGGGCAGGATGAGGGGGATGTGGGGTATCAAACCCTAAAAATGAGCTACTGACCACTCCTGCCTGTCTCCAGTCTCAGGCTTGAGTTTCACATTCTCCATGTCACTCACAGGGACCCTTAGTCTGTTCCCACGCCCTGTGGCCTGCCCTTCTGCCCCACTAGGCTGATGCCCTGAGTCTGGAAAGTTCCCCAGCCTGGGAGAGATAAGGGCTGCCTTGCCCAGGTTCCTGGGTAGCGCCTGCCTGTGGCCCCTTTGATTGCAGACCAGATGGTCCTACCAGTCCAGCTGCTGGAGGAGCCAGGCCTCAGTGATAGGGGCCAGCCCAGGGTGGGGCCGGGCCTGGTATCAGCCACCTGGAGGGAGCACCTCCTGTGGTCACCATGGCAACGGGCGCCCATGCCTGCAAACAGGAAGCTGCTCCTGGGCTGGTGGTGGGATCGGCAGGCGTGGTGGAGACCCAGACTCTTTAATCTTCTAGAGGAAGAGGTCCAGGGGGAAGGGCCTGGTGTGGGCCGCCAATCTCCTGTCTCCCCAGTGAGTGTAGGGGTGAGGCACAGCAGGGATGACCCCCAAACTGCACAGTTGCGCAGGTCCTGACTGAGGTTAGACCGTGGGAAGAACTTCCCCAGGCAGTTTGAGCTCCGCAGCCTAAGGCGCTGGGCAGACTCCTTTCCTAGGATGCATCCAAGTGGGACATCCAAGCCAGGCTTTGGTCACCTGCTGCCCCAAGAGGGTGGCAGCGCCAGGTTGAGACAGCTGGTGACTCAGTGACCAGGGCTTCACAGCACTCCTTAGAGCCTCCTGACGTGCTGAGGGGCCATGGGAGCCTTGTTCATGGCTGGGTAGCCTTAAGCGAATCGCTGTTTGCTCATGTGCCCGCTGGGAATGTGGACTGTTCTACGCAGGGCTGGTGAGAAGCTCATGGGAGCATCTAGGGAATGCTCAGGACTCAGGCAGCTTCACATTTGGTGTCCCCACCTCTGCAGCACTGACCCTAGAGCGGCAGCAACACCCCTACCCCAGCAGCCATGCAGTCCAGGGGACGAGGGACTGCCAGGTGGAGGGAAACCGCCCCCAGATGCCAGGCCCTGGAGCCGGCCACCTGCTCTACTGCCTCTCATGGCATCCTTCCAGCAGCCCTGAAAGGTGGGGCCATGCTCCTCATTTTACAAACTAGGAAATGGAGGCTGGTGGGCTTCAGGAGCTCTCACTGTGTCTTGGGCTTTCTGATATAACTCTGCGGGTCCTGGGATTTCAGGCGGAGGCTCAGCCTGGTTTGTGTAGAAGAACTTGGGAACTCAGAGAGAAATAATTCCCTTGGTGGCCCTGTTGGTCTTGAGCAACCAGAACAGGGGCAGGGACCCGAGGGACATTGGAGTCCTCTTAGACCTCGGGCCTGTCCTGTTCCAGCCTTCTCTGTTGGCTGGACGAGCTGGAGCAAGTGGGGCCAAATCAGGGGAGCTGTCTTCGTCCACTGAGCCCTTCCTTCAGTCCTCAACATGGAACTTCTAGAATGTGCCAGGCTCTCCTCTGGGTGGTGGTGGCGGGGCGGGGGTGTCCAGAGAGAAAAATGATACAGTTGTGCTTTGGAGGACTGTGTGTGTCTGTGTGTGTGTGTATCTGTGTGTGTGTGTGTGTGTGTTCACATGCGCATGTGCAGATAGAGTGATGTAAGAGCTGTATGGACAGTGCGTTGATGATCACGGTGGTGCCGGGGGCCACTCAGGAGGATGGTGCTGTGGGGGAGGGTGGTGGTCTTGAAGGTAGTGGCAGTGGTCTTAGAGATGGTTCTGGTGACAGTGGTGCTGGTGACAGTAAAGACATGTGTGAGATAGGAGCAGCCCTCACTCTCTCAACCCTGAGGGCCACAACCAACTCCCACCTGGCCATCGCAGCTCCCTCTAGGCCCCACCTCCTCCTTTTGGGGTCAGCTCTTCAGAGGCCTCAGTGAGCCCAGGCTCTTAGGAACAGCGGGCCAGAGAGGGTGCATGTCTGGCTCAAGGCAGAAGCAAGGGAGGGGCAGATCCAGGTGCCTCGTCCAGACCTCTGCATTACCCTCCCCCCACCCCCTTTTCACATTCCGTAAGCATTTCCTGGGCCTGTGCTCGGTGTCGGGCCCTGCGTTGGGATCTGCACTGGGTATTGGTGGCATCAGTGTGCCCCCTGCTCTCAGAGACCTCCATCTAGACGGGAGGCGGACACTCTGCCAGGCCAGGATAACACAGAGACCAGGACGGGAAGAGGGCGATGGCAGCCCCAGCCTAGGAGTGGCAAGGAGGTTGGACTGAGGCTTTGAAGGAGGTGGAGTTTACTCACTAGGGAAGTAAGTGCAGGCAGCCCTGCAAGTCGAAAGGCCTAGAGGCGTGTTTTCGGGAAACAGAGGCTGGAGTCAGGTTGGAAGAAGCTGGAAGAGAGGGTGGGACAGGGCCAGGGCTCTGTTGCGGCACAGGCAGCTTAGAGGCTGTCCCACCCTGATGGGCATCCCCTCTGCTCCCTAGCCCCCACCCCCACCCCAAATCCCTCCTGGGAGTCACAGTGCCACCCCTCCCCCCAAATAACTGGAATTGTTTGAAAATACCCAGCAAGAATTCAGCTCAGCAGGTTATACTGGTCAGGGGAAGCAGCTGATTGGGGGTCTGGGGGGTGGGGGAGGACTCAGTGGGACTTCCTGGGAGAAGGTGAGAGGTCCTGACCTCAGGCCAGGGCCAGCGCCCCTGTGAGCACTGATCCAGGAGCAGATTACAAGGGAGACTGGAGCCAAATCCGCTTTGAAAAAGAGCTGGTGGAGTTTAACTCCCGCTCAGTGAGGTCACCTGGAAAAGCTCCTTCCCTGCCTGGGAGCCGGGTATAGAGTTGGGGTGGGGGGATGTAGGGCCAGAGCGGAGTGCTGGTAAGGAGACCTGGGTGTGTGTGTGTGTGCGCGTGCACCAGGGTGTATGTGCATGTATGTGTATATTTGGGGATGCATGTATGAGGATGTGTGTGTATATTTGGGGATGGGCATGTGTGTGTATATTTGTGTGTGAGCATATCTGTGTGGTGTGTGAATGTGTTTGTTAGTAGATAGTGCATTTGTGTCTCTGCCTCTTGGCCTCGCTATTCATCCGTGGTTACCATACCGACACGTGTGTGTGTGTGTGTGTGTGTGCGTGCATGTATGTGTGCTGTGTCCACCCCGTGCACACATGCACACTTCTGCGCAGCTCTTTCATGTCTGTTTCCATACAGTTCCCTTTCCTGCTTCTCTCCACCCTTCTTGCCCAGTCCTCAGCCCCACCACTATGCCAACATTCCTTCATTCATTCCTTCGTTCCTTCAAAAAATGTTTCTTGAGGGTCTGCTTTGTGCCAGGCACTGTTCTAGGCTCCAAGCATGAATGGGAGATGAGAAGGCGGGAGAGGCTCCTACTCTTATAGTAGCGTAAGTCCTCGGTGATAAGACAGACATTAAACCAACAAACCATTTGTAGCATGGCACGTAGTGACACATGCTAGGGAACAAAATTCAGCAGAATGAGGGGAAAAGGAGGGCTGTGTTACCTGGCCTGTCAGGGAGGGCCACTGAGAAGATATCTGAGCAGAGACATGAAGCATGAGTGGCTGGAGGTGTCATTCTCTGGAGACAGGGTGCCCAGGCTGAGGACGCAGCTGGTCAAATGCCCTGAGGTGGAAGCATGCTTGTGGGGTTCTAGGGATGGTAAAGGGGCCAGTGTGGCTGGGGCGGACAGGTGAGGGGGAGGGCGGGAGGAGAGGAGTCAGCAGAGCCTCTAGGTCACCCGGGGGGGCTTTGGTTTTTGCTCTGAGTGACCGTGGTGGTCGTGGGAGTCACTGCAGGACTCAGCAGGAATGCTGGGTAGTAGGTGGGAGGTGGGGGACCAGTGAGGAGGCTGTCGTCAGAACCCACTGAGACGTGATGGTGGCTTGGGAACAGAGGGCAGAGTGGGGGAGGCGGGGGGGAGTGCATCTCAGATATGTTGAGTTTGACATAATTGTTGGACATTAGGGATTTGATGACCCAAGCCTGGAGTGGAATGTAAACCTGGGGACCATTAGCAGTCTGGGGGCATGAAATCCCAGTTCTCCTGGGAGCTACATCACCCATTTGCTAGGCTGTGTGGCTTCTTGTGTGTGCAAAGTTTGAACACCCCTCCCCTCTAGAGCCTTAGGAGAGGCCCCAGGGGTGAGCTGAGGTGGGGCTGAGCTGAACTAAAGGGCAGTGCCAGTAGTTGATTCAGGGCACCTGGGTGTTGGCATCAGACAGACCTGGGCTTGCATCTTCCTGTGACCATGGACAAATTCTTAACCACCCTGAGCCCTGTCATCTCGTCTGTAAAGTGGAGATAATGGGAGTATCTCCCAGGCAGGGTGCCTGTGAGGGTTGAATGAGATGGTGTCTGTGTGGGGCTTAGACAACACATGGCCCCCATATTATTCTTACTGACCCTGAGCCATGGCAGGGGCAGGGCTTAGGAGAGTGGTATTTACTAAGTGCCTGGTCCCTGTACAGTTGATAAATGGGGAACCTGGGGCTCATCAAAGAGGCCAAGTGACTTGCCCAAGGCCACAAGGAAAGGGTGAAGCTTTCATTGGAACTGACTCCTGGCCATGCTCCCCATGGCTTCAGGCTGCCACTGCATAGGAAGCTGCAGGCAGGCGGAAGGAGTTGGGGTCTGAAGACTGACCCACATGTCCAGGAACCTCTGCTCAGGGGTATAAAGACTGCTGTGGTGTAGCCTCATGGCATCCCCCATTTCCCCTGCAGCAGGGCCCTGGGTGTTCATTTCAATCCGATTTTTCTTTTCTTTTCTTTTTTGAGATGGAGTCTTGCTCTGTCACCCAGGTTGGAGTGCAGCGGTGCCATCTTGGCTCACTGTAAGCTCCACCTCCCGGTTCAAGCATCAATCCAATTTTTCTAAAGCAAATGTTAGCTTCCGGGTAGAAGGTGTGGCAGGACAATTTCCAGGGGCACATGGCCCTAGGCATACTGTCCCTTTGAGATGGCCTTAGTTTGGGCAGGGATGCTGCAGGTGGTCAAAGATGGACCTCTCACCCAATGGAGGGTGTTGGGTGGCTGGCCCCTGGCTGTGTGGCGTGTGCATTGCTGGGCCTGAGTGTGTGTGCATGCATGTGTGTGTGTGTGTGTTGTTGGGGTGGGAGTGGGAAGTCAGACCTGTGTGGCGAAAACCTGAGTCTAGTGGAAGGCCTCCCCTGCCCCTACCCACCCTCCTCCCTGGCAGAGGGGGCTGAACTGTGGCTGGAGGGAGCCACGCCAGGCTGGGATCTCTGAGGGTCCTTGAACCACATCTGAGCTCTGGGAAGGCTCCCCGGTGCGTGGAGAGCAGAGAGGGAGGCTCCGTGGTGATTTACAGGCACCTCCTTTTGATCGTCTCGCTCCCTTGGAGAGATCCCTCCTCCACACCTGGGGGCTGCAGGGGAGGCCGGGCGCAGGGGGTTTCCAGCTGGCCTGGGGCAGCAGGGTCTGGTGTCCCTGGGATGCAGGAAGCTTCCTTCTCTCTGGCATGGCCTTGCTGGTACCTAGCTGCTTGTGCCTATCACTGAGCAACCCAGCTCCTGTCCAGCGGGGCGGGGTCCAGAGTGTACCCCTGCCTGCCCACATCTGGCTCTGCTTCCATTCTTCCAGGGTCGATGCGACTGTTTCACTGGCCTCCTCTTCTGCCTAGACCCACGGGGTTTCTTCTTCCTGCCTCCCTGCCTGACATTCCTGGACTTCACTCCAGGCGTTTGAAAGCCCTGGATGGATGTCCCAACAATTTCAGTTTTTTCTCTGGTCCTAAAGGGCCAAGAAGCCCAGCTTTCAGGCAGGGTCTAGGCACGGCCTGTGGGGTGGTCAGCAGTGGGCAGGTGCAGATGCAAAGGAGGGCAGAGGTTGCTGAGGCTGTGGACGGCCTTGTGACAGGTTCCGAAAGGGCACTTGAGCTAGGATGCCCAAGTGGGCCTACGAGGGAGGTGGCCACTCTGGAGCAGGGCGGGGACAGCCCTCAGGACTCCCTCAGGCCTGACCATCTTTGGGAGGAACTCCAGGATGTCCATGGGAGGGCAGGGGGCCACTGGCAGAGAGATTCCTTGAGTATCCCCAGCACTTAGATAGTGCCTGGTGTATGAGAGGCAAGCAATACATCATATTGCATGTGGGACCAGGGTGCGTGCCCAGGTCCCAGACCCAAACGGAGAAGGTGTTTAGCAGAGAGATTGTTCTGTGTCTGTGCAAACTGAGGCTGATAGCAGCAATCCCAGAACATATGTGTTGAGTACTTACCTGTACGTTCAGGTAAATTACCTGCCCCAGCCCAGTCTCCTGTTCCCTCTCCGAACATTCTCCCCTTACCTGTCCAGGGGCCTCTGCTCCAAATGGATGGGCCTCCTCCAGCCTGGAGTCCCTTCTGTCACCTCTCCTCACAGCCCACACACTCCCCCATAGCTCCCCACTAATCTCTCTGCTCCTTTGCTAGGGGTGGATATAGGAACGTTGGAGGAATCCATTCAACAAGGGCTTGTTGGGTTCTAGTGGTGCTCAGAGCTGGGGTGCAGGATGGGGGAGCCATGTCCCCTCCAGAGCTTCACAGAAGGTAGGCGACATACTCCACTCTCCCTGCCATAACTACTGTCCAGCCCACTGAAGACCACCATGAGGGTAAGGGTCCTCTATCCAGGATGCTGGTTGGACATCCTCTCTGGAAAGATTTCTCACAACTCGCATGTCATTGGTCCCAAAATTATTGCTCATGAACTCACTTATATAGAAGTAGCCGTTAATTTTCATTATAATTGCTGGAGAGAAGCGGCAGGGCTCCTATGAAGGAATAAGAAAGTTCAGCCTCGGCCGGGCACGGTGACTCACGCCTGTAATCCCAACACTTTGGGAGGCCGAGGTGGGTGGATCACCTGAGGTCAGGAGTTCAAGATCAACCTGGCCAGCATGGCAAAAGCCTGTCTCTATTAAAACTACAAAAATTAGCCGGGGAAGGTGGTGGGCACCTAAAATCCCAACTACACAGGAGGCTGAGGCAGGAGAATTGCTTGAACCAGGGAGGCAGAGGTTGTGGTGAGCCGAGATTGTGCCACTGCACTCCAGCCTGGGCGACAGAGTGAGACTCCGTCTCAAAAAAAAAAAATAAAAATAAATAAATAAATAAAAAATTCAGCCTCAAGCTACTAATCAGTAAAATGAGAGCATAATTGTATATCACAGAGCTCCATAAATGCATTCATCACACTAATAAAATGAAATGTTCCTGAAGTAACGTCAGGGCTAATGGTTTCACCAGTTGTTCTGTGGCCGTGCAAATTGAGGCTGATAACTGTGAACTCAGAACACATTTGTCGAGCAATTACTGGTGCTTACAGGGGTGCAGAGGCAGACCCCACAGCACTGGGAACCCTTCAGATGTGGGCTGAGGAGGAGAAGGCATCAAAGATAACTCCCAGATGTCTGGCCTGCACATTGGGGGGTGGGGGGCAATGGTGGTGACCACAAATCAAAGCCGGAGAAAAGGCCCCGTGACAGTGCAGAGAGATGAAGATGAGAGCTACTGGGTGGCTTTGGCCTATTCACAGCCTCTCTCCGAGCCTCAATGTTTTCATCTGTCAAATGGGATTCAGAATCTCTGCCTCCAAGCACCTCTGAGAGTGAGAGCACGCATTGAAAAGTTCCTAATGACATCTGCTTAAGACCCACGATTTGAGTACGTTCTGCCTGACTTAAATGGAAAGAGTGTGGCCCCCACCCTTAGGCCCCGGGCACGGAAGTGGTCACTAATTCAGGTGGCTGGATGATTTTGCTTTTAAAAGAAGCTGCCTTGAAATGTTCTTGGTGATACAGTCAGGTCCCTAGAGAGCCTAGACCCTCCCTGCTGGGGACAAAAACCCTCACTGGACTGGTGGACCCCCAAGTGGTGCTTTAGGCCAGTACCATTGTGCTCCCTGCTAAGCAGCCCGTGGGGAGTGCCTCTCACAAAGGGCAGCCAGGCATGGCAAGGGTTAATGTCAATGTTAGGAATGGAAAATTGGCCCAGGCTTCAGGGGGAGTGAGAGGCTCAGAAACGTGGGGTCTTCACTTACACTGAAACCAAATGCAGCCTTGTCAGTGGCAGTTGGGGATAAAAGCAAAGCTGCCTGTGGCCTGGGCTTGGCCAGGGGAACAAATGGTTCCAGGCTCCTTGTCTTCAAGTGGAAACAAAAGGAATCAACTTTTAATGGTTTCCTCAGTGGCAGCAGGATTTTCCTCCCAGAGGAGAGTTTGAAGGTGTCCCCAGTCCCTCCAGCAGAGCTGTAGCATCCTCTCAGGTCGGATGCCTTACTCATTCAGTCACTCACTTCTTTACTCATTTGTTCACTCAGGTTCATTCACTCACTTATTCACTAATTTATTCACTGTCATTCATTTATTCACTCATTCGTTCACACATTCACTTGTTCATTTATTCACTAATTTACTCATTCATTCATCCATTCACTCAGTCATGCATTTATTCACTAATTCACTGATTCACTCATCACTCCTTCGCTCGCTCATTTACTCACTCATTCACTAATTTATTCATTCACTATCATTCATTCTTTCACTCATTCATTCATGCATTCACTTGTTCATTGATTCACTAATTTACTCATTCATTCATCCATTCACACATTCATTCATTGATTCACTCACCACTCCTTCATTCGCTCATTTACTCACTCATTCACTAATTCATTCATTCACTATCATTCATTCACTCATTGATTCATTCACTCACTTGTTCATTTATTCACTAATTCACACATTCATTCATCCATCCATTCACTCACTCATTTGTTCACTCACTTCTTTATGTATTTACTCACCACTCATTCATTCACTCATTCACTTCATTTATTTACTTATTCATTTATTCACTCACCACTCCTTCACTCACTCACTCACTCATTCATTTATTTACTTGTCATTTATTTACTTTAGTTAGAAAGAATCAGAAAAAAAAGAACATAGACAAATAATGCTAAAATAAATTGCCTAAGTGTTATGAGGAAACCAACCAGGGGCTAAGGCAGCAAAGAGCAAGGTCTCTGCTTTGGAGGAGGCAGTCAGGAAAGTGTTTGTGAGGAGGTGACAGCCACACTGAGACCTCCATGAGAAGAGGGGAGGGGTGGGGATTCCAGGCAAGGGAGGAGCACGGGCCCAGGCGCTGAGGTGGGAAAGGCTCCCTCTGTCTGAGAGATGCCCTGGCTGGAGTGAAGCCACAGAGGACAGAGTGGTGGGGGTGAGGCTGGGGAGTGGAACTTGGGCTGGGCCTGCAGGAGGGGAGGAGGCTGGAGGATGGACAGGGCAGGTTCGGGGTGAACGGAACAACTCGCTCCTTTCCTTACATCTGGGGAAGCCCCAGAGTCAGCCCTTTCCTTGGGTCCTGGGCAGGGTAGGTCCACCTGGAACTTCTGTCTCAACCCCCAGGCTCAGCAAACAGGACCCTCCAGCCCGCCCAGGTGCAAGATCCTGCTGCGCCTGGGTGAGGTGAGATGCACAAGTGCCAGCTCCAATCTGCCCTTGCCAAATGCTGTTCCAAATTGGCTCCGTGAAACCAGAACCGCGAAATCCCGTCAGGACAGCTGGAGGTAAGCACAGCGGTGGTGGAAGGATTTAGACCACGTCGAAACGGCTCGTGTACAAGAGGGTGAGAAAACCTGTGGACTCCCGGGCAAAGGCACCATCGGGAACATTAAGAAAGCAATCCCACCTCAAACCCACAACCAAAATATTTTATAAGAACCCTCCCTTTTTCCCCCCACTCTCTTTTTGTCAAGTAAAGGATACACACGGCCTTTCTACTTGTAACCTGGCCAAGAATAATTTGTGGCAGGAAAGTTTGAGCATTTGTCAAAATAAAATAAAAATGTAAAAAAAAAAAAAAATTGCGAGCACTGGAGTGTACATTTGTGTGAAACTAAACAGAGGAAAGGTTATTTAGGTGGTAAAATGTCTCTGCGTTTCCCTCCTGCCCCCCGCCCCCTGACACACGGCCCCCCTCCCCAAGTGTTGAAAACGAGATTGGTCGGGGATTTGTTTTGTTAATCTCCAGCCAGGGCTGAGGGCCTGCAGGCTGGGTTTCTTCTTGCTCATGCAGGGCCCTGGCTGCCAAACAAGTTTCCCCCTCACCTAGCCCTGGGCCAGGGACCTGTACACCTGTTCCCCTGCCCGTCTAGGGAAACGGTGGGGTTAGGGGAGTAAGTTTTTGTCCTTCCAGGGAAGGGAGCTTTGCCCAGCTTGAGACCCCCAACTCCTTGAGGATACTTAATACGAGAACTGGCCTCCCTGAGGCCATGGGGTCTGGCCTACACCCCTGGGTGGTGCTGAAGCCTCAGGGGAGTGCCAGGCTCCAGGTGAGGTCTGGCGTAGTGGTTAAGAGAACCAGGCAGAGGAGTCACCCAGACCTGGGTTTGAAGCTGACTCAGCCATGTGCTGATTGGATGAGTGACTTCACTTCTCTGTGACTCAGTTTCTCATCTGTAAAATGGAGTCAAGCATTATTGGGACGGTTGAAGAGACTCACACAGGGAACAGATTAGGACACTCCTTGGCGCATAATGGCTACTTACAAAGCCTGAGTGCTTACTATTGATGGGCTTTAGGCAGCATTGGAGGCTTCAAGAGGATGGTATTTTCCTTCTCTGTGGCCTATTTCCCTCTCTGTAAAATGGGGATAATGGCTTGGCCCACCCCATAGTGTTGTCTAGGAAGATTGAGTGAAATGAGCAAAATCTTTAGGCAAGCAAGAGGCATATGGTATGTGCTTATTAAGAATTCACTGTAGTATTGTCACGTCTTTGCTCTATCCTGTCATACAATTTCATTTTGAGTCAACAAAGAAGGAAGGAAACAAGTGTTCATGGGCACCTGCCATTGGCCAGGCCTGGCACGAGACGCTTTTCCATGAGTGATCTTGCCGCCTGTCCCTAATGCGTTCCCACACAGACCTTGGTCTCCCTTTGCAGGTGAAGAAACTGAGGTTTGCGCAACTCAGTAGGTTAATGGCAGAGCTAGGAGGAGAGCCCAGGCTTTTCTGATTTGGGGTCAGGAGATTCCTTTTAGGGCTGAGTCCTGCATGGGCTGGACCAGACCAGAAGGAGGGGGTAGATGGTGGTGCTGCTGGTGCTGATGATGGGTGCTGGGGGGTGCTATGTGAAGTTCACTACATATGTGATCACATTGGGCTCTCCCTACAATCTTACGAGGTAGATTAATCATCTCCACTAGACAGATAAGGACACCGAGGTTCAGGAAGACCCTGAGCATCTGTGCCAGCTGTGCCTGTGCCACCAGCACAGCTGCTCTGTGCCACCAGCAAGGAACCCAGTGCTTAGCACCTAGCACATCATCGATGCTCAATACACAGCTGTTCCTATTCCCTTTATCTTGTCCTCACCCTTTTCCCTAGAGGGGTCGGACCATGAGAGCTCAAAGGTCCAAGCCAAAGCCCAACTTTACTCATTTAACAGACAGGGAAATTGAGTCCAAGGCAAGGGAAGATCTTGACTAAATCAGGCAGAGAAAGCCAGGCCTGATGGTCAGTGGAGGCCCGGATAGTTGTCTGGGGGCCTCAGGAGGGGAGGAAGGGATGGAGGAGATGTAAGTGGCCAGGGGGAGGGCCTGGCTGCTGCTTTAGAAGAGGGGGTGGGCGAGAGCAGGTCTGGGAGGAGGAAGAGCCCTCGGGCACTCCCCACTCACACTTTATGGCTTGACTGCTCCCCCCACCCAAAACACAGCCTTCCCTGCCTCTTTCCCTCCCCTCATGCCTCTCCTCACCCCCCACAGCCCTCCCTTTGGAGAGACTCTGGCCTAGGAGCTGGGACCTAGTCCTAACACTCTAGAAACTTGAGTCAGCCCCTTCCTCCCTGGGGAACCCATAAAACAAGGGACAGTGGCACGTACCTCCCCTGCAGGTGACAGGACAAATGAGGTAATGCAGGTGAAAGGCTGGAAACTAGACAGAAATGGGAGTTGTTGTTATTTTTATTATTACTACATCAGATAACTGGTTGGACTGCATTTTTCTCCAGTTGCCCCTGGGGCCCTGTAGAAAGAGCTTCAAATTGTGCTGGAAATTGCTGAGGACACAGATCGGGAAATCTGGGCTCTACCCTCGCTCCCACCTGACTTGCAGGGCGCTCAGGACAAGATCTGGCTCCTGTCCCTGTCTTAGTCTCATCTCCCATCTGAATGGTGCAGGTGGACGACAAGTTCTGTCTCTGTCCCTGGAACTTTGTAAGTGGCAGCTCTTGGCCTTGTTTGCGTTTGAGGAGGCGCCACTGGGACCAAGGGAGTGAGGAGACCAGGCAAGGATGGGTCCATGGCAGCCCCGTGGGTGCCTGAGCCACAGACGCTTACTTGGTCTGACCATGGAAGTGAGTGAGTCCTCTCCACACCTCTTGCTGTCTGCTCCCTGAAACATTTTGGGGAAGCAGAGTTGGCCCATCCTGAGACCTCATTCTGGTGGCAAGCTTCAGCCAGGGGGGCACCCCAGTTGGCGGGGACAAAGGCTGAGCTTACCCCTGGGGCTGCTAGGGAGAGGAAGTTAGGGAAGGAGAGAAGTGCCTTTCAGGGCATTGAATTCGGGAACAGAAGGTGGACGTCTGCAAGGACTGGGGAGACGAGTGTGCACATCGCCACCTAGGCCCCGAGGAGGGCAGTGCAGCCCCCACCGGGCTCCAGGGCCATCTCTTGGGTTCTTCCCATCCACAGCCATGCGCTGTGTGCCCTGCTGGCTCTGGGACCTGGGCAATCCCAGTGTGACCCACCACCCCGGCCTTTCAGGCATCTACAGCACGGACAGTGGTTGACCTTGGGGTGACACTGCTTTGGTTACCTGTCACTGCTTTCTGACTTACCAGCTGACGGTGTGACCTTGGGCAAAAGACAGCCTCTCTGAGCCCATTTTTCCATCTGCAAAAAGGAGGACTATTTGCTCCCTTGCAGAGTTGCCAAGAGCCTGAGGAAGGATATCGCCTGTGATATATCTAGCACGGAGCCTGGGGCATGGTGAGTTTTCAGTGGCCAGTCATTCCCTGTTTCCCTCCTCTACAAATGAAGTCATAGGATGCTAGGAGAGCACTGGAAAAGAAGCAGTGCTGCTTGGAGGTGTCAGGAGGCTTCACAGAGAAGAGAGGGCATTAGAGTAGGGTTTTGAGGGATGTGCAGGAGTTTCCTAGCTATACCAGGGATCTGCACAGGCAGGAACCATAAACGTCATGGATCACCCTTGTTTCTGAAGTGCTTGGTATGTAACAGAAGCTCAATAAATATTTGCTGTTTGGGTGGTTGGCATTCCAGGTAGCAGGATTGTGTAGGAGAGGCATGGAGGTATGCACGGTCTGGTCTCAACAGTGGATGGAAAAGTTTAATTCCTCTTCAGGGCCCCCACGGTGCTTTGCCACTTTGTCTATGGAAGGCCATTGTAATGTGAGTTCATGTGTCACATCTCCTGGAGGACTGTGGATACCCTCAGAATGGTCTGTCTGCTCACTCCCCTTCACCTAACTCTCTAGGGTTCAGCCATGGATCCATGCTGAGGTTGGTGGATCCCTGTTCAAATGAAGAATTGAAGCATGCTCCTGTGGATGACTGGCAAAGCCTTGTTTGGGGTGAGGGGTGTGTGTGTGTGTGTCTGTGTGTGTGTGTGTGTGTGTGTGTGTTGTGGGGGCTGCCTCCCGTGACCCTTCCCCCTCTTCCCAGGTAGTCAATGGTAAAAAGGGTAAGGTCCAAACCCTTGACCCAGCCTTCCTGGGTCTTCCTGATTAATCTCTGTCCATTGCTCCATCCTGGTAAATTTGTGCCCTACGAGAACAGTAAGCAAAGCAGAGGCCAGTCTGGGGCAAAGGGGTGCTGGTTTAGGTGGGATTGTTAGTGTGGGGGCCTCGCTGAGAAGGTGATGCTATAGCAGAGTGTTTCTCCTTCACCAGCTTCCCCTTTGAGCCCTGGGAGCAAAGCCTACCCTACTCTCCTGGCTGGGCTGGGCACCCCCTGGTGGTCCATGGCCTTTGTGTGCACCTTCTTCCTGGTCCTAGGCTGCCTGGCCCAGCTGCTTCTGAATCATGTGACCCAGCCAATTCTATAAGCCTTTCTTCGCCTCAGTTTCCTCATCTGTTAAAAAGGGATAAAATCACACCTGCTTCCAGGCTAGCTGTGGGCGTTGCATCTGTTATCAATTGCAGAAGGCTCAGGATGGCATCTTTACATCATAAACACTCCACAAATGGGGTCCTATTAGTTATCATTGCACTTATCCTGTTTTTCTAGATGCACTGGCCATTGAGTCTTTCCTGATCCTCTAGAAATGGACATAGGAGGAGCTTCCTGGGGAAGCCTGGGCAAGATGGGAGAGTGAGGATGGTGCTCAGCAGGTGCCTCGGCTGCTGGACACAAACAGCAGTGAATTGTGCTGAGTCCTGCAGATGCATGATCATCTCAAATCATTCTTCACCACCCCCCTGGGAAGGCGGCGTCACCCTGCACACAAGGAAACCCCTGAATCAGAACGGGTGGCTTGGCTCTGACTTGCGAGGGGCTGAACTGAGATTTGAACCCAGGTCAGCCTGTTTCTAAGCGAAACTGCCTCCCTGGAGAAATACCTTCCAGCTCACGTCAGGTTAACGCTGGCCGAGAGCTCCATGGATCAAGGGGGCCAAAGTTAGTTTCTCCAAATGGACTGGAATTGGAGCAGACCTGGGAGAGGGGCATTTACAGGTTGCTGTGGCCATTCTCGGGAGAAGGCAGACACAGTGATCAAAGAGTTCATTCGGCTGGACTCCCTCAGGATGGAGAGATAACAGAGAGAGAGGAAGGAGCAAGAGAAAGAAGATGGATAGAGGGTCATTCCACGGGGAGGGCCACTCTGCCCACCTGTTGCCGATCAACTTTGTGTGCAGTTGGTGCCTGTGAGCCTCTGCTGGTGGCAGGCAGCCTCGGTTCCACGTGCCCCTCTGGAGGCTCTCCCTCTCGCTGCCCTGTGACGATCCTGAATTTTCATTCTGCCCGGCGCAGAAACCCTCCAGGTGTGAGATGTGGAAGAAAGAGCACCAGGCTGGGGTCATAAAAACCAGGTACTGGCCCTGGCTTAGACCTTGAGTGAACTTGGGGAAGTCCGTTCCCTTTCCTGGGTCTTGTGATCCCCCTCTGTATAATGGAGTGATGGCAAGAATGGGTGAGCTACCTTTCAGCTCTAAAATTGAATGTAACTGATCATTTGTTCAGTCAACAAACATTTATTGAGCATCTGTTATGTGCCAGGCTCTGCTCCAGGTGTTCGGGTTACCAATGAGAGGGAGACAGACAAATTCTGCTCTCAAGGAGCTTGTACTCTTGATGGAGAGATGGTGAACACACTAATAATAAATAAGGTAATTTCATTTTTAATTTTATTAAATTTATTTTTCTTTTCTTTTCTTTTCTTTTTTTTGGAGACAGAGTCTTACTCTGTCACCCAGGCTGGAGTGCGGTGGGTTACCAATGAGAGGGAGACAGACAAATTCTGCTCTCAAGGAGCTTGTACTCTTGATGGAGAGATGGTGAACACACTAATAATAAATAAGGTAATTTCATTTTTAATTTTATTAAATTTATTTTTCTTTTCTTTTCTTTTCTTTTTTTTGGAGACAGAGTCTTACTCTGTCACCCAGGCTGGAGTGCGGTGGTGCGATCACAGCTCTCTGCAGCCTCCACTTTCTAGCCTCGGGTGATCCACCTACCTCAGCCTCTCAAGTACCTAGGACTATAGGTGCATTCCACCATGCCTGGCTAATGTTTCTGTAGAGATAGGGTCTCCTTCTGTTGCCCAGGCTGGGCAACAGGAATCTGCCTGCCTCAGCCTCCCAAAGTACTGGGATTACGGGTGTGAGCCACCACAACCAGCCTATTTTTACTTTTGTTTAAAAGGTCACCTTGGCTTCAGAAAATAAGGTAATTTCAGGTATCAAGAAGGAACAATAAAACACGGCCATGTGTGAGAGAGAAAGATGCTTTCAATGGGGTGATCAGAGAAGGGCTCCCTGATGAAGTGCTATTTGAGCTGAGACCTGAAGGATGAGCTCATTGTGTGAGGATCTGGAAGAGCAGGCAAGGCTGAGGGAATGGCAAGTGCAAAGGCCCTGAGGTGGGAGTGACGAAGGGACAGAAAGAAGCCCAGTGTGGCTCGGGTGGTGAGCAAGGGGAGAGTTGCATGAAATGAGGCAGGGGAGGTGGGCAGGGTGGATGGCTCTCAGCCAGGGAGGCACCGCCCTCCCCAGTGAATATCTTCTGGTTGTCAAAGGGACTGGGGGACAAACTACTGGCATTTGGTGCTGGGAGGGATGACAAATGTTCTGCGATACCCAGAAGTCCCACACAATACTGTTATTTCCCCCATTAAGAAACACTGGGGCCAGGTGCAGTGGCTCATATCTGTAATCCCAGCACTTTGGGAGGCCGAGGTGGGCAGATTGTTTGAGCCCAAGAGTTCGTGACCAGCCCGGACAACATGGCAAGGCCCTATCTCTATTTTTAAAAATGCAAAAATTAGCTAGGTGGGAAGGCATGTGCTGGTAGTCCCAGGTACTCGGGAGGCTGAGGTGAGAGGATCACCTGGGCCTGGGAGGTGGAGGCTGCAGTGAGCCATGATTGCATCATTGCACTCTAACCTGAGTGACAGAGTGTAACCCTGTCTCAAAGAAAAAAGAAAAAAAAAAAGAAAGAAAGAAAAAGAAAGGAAGAAGGGAAGACAGAAAAAAAAGCAAGCAAGAAAACAAGACAGCAAGCAAGCAAGAAACATTAGATCCCACTTCACACCGTTAAGATGGCTACTATCAGAAAACCAGAAAATAGCAAGTGTAGGTAGGGATGTGGAGAAACTTGAACCTTTGTGCACATTCCGTTTGGGGTGGGAATGTGAAATGGTACAATCACTGTAGAATACAGTATGGTAGTTCCTCAAAAAAATCAAACACAGAATTACCATATGATGCAGCAATTTCACTTCTAGGTATATACCCCAAAGAATCGGAAACGGGTTTTTTGTTTGTTTGTTTTGACATGAAGTTTCGCTGTGTTACCCAGGCTAGAGTGCAGTGGTGTGATCTCAGCTCACTGCATCTTGTGCCTCCTCGGTTCAAGCAATTCTCCCACCTCAGCCTCCTGAGTAGCTGGGATTACAGGCGGCTGCCACCATGCCTGGCTAATTTTTTTTTGTATTTTTAGTAGAGATGAGGTTTCACCATGTTGGCCAGGCTGGTGTTGAACTCCTGACCTCAAGAGATCTGCCTGCCTTGGCTTCCCAAAGTGTTGGGATTACAGGTGTAAGCCACTGTGCCCAGTTGAAAACAGGGTCTTGAAGAGATATTTGCACACCTATGTTCATAACAGCATTGTTCACAATAGCCAAAAGGTGAAGGCACCCCAGGCATCCATTGATGAATGAATGGATATGGACAATGTGGTATCTCCATACAATGGAATATTATTCAGCCCTGAAGACGAAGAAAATTCTGACACATGCTGCAACATGGATGAACTTTGGGGACATTATATCCAGTGAAATAAGCCAGGCACAAAATGACAAATATGCTATGATTCCAGTTATATGGGGCACTTAAGGGAGTCAGATTCATAGAGGCAGAGAGTAGGATGGTGGCTGCCAGAGACTGGGGAGGAGAGGAAACTTGGAGTTATTGTTTAATGACAGAGATGAGTTTGGGAAGATGAAAAAATTCTGGAGGTGGAGGCACAGCCATGTGAATGGCTTTCTAGTAAACTGTGTGCTTAAAGATGGTTAAGATGGTAAATTTTAACTTACATATATTTTCCCACAATTTAAAAAGAAACATTGAGCCTGATGCAGCGGCTCACACCTGTAATCTCAGCACTTTGGGAGGCCAAGGTGGGCGGATCATTTGAGGTCAGGAGTTTGAGACCAGCTTGGCCAACATGGTGAAACCTCATCTCTACTAAAAATACAAAAAAATTAGCTGGGGGTAGTGGCAGGCGCCTGTAATCCCAGCTACTTGGGAGGCTGAGGCAGGAGAATCACTAGAACCTGGGAGGCGGAGGTTGCAGTGAGCTGTGATTTTGCAGCTGTACTCCAGCCTGGCCAACAGAGCGAGACTCCATCTCAAAAAAGAAAAAAAAAAAGAAAGAAAAGAAACAGAAAGAAACATTTGATCATCTTTTCTCGTTGGCTGAGTTTGGATATTTTTCTATTTTTCTAAGAGTAACGGGATGCCTTTAGAAGGATGATGGCCCTAAATATCTGGGCCGTTGTGTTTTGTCGCTTGGCTGTTGTGTTTTGTCTACCATACGAAGAAAGGGTGCCAGGGTAGTGGACGCAGGCAGGCCAGTGAGGAGACTGAGAAGTTGGCTGGGAGAGAGAGTGGCTTGGACTAGGGCAGTAGCAGCAGATGTGGTGAGAGGTGGGTGGATTCTGCAGGGACTGTGGAGGAGCATCACAGGACCAGTGGCAGATTGAAAGGGAAGGCAAGAGGAAGTGTCACTCGTGGGGTGCCTTGGGGAAGGCTCCCTCCATACATGACTTCTGAGCTCACATTACATGTTCAGCGCATGCTGGAGAGATGACAAAGGGGCTGGGCTCCTGTCTGGTGGGAATTTAGAGAAGTCTGACTGCACTATCTCCAGGCTGGGCAATTCCACTGAAGGTTTTAAAGAATTTTGAGACTTCCTCGTGCCATCCTCCATCCTCCTGCCTTCAGACCAGACAGACTCATCCTCTCCCCAAACCCCAGCTCCAATGGACAGCACACTGGAGGATTCAGAACCTGCCTGCCCCCTCCCCCATATCCATAGAGGGGGTCGCTATGAAGTGCCCTTTGAGAGAGGCTTTCTAATTTCCCAAGACATGGTCACAGCTGCGGGCCATGTGATGGTCTTAGCATGCCTCAGAGGTTGGCCAGGAAGGTTTCTCCTTCATCACACTGTTGAGGACATAGACTCTCACAGTAACACATGCCTCATCCACGAAGATGTGTGTACTCCCTGGATGGCACATACGTCCTTGAATTTCCAGACGACAGGAGGAGTTGAAGCAGGGGGTTAAGGGGAAGTGCCTGGCCGAGGGAAGCCAGGTTGGGGGACGTGGGTATGAGGCCAGGTTGTCACTGTGAAGTACGGGGTGGGAGCCTGGCAGTCTTGAAGAGCCAAGAGGGCATTTCCCTCTTTTTCTCCAAGCACAAAGCAAGGGTTTCTGAGCTCCGCAGCTGCAGTCTCCTTCCAGGGTGGGCTCGATGACCACTCCAGAGTGGCCCTGGACGTTGCTGCCCTCTGACAACCTGGAAGCCATTGGCTGTCTCTCCTGCAAACTGTAGAACTTGGGCAATTTGAACAGGTCAGGCTGCAATTTTGTGTGCAGGGCTGCAGGATGGGTGCACACATGAGTTTGGAGCACGCAGATGCGGACATCAGAGGTGTTCCTACATCTTTGAATCTCATCTGTGCCTTTTTGGCTAAGTCCAGGAATGTGTCTGGCTTCAGACCATTGGCATCACAGCTGCGAACCAGAGACTTCCAGGGCTGGGAGTAACCGAGAGCTGCTCTCATCCATCCTTTTGCCTTCAGGGGGACTTCTACCCTCCCCCGAAGACCATCCCAGCCAAAGGCAACGTTATCTTTTCCCCAAAGAGCTCCCTTCCTCTCCCTCAGGCCTTCATTCCTGTGGGGAGCAACTTCCAGCCAAAGACCTCTTCCCACAGATTGTAGACAACTTTAATTCTGCCTGCCCAGCCCATGCTCCCGCTTCTGATGGCAGCACCCCTTAGAGAGGCCCCCTCCCCACTCTCAAGTTGTGGGTTGGGTGGGGTTTACCTTGAGTGCACCTGTGGCCCAAGCCTGGCCAATGAGAGCACCACATTCCCCTCGTCTTGTCTCAGGGTTGGTTTGGGGGTGAGCATGTGATCAAATCAAGGCAAATCAGATGAAGTTCTGGAATTTTGCTGCAACAATGGAGAAGGAGGTGTCCTTTCAGTTGGGTTTGCTGTTAGGATGGAAGCCTAAAGTTGCCATCATTTGGAGAAAGCCTACCTGACAATGGATCCAACACAGTGGAAGGCAGGGTGGAGGCATGGAGAGAGACAGCTCCTGACAACTGCCATTGAGTACCTGGATCCAGCCATGCCTGAAGCTAAAAACCATGGACATTTTAGATATGTGAACTGATAAACTTGCCTTACTGCTAAATATGCCAGTTTGAGTGGGGTTTCCATCATTTGCAGCAAAGGTGCTCCAACCCCACCCTAGGTCGCTCCTTCTGCCCCACAGCCTTTGGCCTTTGGCTCTGCCCACAGTGGGGCTGGAGGGTCTCTGGCTATGCCCTTAGCAGAAGATTCCTTCATCTCCTTGAGTCTGCTGGTCAATTGCTGCTCAACATCTGTGTCTCCACTTGGACCCACCCTGCTCCTCTCACTGTTTTCTCTTTGGCTTACTGTTATTTAGAATCCTTCCAGTTGCAGCTGAGAGAAGCCACATCACATTATCTTGAGCACAAAAGGGGACTTACTGGCCTGGGAAGTGGCCCTGGGGAGTAGGGCTAGGGGGTTGGAATCACGGCTTAGGGAAAACAGGATTATCTCTGTCTGTCATTCATCCTTGTTGTCTCTGCTTCCCTTTGGGGCTGGCCTCATTCTTTCCCTTCTGCGAGGTGGAGAACTTGGCTACCATCAGCCTGGCTTGGGAACCCCAGTCTAAAACCAGAGAACTGCTTTCTTCTAAGATCCATATGTCAATTCCAAGGAAGGACTGACAGACCTTGTTTGGGCCATGTGCCTGTGGGGCAATCACTGTGGCTAAGGAAGTGGGGGACAATCACTGACCAAGTCTGGGTCATGTGGATGAGGCATTGGGGTTCAGTAATTGACAGACTCATGTAAGGAAGGAAGAGCAGTTTCCCATAGGGGACCAGGTGGCTGATAATAAACTAAGGTTGGGGTAAGAGGGGTGCTGGGCAGAAAAGAGCAAGAGATATCCATCCCAGACACCACTATCATCACAACCATCAACTCCATCTGCCAGCATCTCCTGAATCCCTAGTATGGGCCTGGCTCCATGAGCAATTCATCTATCCCTCCTTCCCTCCCTCCCCCCACATATCTATCTATCCATCCATCCATTCATCCATCCATCCATGCATCCATCCAGCACTGATTCTGCACCAGGCCTATCTATCCATCCATCCATCCATCCCTCCCTCCCTCCCTTCCTCCATCCACCCACATACCTATCTATCCATCCATCCATTCATCCATCCATCCATGCATCCATCCAGCACTGATTCTGCACCAGGACCATTTATCCATCCATCCATCCATTCATCCATCCATCCATCCATCTAGCACTGACTCTGCACCAGACCCTGAGCTAGAAACACAATGGTGAGTCTCATCTCACTCAGAGATAAGAACTCCAATCCTAGTTCAGCCTAGAGGGGAAGAACATTTAACAAGCCATTATATTCCCCCGGGGTAAGAGCACTGATAGGGAAGTATAATGGATTCAGAGCAGGGCCAGCTAATGTGGTTTTGGCAGAGTGGTCTGGAAAGGCTTCCAGGAGGAGGTCACAGTTAAGTGGAGACCTAAAGGAAGAGCAGGAGGTAACCACGTGAAGAATAAAAAGAGTTTCCGGGAGAGATGACACTGGGAGGTCAGGAGTTTCTGCCCCCATGGAGGTGACAGTGATGTGGGAAGACAGGACTCCTTCCTTCCCTCACTCAGCAGTGGGAACAGGACGCAGGGATGGCCTCACCCTGGGCTGGGCCTGGGATCTGGAAGTGAGATCGCCCGGGCGCCTTCACCCAGGAGCTCCTGATCCACGGAGGGAGGCAGGTGTGTGGTTTGAGAAGTGCACTGCACGGAGGAGGCGGCCTGGAGGAGAGCAGGGGTGCGGTGGGTGCTCCAGGGAGGAGGAGAAGACTGCACTCAGTCTTGACAAGACAGCTCACTAGGAAAAACGAAGCCACAGGTTCCGGATCCTCAGGGCTGGTGCTGGCACCCTCCATCCTCGTAACTCCCAGTGTGTGGGTGTCCCAAACTGTGTCCTCCTGACCACCCCTCACTCCCAGAGAAGCCTCCACACCAGCGCTCCTTGGTCAGGGTCAGCCTGTCCTCTCTCCTCGGGCTCTGGCGGGGGTGTAGGAAGACGTCCATTCCAGATGCTGATGAAGAGGAAGGTAGGTACTTGGGCAGGGAGGGTAGAAGATGGAGGTTTGGTGAAGATCTGAGGTCAGGAGATGGGGTTCATGGCCTCCTTCAGCTACAGACTCACGGTGTGACCTTAGGCAAGTCCTCGCCCTCTCCGGGCCTTGGTTGATCCCTCGGTTTGGATGGGAGAGTGCATAGGCCTTATTCAGGCGCCATTTCTGTGCATTTGGAGGTGAGCCTGCACTGGGGCTCCTGGCTCCCGGCAGCGCGGCCTGCAGCCTACAGGTCCTGAGTCATCTTCCAGGCAGCGGGTGACCTCTCCATACCCCTGTCTCCCTACAGCCCCGTGACCCTGGGCGGCGCACAGGGCCAGGCCGTCCCAGGCGGGCGGCACAGTGGAAATCACAATATTGACCCAGCGCGCAGGAAGTGGGGAGGACAGGCCGCCGGGGTTCCCGGCCCAGGGGGAGACAGCTCTCTGAGTGATGAGCTCAGAGCCAAGCTCTCCCTCCCTCCTGGGTCACCGCACCGCTGCCCGCCGCCAGGGCTGTTCCTCCCGGCTCCAGGGCCCCCCTCCCCGGACCTCCCTCCTACACATTCCCCCAGCCCAGGCCCGCGAGGGGAGCTGCTGGTGAGCTCCAGGCCTCAGGGCTTCTCGGTCCCTGCCTCCCTCTAGCCCAAGTCCCGGTTCCCTTGTGCTTCCAGCATCTGAGGGGCCAAAACTGGAACTGCATCCTCACAGGCCACTGAGCTTTGGAATAGTCCTGCCTCCCATTTAACAGATGGGGGAACTGAGGCTCAGAAAGGTACCTGGCCAGTTGTATCAGAGCCAGGATCCACACTCAGATCTGTCCAACTCCTGGCCAGTGCTGTCTACGCTGTGAGTGAGTTATCGTCGGTCGTGATAATAGTGTAATAAACTGCTCAGTTAGTGAAGTCTTGGTCTCCCGCAGCCCTCATGCCTGCCCTTGGAGCGGTTCCAACTTTACAGAGGAGGAAGCTAAGGCTTAGAGGTGGTGAGATAACTTTCCCAAAGACACAGCTGGGGAACAGCAGGGCTGGGATTCGAACTGTGGTCTGCCTGATCCCAAAGCTCATAATCTGGCTGTTTGGCCAAGCTGTGGGGCAGGAGGGGCCTGTCCTTGGAGGCCTACTCAAATGCCACCTACCCTGGGGGACCCCAGGACCACCTGTACGTTGTGTTCGCCCAGAGGTGTTCCTTGGGGACAGTGTAGCCCACAGCCTTGCTCTCCGGTGAGGGGTCCATTAGTTGGTGTTGCCTGGGGGGGCTGGGCTGTGGGGTTTGGAGGCTGGTGGGTCAACCCTGCTGGTGGGTTGAGCTGGACTAGGAAGTGCTGCTCAGGGGTGAGCAACCTCCAGGGGGAGTGGTGAAGTAGAGGGGAGATACTCCTGGGCTTGGAGTTGGGGACCGGGAGCCCCTCCCTATCCTCCCAGGGTCTTGGTTTCCTCATCCGTAGAAAAGGACTTGGGGTCCATTGGAAGGCCTACTCTCCGATACCAGAGACTTAGTAGGGCTTTGGGCTTCTGTTTCTTCCAGCTCCCTTCCCAGCAGCCGGGTGTAATGGGAGAAAGGGTTTACAGCGCTCTCGCTGGGCTCTGATTAAGGTTTCTACCCAGGGCTTTCACTGTAAGGAGTCACCAATGAAAATCTGCCAATGTGTTTCTTCTAGGGCTGCTGTTGAGCGTGTTTTCTGATTCATCACATGATCCCCTTATGAGGAACTCCAGGAAAAATTGGCCGAGAATTCAATGTAGGCGATTTCCATGGAAGTCTGAGAAACTGGTATCATTTTATATTTTGGACACTGATTGTGTCTGTGAGTATGTGTGTATGCTTGCCTGAGTGTTTACATCTTTGTTTTGCCCATGATGAAGCTCAAGGCTAAAACTATGACACACGACAGCATGGGACTTCCTGATCCAGGTCACCTCCCCTTCCCCTTGCCACAGACCCCAGAATATAATTTTCATTTATTGACCTACTGCGCAGCATGAAGATACAGCCCTTTACCGATTTCCTCGTCTCCTTTGTGCCAGGGTGAAAACTAACTTTCAGAATGTGAACAAGGTGCATGATGGATCCATCCATTAGTGATGTCTGCCATGGGCACATGAAGGGAAGTACTGGTGCATATGCCTCATTTTTGCCTTCCTTCATTCAAGTAATGTATAATATTGTATCTAATCATATTTTCTATTTAACCATATATAATTTCATAAGCTGCCTTTAAACCTTTGTGGAACAAGTCTTTGTATTAATAATGGTAATTCATTGCAAATAACCATTAGGTTATTTAACATAGGTTATAGTACTATGTCCTTACCATATCTCTGTAGGAGAAAATGGGTGGGTCGAATGGCACCTTTGTGTATATTTGAAAACTATGCCCCTCTGGGCAATCATGGCTTAGAGAGCAGAGCACTGGGTAGATTTTAGCCCCATTCACTTCATCACCCAGGTATATTTGTTCAGTGCACAACCTTAACAACCACACACAGCAACCCTCTTCTGTGTCTTGCGAAATCCCATGGTTATATCCTTCACTCCAAATCCAGTTCTCATTTTATTACATGCAGCACACAGACCATATTCTGAGTCTTGGACATCTATTCAGGCTCCAGGATGGTTGGTATTTGGTCTGAGGCTAAGTGAGGCAGTGGAAGGAAGAACAACATAAACAACTTAGCTTGCATTTGTGCCACAAACAGGTAAGATCCCTGCAGGTGCCTGGCCCTGCCTGCCAGATTCCGGTGAGGATCCTGGGCTATGAATAGTCCCAGTGATGCCCTCTCAGAGGACCCACTGGACTTCCCGCAGGCCTGGTCCTTGGCCTTCACCCCACACTGGCCACTGGGAAATCAGGGAGAAGACCTCTTCCCTGGCACCTTCATCCCGCACGTTTCTTCCCGCTCACTTTCCGCCTGGGATTACCGCCGAGGCCGGGCTTCTGCACGCGGCTGTTGCTTGGGC
>NW_012114252.1:24277020-24277319 GCF_000951035.1 Colobus angolensis palliatus | reverse complement strand
TTCACACAGGCTTTACCCTCTACCCTGAGGCTGGGGCAGCCCTGGCAGCTCCCGGCTCCCCGCAGGGTTTGAGAAATGGGCCCCGAGCCAGCGGCGGAGCAGGGAGCTGGGAAACCAGGTTTATTTTCTCATGATCACGCGATGGGAGCGGCCTGAGCAGCCGCAGGCGGGATGGGGCCTCGCCAGCCTCGTGCAGATGCTGGGAAGTGACTCAGGGAGGAGAAGGCGGGGTTTCTCTGCTGGTCCCAGCTGAGCCCCATCTCCGGGCTCCAGGAAGCGAAGGAATTCAGCTCCGATGG
>NW_012114252.1:24273888-24274247 GCF_000951035.1 Colobus angolensis palliatus | reverse complement strand
GTGGCGTGGCCTGGGGAGGCCGCTGTGGGGGCAGAGCCACTGCCCTTCCCCAGCCGGGCGCCCTCTGTGCCCGCAGGCCACACTGTGAGAGGCCGCTGTCCTGAGGCTGAGAGATGAGGGAACTGGCCTCCGGCAAGGCAGCGTTGGAACGTGGACGTCCCGGGAAGCCTCTGTCTTCAGACTCGTGCCTCCCCCGGCAAGGCCCGTGCGGTACTTGTGCCGCCTCGGAGGGGCTTCGGTGACGTCCGTCTCGGAGTCTTACATTTAGATGTGCTGTATGGTCTTGCTGGTGGAGACTGACGTCCCCTCGGCCTTGTGAAGCTCACCAGGGCCGGAATCAGCTGGGAGGAGCAGCTGCA
>NW_012114252.1:24270711-24272750 GCF_000951035.1 Colobus angolensis palliatus | reverse complement strand
CGGCCCTGGCCCCCATCCTCACACACCTGAGTGGCCAGGCAGGGGCTTCACTCGGCTGGTTCTGACCTCCACGCTAAAATGAACGAATAGGACAGGAAAGTGAAGAGAACGCACAGCAGGGGAAGTGACCTGAGAACTCACCACCCCTCACCGACCCCCAGGACTCCAGCCTCCCAGGGCCTCAGCCAGGCCCTGCCCTCTTCAGCACGTTGGAAACACCCGCGTCTACCCAGCGTGTGCTAGGATGGCAGCTCTCCAGCCTCCAGCCTGCAGGCCGAGCCCGCGCCCCGGGGAAGCCATTGATCTGGGTCCCCTCGTGCTGAGCGCCCCGGCCAGAGGTGCCCCTTCCAGGTCTGGGTGTGGCTGGCGGAGGTTCTGTGGGTTTAAGCTGTGGGTTCATTCTCAGAGGTTAATTGCCCCCAGAAGGTGGGGAACGGCCTCCACTCTCCTCCTTGAGCTGGGAGTTTGCATTCTTCCAGGAGTTTCTTCAGAGCTCCCTGGTGATGATGGCACAGCGCCCCGGCCAGAGGTGCCCCTTCCAGGTCTGGGTGTGGCTGGCGGAGGTTCTGTGGGTTTAAGCGGTGGGTTCATTCTCAGAGGTTAATTGCCCCCAGAAGGTGGGAAACGGCCTCCACTCTCCTCCTTGAGCTGGGAGTTTGCATTCTTCCAGGAGTTTCTTCAGAGCTCCCTGGTGATGATGGCACAGTGACCTTGGGCGTCAGGCTGGCTCTGTGCCGTCACTGCGGGGAGAGGTTTCCTTCCTGTGGGGGCCTCCACTGTCCCTGGAATCGCCCTTCTTATTCCCTAAATAAACCATCGGTCTAAGAAGCTGAACGAACCCTCGATTCTGGCACAGGGAGCGGCTGCATCTTTCCTTGAAACCCTGCAGAGCCTTCGTTAAAGTGAGTGCAAAGGCCTGCAGCACTGCCGCCTCTGCGGACCCCTCTCCGGACCCCACTGCCGTGGGTGCCTCCTCCTCTGGGCGGCCTCCCCAGCGGCCTCTTGGTCTAAATCCCTCCGCACAGGCAGCCCTGCCCCCTGCTCCGTCCGTGTGGACTTCGCATCTGGAGTCCAGCCGCTCTCCCCTCCTGGGCTCGTCCGGCTTGCGGGCGTGACGCTTGGTCACAGTGGTTGGTGGCTCAGGGCTCCGTAGATAAGGCCGGCCGGCCGCCTGCAGATGTCCTGCCTGGTTTCCTGAAAGTCTTGAGGTGACTTACAGGAAACAAAGTCAGTCATAACTTATATAAGTTTAAAAAGTTATATGAAATAAGGGGGAAAACGTGAAAATAGGCGAGTGGAACCAGTAAACGACATCAGAGATGCAAAACGCTCACCCATTGCCTTTGCTGGAGCCCGTTCTGGCTCCAGCGTTCTCGGCTGCAAAGGTGTAAAATGGAAATGCGAGTGCGACGTTCCTCTTCTCCAGGAGGGGGACCGCGAGGTTCCCGAGGACCACAGCTCCTCTTAGCAGGGGGGCAGAGAGGACCCCAAAGTGCTGCCTCCCTTCTGCCATTCTGGAGCAAGGTTTCTGAAGCTGTTGCTCGAGAAATTCCTGGGTGGAGGCCGGAGGAAGTTTTGCTCCCCAGGGGCAGTGCGGCAGGGCTTGGGCAGCGGGGCTGAGGCGCGGTGTCCCTGGGGGCTGCCCGGTAGAGGGGTGTTCAGTTGCTCTGCCAAGTGACTCCTCTCACTGTGACTGTGCTTGGCGGTGAGGGCTCGGGGCAGAGGCTGCTGGCTGGGCACCTGGAAGGGTCCCGTGAGGCTTCTGGTAGTGCTGACACCTGTCCATGGAAATTGAGGTGTTTAAAATTTATAAATAAACCAGAAATCCATTCAATAAAAAGAGATAAAAATAGCAGAAAGAGGAAGCTACAAGAAAACCTACGAACTCCGTGAAATTATCAGACTGGACATGCCCCTTTCTAAACGTAAAAGCGGTTTATAGCAGCAGAGGCTGCTGGCTGGGCACCTGGAAGGGTCCCGTGAGGCTTCTGGTAGTGCTGACACCTGTCCATGGAAATTGAGGTGTTTAAAATTTATAA
>NW_012114252.1:24259027-24270221 GCF_000951035.1 Colobus angolensis palliatus | reverse complement strand
AGTGACTCCTCTCACTGTGACTGTGCTTGGCGGTGAGGGCTCGGGGCAGAGGCTGCTGGCTGGGCACCTGGAAGGGTCCCGTGAGGCTTCTGGTAGTGCTGACACCTGTCCATGGAAATTGAGGTGTTTAAAATTCATAAATAAACCAGAAATCCATTCAATAAAAAGAGATTAAAAATAGCAGAAAGAGGAAGCTACAAGAAAACCTATGAACTCCGTGAAATTATCAGACTGGACATGCCCCTTTCTAAACGTAAAAGCGGTTTATAGCAGCACAGCATGGCCTGAGTCACGGCACGATCCCTGGGAGTTTCGTTTCATCAGATGTTGGAGGTCCTCGGTTTCCCACCCTGTGCATTGGGATGGTGAGGAAGTGTGCAGGGTCAAATGCCAGGTGTGCAGCACCTGTGTGTGGGGTATGCTCAACGCTGGCATCCTCATCTCACTGCCCCTCACCACACACCAGACACGCACCGAGTATGTATCGGACACGCACCGGACACACACCGGGCATGCGTCGGACACGCACTGGACATGCACCGAACATTCACTGGACACACATCAGACACGCACCGGACATGCACTGGATACGCACTGGAGATGCATCGGACACACACTGGACACGCACCGGACACGCACTGGACATGTGTCTGACATGCACCGTACATGCACCGGACATTCACTGGACACATCAGACATGCATTGCACACGCACCGAATATGCGTTGGACACACACTGGACACGCGTCGGACACGCACTGGACATGCACTGAACATTCACCGGATACACATAAGACACGCACCGGACACGCACTGGACATGCACGACACGCATCGGACACACACTGGACACACGCCGAACATGCACAATGCATCGGACACGCACCGGACATGCATGACACGCATTGGACACGCACCGGACACACGTTGGACACCACATCAGACACCCAGTCCAGCCTGACCCACTTCCTCCTCCCCGCATTCCTGCGAGGCAGGCACAGGCCCACGTGGTGGGGTCCTCAGTGTCTGTGCAGGGGGTGGGGGGCTCTCGGAAAGCGTGACGCCCTCTCACGGCGAGGTGGCCAGGTGAACCCCGAGGCCTGGGTTGCTCTGAAGCTGCCACAGCTTCCCGACAAGCCGGCTGCTGGAGTGTGTGCCAGTGGGTTGCTCTGAAGCTGCCACGGCTCCCTGACAAGCCGGCTGCTGGAGTGTGTGCCAGTGGAGGGCGTCCGTTCCACTCTCGGGCAGCTTGGCTGTCGGTGCCTGTGGTTCTGAGGTTCCTCCGTGGTGAATGAAGCTTGATTTACGCCTTTTGGTTACGCATTTGCCGCGAGGCCAGGAGCTGTGCGTGTTCCCGCTGGGCTTCTCGTGTGAGATGCGCCGCGGCCGGGGCAGCCTGGGCACCTGCCATTCTGGAGCAGTAAGCGAAGCCTCCAGCCCTTGGTTCTTCGGGCTCTGCCGGGAGCGAGCGGGACTGGAAACACTGAGTCCAGGCTGTGTCCGCGCATTCAGGCCCCACGACTTCGTGTCGTCGCTGCGGCCTCAGTGGCCCTGAAAGTTGCTCTGGGATGTACAGAAGAGGCCGTTTTGTCGTTGTAAAAACCTCAAATGTTTTGTGAATTACTATTAATTGTTAACGCGTGTCCTGTGAGTAGCTCATCACCTGAGGCCTTGTTGTGAATATTAAAATGCGCGTCTGGTGTCCCTTTTGGCTTTGAGGTTGGCGGTGGTTTTTCCTGCCAGTGGAGACGCTGTCTGCAGAGCACCAAGCTTCTCCGGGGAGGCCTCAGGGCGCTGCCTGGGGAGTGTGTGTCCTGCCCCCAGATCCTGCAGCTGTGACTTTACACAGGGTGGGGGCGGGGTGGTGACCCCTCGCCTCGTCATGAAAGCAGCGCATTGTGTGGGGCGCATCTGTGGTGCCTTTGTGTACGTGGGACCCAAGTGCTCCGGGGTGCATGCCTGCACACACGAACACGCACACATGCCTGTGGGAACACACGTACGGGCACACACGTGCACACACAAACACGTGCCTGTGGGTGCACACACCCATGGGCACACACGTGCACACACCCACACGCGTGCTTGTGGACGCACACACCCAAGGGCACACACATGCTCACACCCACACACGTGCCTGTGGACACACACCCCACGGTCACAGGGTGTTTCTCCCTGGGGCTCCCTGACGTCAGATCTCCGCGGTGCCCAGGCAGACCCAGGAAAATCAGAGGCACTCGAGCACCTGTGACGACGACCGATGTGAGAATGTGTTTGAAGGAAACGTGACTTTCTAATGGGTCTTCATGAACCAGGATTCTGCTACGAGGAAGTCTGTGGAAGTCCCTGAGCATTCTGCCTTCATTGAAAGATAAAGAGATGTTTCTTTTGTGTGTAAATGGATACTGCTGTTTCCAAAATGCTTACAACAATGTAGGTATTTTAGGCCTCCTTTGAAAGATTGTGTTTTATGACAAAAAATGGTTTTCTGAGTAAACGTTACTCAGTCTCTGACCCAGTTATAAAAATTATGAAATCAGTGAAATCCAAATGAAATGCCTGTAATTAAGGCCGCTGCAGAGGGAGGGACTGGGGCCTGGACTCCAGGCCCCTCCCACGTGGGCTCCGGGCAGCAACGCTCGCCGGCCCCAGGTTCGGGCCTCTGCCTGTGCTGTATCTCCTGGTTTAATTTGCATTTTCTCAAGGGCTAATGACATGGAGCATTTTTAATACATTGTTGGTCATTTGTCTTCTTTGGTGAGATGTGTGTTCAAATCTTTTGCCTTTTTTTAAACTGAATTATTTGTCATCATTTATTGAGTTATAAGAGTTCCTTATATATTCTGGATACAAGTCCTTTATCAGATAACTGACTTGCTAATATTTTTTCTAGTCTGTCTTTTCACTTGTAATTTTTTACATTTTTATTATTTTTTGGAGACTGAGTTTTGCTCTTGTCACCCAGGCTGGAGTGCAGTGGCGCAATCTCGGCTCACTGCAACCTCCGCCTCCCGGGTTCAAGCGATTCTCCTGCCTCAGCCTCCCGAGTAGCTGGGAATTACAGGCACCCACTACCACGCCCTGCTAATTTTTGTATTTTTAGTAGAGACGAGGTTTTGCCGCGTTGGCCAGGCTGGTCTCGAACTCCTGATATTAGGTGATTCGTCCACCTCAGCCTCCCAAAATGCTGGGATTACAGGCGTGAGCCACCGTGCTGGCCCTGTTCACTTTTTAAATAAAGCTTTTAATTCAGAAAAGTTTTTAATGTTTTTAATTTTGATGGAAGTCTGATTTTCCATTTATTTTTCTTTTGGCACTTGTGCTTTGGGTGACAGATCTAAGACATCTTTGGGTGCAGGTTCATCCCCGTTTTCTCAGAGGCTGGGAGCTCCAACCCTTACACCCTTACACATGGGTGCGGGGTCTGAGCTCATTTCTGTGTGTGGCTGGGGTGGGGCCTGCGCCGTTGGCGACTGTGTGGACGATCACCTGGCCCAGCACCACTGACCTTTCTTTGCTCTCTATTGGAATGGTTCCTCCTTGAATAACTTACATCTTTCCTGTTTTGGACCTTAGCATAAATGTGCGTGAAAGTGGGCTTGTGTTGAGTTCTGAGTTGGTGGTAGCTGTGCGTGCGCCACGGTAATCGCCAACAGGTCCGGCATGGGGAGAAGCCTAACCCCACCTGTGCCGGCCCAGGACGACAGGGAGGTTTGCTGAATGGCCAAGCCCGTTGGCTTCTGCTTCTTTATTGGGGTTGCAGTTATTTGAAGTCTCCATCTGTGGGGCGGCTGCATCTCCGGGTGACTCACGCGTGGGCAGCCTGAGCCGTGCACTCTGTAAGCACAGTCAGCAGCGGGGGCCTCCTCCCAGGAGTGAGGATGGCTGGGCAGTCAGGACTTTGTACTGGATCTCTGGATAAAAGGAACGGTGCAAGGCACTGGAGTGCTGTGTTTTACATTTAATCCATAAAGGGAGCCACCACCTGCCCCAAACCAGGTACCTTCAAAACATCACAGTGGCCCTGAGGCTGGACCTAGACCTGAGCGCGTACCATGGAAGTCATTCTGGCAGTGACCATGGTCTCTGTGGAGGTCTCTCAGCTTCCTGGACTGCCAGGCAGCCCAGTTACAGTTCATCCGTGCAGTGCAAAGGCTCGAGGTGGAGGCTGGGGAGCAGCCACGACGCCCTTCACCCCACAGGGAGCTGCAGGTTCACGTCTCACACGTGCCCCGCAGTGCAGGGCGTTCTCATGGCACGTTTAAAACTAAGACCACACATGTGTGCCCCTGGGGGTGAGGCGGGAGCGTGGCTTGTGTTCTAACTGGTGCTTTCCTTTCTCTCCAGCCCCTTTTACGGAGAAGACTTTTACTGTGAAATTCCTCGGAGCTTTCGTCACCTGTCCTTCTACATTTTCGATAGAGACGTTTTCCGGAGGGATTCCATCATAGGTAGGTGGTGAGTGAGCGTTTACTTCCCCTTTTCCGCCTGTTCTGCACCAGGGGAGTGTTAGCATTTCGGTCCAGAGCCTGGCGGGATGGTGCTGAGGGGTCACGGCAGCCATGGGTGTTCCTCCTGATCCGCTCTCGGGATGTGGCTTGGCGTCTGTGGTCCCTGCTGGAGCATCACGCCAGGCTCAGGTCAGTGAGCGCTGCCAGTCAAGGCTTCCGTGGCCCCTCAAGGCGAGAGCACAGCGTCCCCGACCCTCTTCAGACAACTTCCCAGGGCTTCTCCCCGGGGCATCCGCGCAGGGACCTTTGCATGGACGTGGGGCCCTCCCTCCTCACCACATCCTGGCTATCCCTGTCCCAACTTCAGTCCCCACGGTGTGGGCACGGGAAGGGCGGGTGGGGGTGGGGGCGTGTGGTCTCAGTTTCCCCTGGTTTTCTTGGAGAAAGCTCATGGGCAGCCCTGCCTGGGATCACAGGAAGGCAGCATCCTGTAAGTTGTGGGGCCTCTTGGCAGAGTGGACTTCAGGTTACTCAGGGAGCTCCTGGTTCCTAAATGCAGCCAGAGGACCCCATCAGGAGCGGACCTCACGCAGCAGGCATGAGAGGCTGGGGTATCAGGCTAATTCCCGCCGTGACGCCGGGAGAGCCAGGAAGGGAGGAGGGTCCTGCAGCACCTGAGCTCACACCCAGGACAGGTGGCTGGGGAGCCAGTGTGTAATGACTGCCACAGCCTGAACTCACACCCCCAGGTGGTGCAGGCTCCTCGTCTCCATGGCTGCCGGAATGCTGAGTGGGATAGGGCGGGAGGAGGAGTCCCCCAGGGGGACCCCAAGCTCCGCCCCAGGCAGCCTGAGGGTCCGCGGGTGCAGGAGGCCAGCGAGGCCACGAGGGTGCTGTGCGGCAGGTGGGGGGGCGCGTCCATCTGACGCTCATTGCTCACACTGGCTCCCCTTCATCCCACGCCAGCTGCCCCCTTTCCCCAGCTCTCACCTGTGTCCCTCAGCTGTGGGCTTTCCTCATCGTCCGTGTCCCTCTATTTGTGAGCCGTGGACCAGGATCTGTGATCTGACCCATTCCCTGTGCTTGGCACACAGAAGTGTGAGAGGCACAGCCAAAGGTCCACCTCAGAGCTTGAGTGTCCTAAAACCCAGCCTGTCCCCACTGGGTGGCCGGCAGCTGGTGCACATCAGCACGACGTTGAGGGAGAAGAGGGCATGAGAGAAACTGGCTGGCAGGTAACTGGTAGACTCCTGTCTGCACTCTGCTGTGTCCCGGGCCTCCACGGCAAGTTCCCTGACAGAGACAAGGAGAGAGACGCCCATCCTGACCCGTCTCGCTCTCTGCCTGGCGTTGAGATGGGCTTGGCTGGGTGGCAGCTGTGAACCCAGAGGCCCTTGGGGCTGGGCAGACCCTCACCTGGCATTGATAAGGCCTGTGCCCCCTCACCATTGCAGGGGTCAGGACCTGGACATTTTTGGGACTGTTATTCACTGTACCCAAATGATTATTCTTAGAAACTGCTGTGCTTTTCATAGAAGTCTCCAGAGTTTGTTTAGAAAATACATGGAATGGGTCACATGGATCTCAGATCATTGACATTTGACTTCATTTTGAGCAGGAACGCCGTGCCGGGTGCTTCCGCAGCAGACACCCTGGCCCTGAAATGTGATTGCAGCAGGTGTTTGTGCTCCTGAGTGCGGTGGGCACCTGGCCCCCTTCAGGGTCTTGCTGTGCTGGGCCTCGTGTAGCCTTGTCGGTGAGATGGTCTTGAGGGTCCAGCATGACCCCTGCACCCCACTGCTCAGTGTCTGCCTGGGAAGCCCTCAGGTTCACGCCCATAGCTTCAAGTCGCGTTCAAGCTATTTGGGCGCTGAGGAAGGGTTCCCTCTTCCTCTCTCCCTCTGACCAGGGCATCGGCTCCAGGGCTAGTGGCTGGCAGTTCTCCCTCCTGCCTCCGGGTGCAGCTGCTCTGCACCCGGCTCCTCAGGCACCTCCTCCTCCTCCATCCCCACATCCTGCCATGCCTGCCTCCGGGACTGGGGCCCGCTGCAGGAGACGGCCTCTGACCCTGCAGCTGCCCTCCGTGGCCTGCCTCCCCTGCCCGCCTCGTTGGTTGTGGTTCTTTTGCCTGTTGTGCTGTGTCCGCTGGACAGAGCTTCCCAGAGCCCATAGTCCTGCATGCCTGTGTCTCGCTCCCGTGTTCTCAGCACCTGCCAGAGGCCTCCAAGGGTGTTCCCGGAAGAAAGGGAGATGTGGAATCCAGATTATTCAACGGAGGCTAATGGTGTGTCTGGCGGGGCTCAGCCTGTGCTGGGCGCCACGCGTCAATCGAGGTGTGACCGTGTGTCAGGCCTCGTCACCAGCTCAGTTTATGTGCGAGAATCCACAGGGACTTGATTCATTCTCGAAGGTGTATGAGACATTTTTTGAGTGATAACCCTAAGGAAAAAGAAATTTAAAAAATTTTTTGCACATTTTAATAAGAGAAACTGATCAAGTTAGTTCCGGAGTTATGTGCTCTGAAAATAACCAAATAAGATGTTTATTCGTTCTGTTGACGTCATCTGCTAGCAGTTCTTGGTGGCTTTACGCTTATGGTGACTGGACTTAGATGTCTTACTATGGCGTTTACAGCCGTGAAAATGGATGGCTGTCTGGGTCTCCGGTAACGATTTATCGTGATGATGGTAATTATGTTGTTACTGGGCATGAAACACCAGGTTCTGGGGAATGCGTTTCTGGGTGGAAGTGCGCGGTGGCCACTGGCTTCCTGGCTGCGTGGTTCTCCTGGTTCTCTTGTTTCTAGCAGCTGCCCACGCCCTGAGGAAACCCCACCTGCCAGCGAGTTGCCTTGGGGCGGCCACAGCTGTGCTCAGTTGCAAGTTCAGGTCCAGGAGTGAGGGGTGCACTGGCAGGTGGGGACGCACTCCTATGGGGTCAGGGGTGTGGGTTGGGGCCGGGAGGGCATCCTCAGCGTGGAGGGGGAGGGCGGTGGCGACTCAAACCGAGAAAGGCAGCAGAAGCCGCCGGGATACCCGCCACCTGGCAAGTGAGACTCAGGGAAATAAAGCCCCGCCCTCAGCCCTGCCCCGCCCGCCCCGCCCCTCCACCGCTGCAGTCAGCTCCTGCAGGTCAGAAGCCTCCCGGGGGCGGCAGGAGCAGAGGGAAGAAGTGTCCGGCGTGGGCCGGCCCTGGGCGGCGTGACCGGCCTTCTCTGTCCCCGGTCCGCGGCCCACAGCGCGGCTGCCGGTAGGAACTGTCAGTCAAGCCGGGCTCCCAGCCGCAGGGCCGTGGCCCGCGGGACACCGGGCGCAGGTGCCTTCAGGCTTCCAGGCGCAGGGAGGCGGCCTCTGCCTGGGCTCGGCTGCGGGGCGCTGCACCCGCGGAGCACAGGCCGGAAACTGTGGCTCCCGGCAGATGCGAGAACCGGGAAATGCGCGGGGCCGGCCCGCTGCTGTCAGTCAGGAGCATCGGGGTCTCTGCCCCCCATCCTGGGCCTCCCTCCACTTCCCGCTCGGCCTCCGCCTTCCTCGGGGCGGCTCTGGTAACACCACGTCCCCCTCCATTTGCCCCTCCAGCCCCTAGAGACTCTCTGAGGCTTCCCAATGGGGTGGGGGTGCAGTGAGACCTCCATTCATTTCTTCTTGTTGCTTTGAGACGGAGTCTCGCTCTGTCGCCCAGGCTGGAGTGAGTGGCGAGATCTCGGTTCACTGCAAGCGCCGCCTCCCGGGTTCACGCCATTCTCCTGCCTCAGCCTCCCCAGTAGCTGGGAGTACAGGCACCGCCACCTCGCCCGGCTAATTTTTTGTATTTTTAGTAGAGACGGGGTTTCACCGTGTTAGCCAGGATGGTCTCGATCTCCTGACCTGTGATCCGGCCGCCTCGGCCTCCCAAAGTGCTGGGATTACAGGCAGGAGCCACCACACCCTGCTGAGACCTCCATTCTTTGTGTATAAATCAGGTGGTCTGCAACTGACATAAGGTAAAGTTCACTGTTTAGGTGTAGCCTTCAGCAGCGTATGCAGGTGTGTAGACAGCACCACAGCTAAGATACGTTCCCACAGCCCAGAACACTCCTTCGGGCTGGATTTCCTACCCTGGCCCGCAGCCCCTGGCAGCCACTGCTCTGGGGCCTGTTCCCACCGTTTTGCCTTTTCCAGGAGGCCACGAGAGTCAAACCCTGGAGGGACCATGCCCTCTGCCACCGCGCTGGTCCTGCGCTGTGTGGCTGTGAGCCAGGTCGCGCCCCCACTGCCCGTGGGTTTCCATCATACAGACACACCTCAGTGGCCTCATCCACTCGCTGGATCGTGTCTGATCCTCAGGAATTATGAATAAAGCCACCGCACGCGTTCTTGGATAGGTCTTTATGTGGAGAATGTTTCTGTGTCTTACTCTGAGATAAACAGGTGGGAGTGAGTTGCTGGGCCCACTGCAGGGTGTGTGTTTACTTTCATTAGAAACTACCCAACCGTGTCTCCAGGTGGCCGCCCAGTCCGCCTTCTCTCCAGCAGCGGGTGAGAGCAGCAGGTGTTTGTCTCCTGCCCGGCCCTTAGGTCTGAGTTTTTATTCTCTAGTTAACGTTTCTACTCCCATAGGTGCGCACTGTCTCACTGTGGTTTTGATTACGTGTCCATGAAGAGCGGCGTTGAGGACTTTTCATGGGCTTAGTGGCTGCTCTATTCCTTCTTTGGTAAATTGTTCAAATCTTTTGCCCTTTTAATTGGGTTGTTTTCTTGTTATTTTTTAGAGTTCCGTGTATTCCGGATACGAGTCCATCACAAGAGTGCTTTGCAAATATTTTCTTCCTGTTTGTGACTTGTATTTCATTTTCTTACCATTGCCTTTGAAGAACAGAAGTTTTAATTTTTGATGGTCCAGTTTATCACATTTTTTTCTTGTATGATTTGTACCTGTGGTGTCATGTCTAAGAAAGTCTTGCCTGTCCCACAGTTGTGGCAGTTTTCTCCCGGAAAGCGTGTGCTTTCGGCGTTTACATTTAGTTCCATGATCTGTTTCAAGCTAGTTATCACTTATCACTTATGGCACAAAGAAAAGGGTCAGGATTCTGTTTTTTCCATGTAGACATCCGCTCGTTCCGGCATCCTTGGTTGAAAGGCGATCGTTCCTCTGTTGATGACTTTGGCACGTTTCCGGCTTCGTTGGCCGCATTGCTTGGGTCTGTTTGTGGCCTCTGTATTCTGTTCCGTCTGAGGTAGGAGGCGGGACTGGACTCTGGAGGCAGGGCTCGGACACCGGACCAAATTGAGGACTAGCTACGACAGGGATGGCTGGGAGCAGCTTTCCATCAGACACGCCCGCCAGTGCGCCGTGTGGGCTTACCATCGCCATGGCAAGGCCTGGAGGTTACCACCCCTTTCCATAGGAACAACCCTGTGACTCGGAAGTTACCACCCTTTTTCTAGAAGTGTCTGCATAATCTGTCCTTTAATGGGCACATAGTTAAAAGTGGACATAAACAAAACTGCAGGACTGCCCGGAGCTGCCACCCTCAGCACCCCGCCTGTGGGGAGCCCTGCTCTGCGGGAGCGGTTTCAGAGCTATCACACTGCCGCCCCCATAAAACTGTTTTCTTCCACCACCACCTCGTTCTCAAATTCTTTCCTGAGTGAAGCTAGAGACCCTCTGAGGCTAAGCCCCAAGCCCTGGCCATACGTGTGCTCCCCCTGTCCTCATGCCAGTACCAGCGTCTCGATCACTGTGGCTTCATAGCAGGTCTTACGTTGTAGTGTAAGGTCCTCAAATTTGTTCTTAAATTTGTTTTGCTCTTCTGGATCCTCTGAATTGCCATTATGTATTTTTGAATGAGTTTCTCGATTTCCAAAATAGTCCCACAGGAATTTTGACTGGGATTACATCAATCTGTAATTCGGGGAGAATTAATATCTTAACAAAATTGAGTCTTCAAAGCCATGGACATGGTATATCTTGGTGTATCTTCCCACATGCCTGAGTCTGTACCATTTCTCTCATCCGTGTTTTGTGATGTGTTTTCAGCCTACACATTTTGCACATTTAAAAACATTTATTTCTCTGTGTTTTATGTGTTTAATGGAGTGGTCAAAGATTTCTCAGGTAGTCCACCAAAAGCACAAACCTAAAAGCATAATTTTGTGAATGGTGCTTTTTTTGTTTAATTTTCATGGTCATTGACGCCTCCCTCCTGACTTTGCATTCTCTGTTCTTGCTAAATACACCAACTAGTTCTATTAGCTCTGCTTGTAGATTTTTTTTGTACATTCTATGAATAAAGGTTTTTATTTCTTCCTTTGGGATCTGTATGACCTTTGTTTTTCCTCGTGGCCCCGGCTGGGACACAGGTGGGGTCAGAGTGAGGCACGTGCGTCTCAGCCGCACTCCGCGTCTCAGCCACACTCCCCGTCTCGGTGGCTCTCGCTGAGTGGTGTCCTGTGGCTCTTTCCCCTTTCTCTGGTCCTTTGGCAGCTGGTCCCCCATCTGATGCCCTCCAGACCCCTGGCTCCTCCTTTCTGAACGGGCCTGGCCAGCACAGATGTAGCAGAAGAAAGTGACCCTTCCGGCCTCTGGTGGTGAGAAGGCCGCCGCCTTTGCCCAAGTGAGAAAGGGAGGCCCGGCCGGGCGCGGTGGCTCAAGCCTGTAATCCCAGCTCTTTGGGAGGCCGAGACGGGAGGATCACAAGGTCAGGAGATCGAGACCATCCTGGCTAACACGGTGAAACCCCGTCTCTACTAAAAAATACAAAAAA
>NW_012114252.1:24254994-24256877 GCF_000951035.1 Colobus angolensis palliatus | reverse complement strand
ACTGACTGAGATGGCACCTGTGAGAGGCTGGCGGTGGAGTGTTCCCGAATTTACTGAGGCTGGCCAGCGAGTCAGGCCAAAGCGTGAGATTGTCAGATGCCAGGCCGGGGTTGTTCTGATAGGAGCCTGCGGAGGTTTTTTGAGACACGGAAATATAAAAGGATCTTCCTTGGAGGAGAGAACCGGGCTGGACTGTGCTGTCCTGGCGTGAGGCAGGGTGGCTGGGTAGGAGGCCCAGGCCGCTCCCTGGAGCCTGGGTTGTGTACAGTGTGCTCAGACCCTGCAGCTGTGGACGCTGCAGTGGAACCGGGGTCTGCCGGGACCCAGAGTTTCTCGCTTCGGTGACTGGACCAGGATCCTTCAGGAGGGTGTGTGTGTCTCTGGGTGCAGAACGAAGATGCGAGGAGTCTGCCAACATTTCCTTCCTCACTTCTGCGCTCGTGTGTGCTTTGCGATGGGCTCAGACGTCACGTGTGTGCGACTCCCTGGGAATTCACGTGCGTCTGTCGCCAGAGGTGCACGTGCTGCGTGGGTGCTCGCCGTGGTGGGTGGAGGGGTCCGCAGTGCGCGGGGGCCAGTGGCAGGGTTGACGTGCTGGTGCTGCGAGGGGACGCAGGATGGAAGACAGCTCAGTGCCCAGTGCCTGACAAGCCCTGTCCTGCCAGGGATGGGATGAGCATGCGTTTGCCCCACCGTGAGAATGTTTCCGGAATGAGGTGAATGTATGAGCAGATAATAATGGTTACAGATGCGAATTTGCACATATAAATCCATACTAGGTAAATGTATATTGTACAAATATATTCTGATATGTATTTTCATTGGAAGTCTAGCTCCAAAGTCCTAAACCTGTTTAAGGCACAGGAAATGGTTTAGAGTGGATGTCCCCAGACTTTGGGGCCCACAGAAGTGCCCAGGGACCTGTGGTGGTGCAGATTCCGGCCCACACCAGAGCTTCTGTTCTCCTCCGTCTGGAGAAGGCCAGGAATCTACATTTTCAGGCTCTCCAGGGGCCCCAGAAGGCGGCTCATGGATCACACTTTAGAGGCACGGATTCAGACCAGCCCATGTCGTGTGGGAAGGCTGCAGCTCATTCTAGCTGTCAGTCCTCCCTGCGAATAACCCGAGCACCCACATGCATGCACACGTGTGTGTACGTGTTACACGTGTTCACACACGGAAGCTAACTCTAGGCACACGTGTGTTTCAAGCTGTGGCTCGCACAGGAGCACACGTGTCTCCCTCGAGGCGTGATGCCGCTGCCGTGGTGGTGTGTGAGGCATGAGGTGTTCACTTGTGAGAACGGGACTCTCATGCACCCAGCAAGCTCCGGCGTGCCTCCTGCCGTGAGAACTGGCCACAGACCAGTGAGAGTGAGGTGTGCATTGCCGATGGACTGGACGTTCGCATCTTCCCAGCGAAGCCTCCCGAACGCCTTACTGGAAGGGAGATGGCGTAGACTTACCCCTGCACCTGATTATTTTGACTTTTTAGTATCAATTTTTAGAGACATAGTATCACTATGCCCGGCTCATTCTTTTTGTTTTGTAGAAAAGGTTTCACCATATCGCCCAGGCTGGTCTCACGCGACCCTCCCCCCAGGCCTCCCAAGCATGGGGATTCCAGGCATGAGCCCCGCGCCCAGCCGGTGCCCCATTCTGAATTAAGCTGTTGGAAATGAGCTGCAGTGATAATGGGCTGCCTTCTGCTCGCAGGCGTCCTGGCTCTGGGGCCTGTGCCTGTGGTGAAGTCTCCTCTGCTTGTGTTGCAGGGAAGGTGGCCATCCAGAAGGAGGACTTGCAGAAGTACCACAACAGGGACACCTGGTTCCAGCTGCAGCACGTGGACGCCGACTCGGAGGTGCAGGTGAGACCTCGGCACAG
>NW_012114252.1:24251941-24253329 GCF_000951035.1 Colobus angolensis palliatus | reverse complement strand
GCACTTCTCTTCTGGGATACCCGCCGTCGCTGGGGTCTCTGAGCAGCAAGCAGAGTGCAGCCTCGTCGTTTTCCTCGGATTCAAGTTTGTTTTTATTGGCAGGTGTAGCTTTTCCTCTTTCTTGCCTTTTTTTTTAAATTGCTTTAATTTTGAAATGGTTATAGATTTATAGGAAGACACCAAAACAGCACACAGGAGTGGCGAGGGGCGAATCCCCTCCTTGCCCTGAAAACGGAAGGCCGTGCTCCCTTCTCCCGGCTTCCCCAGGCACCGCCCTGTGCAGCTGGTGCAACACCGACCAGGACGCCCACGTTTGTGCCGTCCACAGACGTTATCCAGATCTCACCAGTTCACAGGCACATGCTTCTGTGTGTGTGTCTCTCTGTGTGTATTCTATGCTATTTTTTCCAGTTTTTTATGTGGTAAAATAGAGACATCATGACATTTACCATTTTAACCATTTAAAATGTCCAAGGCAGTGGCACAGTATTAAATATGTTCATAATATGGTACAACCATCACCACCACCCATCTCTAGCGCGCCTTTCATCTTGCAAAGAGGAACCTCTGTCCCCTCTCCCCTGGCTAGAGGTTTATTCACGCGCTTCCGTCCCTCCGCCCCCCGGCAGCCCCATCGCACTCTGTCTCTGATGCGGGCCACTCCCCGTGGCTCATGGCAGTCAGCTCTGCCCTGCTGGTCATCCTGAGGCTGATGTCGCTCCGCACGACGTCCTCCAGGTCGCTTGTGGTATCGGAACCTCCTTCCTTCTGAGGCTGAGGAATGATACGAGGTGCGAAGCGTGTGCTGGTGGTCCGGTCGCCTGTCGATGGGCTGTTGTGACAGTCATCACAGGGGAGACTGTGCAGCCACCACGAAGATCAGGACTCAGACACTTCATCTCCACGAAGCTGTAAATAAGAATGCCGCCGGCTGATCTCACGGCTGGTAGACTCTCATAATTAACGCCCGAGGCGGCTGGCGTGCCCAGGGCCAAGTCCGGCATCCTCTAAGCCTGCCTCTCACTGTCCGGAACGTGAGGATCCTGGACCGAGTGGTGTCAGTCTCCCAGGAATTTGCACTTTATGGAAGGCAAATGTGAGCTGTTGTCTAAAAGGCAGGAGGCAGGGTCAGTGCTCTCTGATGCCCGCTGGTCCCAGGCGGGTGCTGCCCTGCTCACTTCACCGACGCAGTCAGCCCCAACGCCGCCCAAAATGTGGCCGTGACAGGGAGCAGCGTCCCTGCTGGACTCCAGCCAACCTTTAAAACCTCAACTCTAGGCTGGGCTTGGTGGCTTATGCCTATAATCCCAGTACTTTGGGAGGCCAAGGCAGGTGGATCACCTGAGGTCGGGAGTTTGAGACCAGCCTGGCCAACATGGTGAAACCCC
>NW_012114252.1:24243969-24245031 GCF_000951035.1 Colobus angolensis palliatus | reverse complement strand
GTGCCAGGGACCTCGGCGCAGCGTCTAGGCAGGTGCCGGGGTCGGCAGCCAGGTCCTCTCGTTCCTATCCTGTGGGAATTGGTGCCTTTTCCCTTTGCTCTTGGTAGCCTGGTTAGGGGTCTGTTAATTTTATTGATCTCTCAAGGAATTCGCCTTTGGCTTTGATACCTCTCTGTTGGTTTCTGATCTGACTTCTGGTTTCTGTGCTTGGGCTCTGGGTTTAGTTTGCTCATTTTCCTCAGTCTCCCAGCCCTAAGCTCAGGTCAGGGTTCGGATCTGCCTTCTGCTCCATCTGTGCGGCCGGTACTCCAGATTCCGTCAAACCCTGAGCACGGCTCCCACTGCGTCCCACTGATTTTGATGAGTAACACTTTCATTTCTGTTTATTCCAGAACATTTAAAAATGTGTCTTGTGTTCTCCAATGTGTATGTTATTTAGAACTGTGTCGTTTAACCTCTAAACATTCTGGGATTCTCCAGCCTGCGCTGGCACCTGCAGATTTACTCAGCAACTTTTCTGGCCAGAGAAAGGGCCTTCCAGGGGTGGATTTTGTTTGTTCCCACTCCCAAATCAGCAGAAGACGGAAGCGCACAAGTCAGCCAGTCGGGAGGGATTCACGCTGCAGGAACAGGAGCAGCCTCAGGACCTGATGGTGCCTAGCCAGGTGCCCCTGGACCCAGCCAGGGCCCGGGAGAGCACACGGGGGCCGCACAGCCTGCTGCCAGGACCCGGGAGAGCACACGGGGGCCGCACAGCCTGCTGCCGGGACCCGGGAGAGCACATGGGGGCCGCACAGCCTGCTGCCAGGACCAGGAGAGCACACGGGGGCCGCAACCTGCTGCTAGGGACCACAACCCCCCGATGCGGCGTGACTCTTCCTGAAGCAGCCTCTTTCTAATCTGAACATTTCTGTCCTGAGGGAGTTTGCGCTCGGCATTTGAGAACGGAATGAAGCGGTGGGTTCTCAGTTACTCTTGGGCCAGGCACTTCCTCCTGTCTTTTGGTGTTCAGGGCACTGCTTTGGCCCGTGGACAGCCACGGAACAGAGTCTGGCATTTGGG
>NW_012114252.1:24240011-24242457 GCF_000951035.1 Colobus angolensis palliatus | reverse complement strand
GAGGTCATCACAGACACTGGAGTCGTCTGCCACAAGCTCGCCACACGGTAAGACGCGTCCTCGCCAGGGACTGAGCACACAGCGCGTGGCCTGTCTGGCTCCCGAGGAGCACGCAGGGGTTTTCAAACCAACGCACAGGAATTTCCAGAGCCGGTGGCTCCCCAGGATGACGCTGTTTAGAGGTTCTGGCCCCCCCAGGATGACGCTGTTTTAGACGTCCTGGGCCCCCAGGATGACGCTGTTTTAGAGGTTCTGGCACCACAAGATGACAGTGTTTTAGGAGTCCTGCCTCCCAGGATGATGCTGTTTTAGAGATTCTGGCCCCTCAGGATGATGCTCTTTCGGACGTCCTGCCCCCCGTGATGACACTGCTTTAGGTGCCCAGTCACACACTCCCGGCGTCCTCACTAAAGCACATGCTCACCTCAGAGGTGGTGTTTTGGGCTTTTGCGAACGGCCGGCGTGATTCAGTGTCACACCGAGGCAGGGCGGCTGGCGTGGGCCCTCCCTGCCTTCCAGGGAGGAAACCACATCTCACAGCTTGAACTCAGGTCTCCTGCCTGACCCAGAGCTGTCTTGCCATTTGCCCGGGGGTCTGCGCTCCCTCCTGACGCCGCCTCTGCTTCTCTCCTCAGCATCGTCGAGTGCCAGGGCCTCCCCATCGTGAATGGGCAGTGCGACCCCTACGCCACCGTGACGCTGGCAGGACCCTTCAGGCAAGTGGCCTCACGCTTCGGGTTTCCGTTCTGGTCCTGGGGGGGCAAGGGTCCAGCTCTGAAATCACAAGGCCACCGCCTCGTTTGGGAGGAGGCAGGAGGTTGCGCTTTGAGGTAGAATATGTAATTTTTACTTCGTTTTGTTTTCTTTATTGCTCCAAACCTGCTCTGTAGAAAACGAAGCCTTCGTGGTCTTCATGCTGGGTATTTTTGTTTCGGTAAAGGTTCGGGATTTGCATACCATCTGGAGTTGGAGACGAAGAGAAATATTTATGAAATAAATAAAGGCAATAAGTGACTTGTGCATTTGAGAGCTCGGTTTTAGGACTGAGAGACTTGGAATCAGCAGCGTGGCTCTAATCCCAACCCTTTCTCTCTCAATAACAGATCGGAAGCAAAGAAGACGAAAGTAAAGCGGAAGACCAACAACCCCCAGTTCGACGAAGTGTTTTATTTTGAGGTTGGTATCTTCATGGGTGAATGTCAAGTGCAGGCTGCACCCGAGACACATTGGTGGAAAGTCTGGATCGGAACCATCTCAGTCTCTTCCCTCTGGAAGTTCCTTCGGGAGAGGAGGCAGCCCCGCCAGCCTTGGGACCCATGGCCCCAAGACCTTCCCTCCTCTCCCGAGAGAGAAAGGCCTTTCGTTGTCTCCCGAACTGGCCCAGATTTGAGTTAAAAGATGACAGGTTAATGCTTTCCAAGTTACCAGGACTTTGGGGTTTTTTGTTGTGTTTTTGGCTGCTCCGCCCAAGTGTCCCTGAGCAGGCGGAAGGCTTGTTCCAGTGGAAATAGGCAGGGTTTTGAAGCAAAAGGGGAAAGGATTCAGACACAGAGATCCTCTCAGAACATGAAGCACCAAAATCCGTGAGAAGGAGGGTGCAAGGGCTGTACCTGGTAGAGTGGGACCCGCTGCGCGGTTTGGGGACGGCTGCATCTCGTGGAGTGGGGACCTGCCATGTGGCCGGTGTGGTTTGGGGACGGCTGTCTGCAGGGTCTTTAGGCAGATGCTCTTCCCATCCACAAACCTTCCCATGCACAAGCCCTGGAGATGTGAGGATGGATGAGGCCTCTGTGACAGGAGCATGGCCAGTCACGCCTGAGGGGTCGGGCGGGCTCCCCTGAGCCATGATGGCTGAGCGGGGCTCGATGCATGCAGCTCTGGGGGGACGGTCGGAGAGTGGACCTACCAGTCTGAGCAGGACCCACGGGCACTGCTGAGACTCAAAAGGGCCCCACGGGCAGTGGTGGGAACTTGGTGTCCGAAGCCAGGGCCAGGCTTTCAGGGCCACGGTGAGGAGGGCTTTGGAGGTGGAATCTGTTCTGTCTCAAACGGAAGCCGTCACTTAGAGACAGGCGGAGAAGGTGGTTTTGCCAGAGCAAGGGAAGGCAGGGAGCTGCCAGGCTCCCAGGGGCAGGCTGGGCCCTGTTGGCGCAGGAGGCGTGCGGCATGGACCGAGTTCCAGGCGGCGGCTTCCCCTGCCTCGGCTGCTGGCTCGGCTGCCACACGTGGAGCTGTCATACACACGGTGGGGTAGAGCTCGCCCACTGCCCGGCCACACCCGGGTGCTCATCACGCTTGCAGGGTTCTCACACCGTTTCTACCGTGTGCACTCCCATTTCACTCTGTAAAGACGTGGGTCTCAGCCTACTGGAGTAATTGAGTGACCACAGACAGTCTGAACATCGTGGTCTGCATCACCACCTGTGGGGCTCCAGGGAAGGCCCAG
>NW_012114252.1:24232684-24237606 GCF_000951035.1 Colobus angolensis palliatus | reverse complement strand
CTGCAGCCGTTCCTCAGGTCTTGTTCTAAGCCCTCCGCCGTCCGCGGGTGCAGGCCTCACTCGGAGGTCACAGGCCTGGCCCTGGCGCTCCTGAGGCTCTCGGCTGGGCGGCCTCTGTGGAGACCCTGTCCCCTTTGACTCGAGTGAAACGTTCTCACCTGGTCCTGGGTTCGTGTATCCTGCGTGTGGTCGTAGAGGCTGCATCGTCAGCCTTTGCCGTGGAGCCCCCACCTCCCTTTCCTGGCTCCTCAGCGCCTCCCACAGGAAACGGGGAAATCGCTTGCAGGTTCACGCAGGTCGGGACGTGATCTCAGGCCCAGGATTTAGAGAGCCCCACGGTCCGGCTGACTCAGAGGTCTGGGGAGGGCGGGCCCCAGAATGTGCCCTTCACAAACGCTGCTGGGTTCTCCCCTCCCGGTGAAAACAGGCTGGATTCCTGTTTCTTTTTGAACGTAGCCTCTGTTCCTTCTGTACCAACGAATGCCCCCATCCCCTGTGAAGAGGCAGATGAACCTGCCCTGAAGCCCCCAACCTTTCCATGCTGGACAGGGAAGGAACGAAACGGCTCCCTCCTGACCCTCCCCAGCCGGCCCTGAGACCCCAAGCCCGGGATGCTCCTGAGCCTGGGATGCACCTGCTTTCTTTAGGTCATTTTGGAGAATGTGCCATCAAATTCCTGGTCACGCCCCCTCCCAGGCCCTGGCACTGCCCCAGGGGGACCCTTACCGGGACATGTGGAGCCGGTGTGTGGCTCAGGCCCTACGGCTGCTGGGAGGCGTGGTTTTGTGGTTGAGAACCGTAGGAATGTCCCTGATGTTATCGGTCAGATCCGCCTCCCACAGTTGTCTCCATCCTGAACCATAGAATGTCCCTGACGTGGTCGGTCAGATCCACCTCCTGAGGGGTCAGGGCCCTGAACCGTAGGAATGTCCCTGACGTGGTCGGTCACATCTGCCTCCCGTGGGGTCAGGGTCCTGTGGAACAAGAGCTGCCATTGGAAACGTGGCAGCCGCCCTGGTGTCCCCCCACCCCACATGAAGTCTTGGACACCCTGAGGTCCTGTGTGCCCCCGGCTCTGCTTCGCTCCCTCCTCACTGTAAGTCCTAAAGGAGGGTTGTCTCCACCAACTGTCTTGGTTTGAGTCCCATTTTTAAATGTCTTGGCCTAAACCTTCATTTCTGGACTTCACGGTACTGAGCCGGGGCCCGAGACCCTGGGCCGGGCATCGAGGAAGCCTCCCCAGGACTCATGCCAGCCCCACTGCCAGCCCCTTTTTCGAGAGAAGGAAGCACTATCGTTCCTTTTTACACCAAGCTTTGAATTCAGGAGTGAAGTCCTAGTTACTGAATTTTTTAAAAGCACACAAAACAAAACATGTTTTAAATATTCCCCTTTTTAAAGGCAGATGCTCCTGCCTGGCCACTTGGCACATTTCCGAAGTGTCCCAGCGCAGATCAGCGGTCCCCTCTGTTCCTTCTGAAAGGAGCGCGCTGTGGGTTCTTGTGCGGCCTGTCAGCCCTCCCCGGCCCCAGACGCCAGTGCCTCTGCGGTGCCTCTGCCCTGCAGGATTCGCAAGGGCAACAGAATCACCAGCCTTCCGGAATCTTCTCCCCCCAGGGGGATGCCCGTGATGGCCACAGCGTGGTTAGACCTGCTGAGTTTTAGCCCCCGGGTAGGGCCGGCCACGCGTCACTGGGGTTTCAGGCCCGTGGGTAGAGCTGGCCACACGTGACTCCGGGTGTTTCAGGCCCGTGGGTGGGTCCTGGCCATGAGGGACTGGGGTACAGTCCTGTAGACTTTTTGCAGCCGGGGATGCTGTGTGTCTGTCAGAATTTCACAGCCCCAGGTCTGAGGGGACACGTCCCGTCCCGCACCAGGACAGAGCATTAGTAGAAGCCGCTGCCGTGTTAGACGTTAGCAGAAGCCTCACGATGCTGGGCCTGGGCTACTCAGGGAGATTCGTGGACCATGCTGTGGCCACGGTTCTTCCCCTGCTGTGGTGTGTGCGTGGCCCCTGAATCCACTTCATGCCCCAGGTCGTGAGCGATCTGGGGACACAGGGTTCTACATTTGAGGGCAGGGCATTCACAAGCGCCCAGTGTTGTTTCGAGGCACATTTTCATGTGACGAAAGCAGAGAGCCCCTGGCTGTTGAGTCAGGCAGCCCATCCTCCGTGGGCACCCTCCTCTCTACGGCCCAAGTTCTCCGTCATCCCCTGCAGTGAGCCCTGCAGATGGAGGCTGCTGGGCCGTATGCTGGGACGGCACGAGAGGCACATGCCACAGTCCCCTGAGGGTCTCTCTTGCCCGCCGTGCACAGGCTGCTGACATTGGGCCTGTTGTGGGCAAAGGGGACAGATGGTGCTGGAGCCGAGAGCGGCAGCAGCCACGTAGTTCCTGGGTGCACGCAGCGATGCCCGGCTCCTTCCTATCTAAGAGCCTGGGCTCTGAGTCTGGGCCCATGGCCTTCCGCCTTCCTCTGCCTGCCCATTACCACTGGGAGATACTCGTCTTTGTTCCAAAGCCACAGGCTGGTCTCATGTGTTTTAAACGTGCCCCGTGGGCTGAGCCTTGATGGAGACTCTGGGAGGCACTGCAGGCCCCCCTCTGCTCCTCGGGTAACGAAGCGTGGCCCGTAATCTCTGCTCCACCCGGGCTGCCGCCATCAGCGAGAGCTGTACCGATGCTGTTTTTCAGAGTTGACCTCTGGAACGCCAGTAACCTGAAGTTTGGAGATGAATTCCTGGGAGAACTAAGGATCCCGTTGAAAGTCCTGCGGCAGTCCAGCTCCTACGAGGCGTGGTAAGGTGACGCTGCGCCTGCAGACTCCGCATCTGAGAGACACAAAAACCCATGCTGCCTCTGAGAGGAAAGGCACAGAGGCCGTGCGTGCTGGTCCTCGGCTGCGCCCGGCACCCACCTGCTTTTACTTTTCATGTAGCTCTGACAAGCTCTGGCTTGATGAGTTTCTGCCCCACAGCAGGTGAGAAATGGCAGGTGAGGAGAGGCAGCAGGGATCACACTCAGCAGGGACTCACGATGGCTGGCACCTCAAAACAAGACAGGGAACGCGGGTGAAAGCGGCCCTAAGCCACCAGCAGCCTGCGGGGTCTGACCCTGGGTGAAAGGGGGACCCTGAGCCACCAGCAGCCTGCGGGGTCTGACCCCCGGGAGGAGAGGGCATCAGCAGCTGGTGCAGGAGCCCAGAATGCGCACGGCGGGCCCTGCCCCGCGGCTGCACTCCGAGTCTTGCTCTGGGCCCTCGGCAGCACCTCCTATTGAAGGCACATTCCAGGGTTCTCCACTCCCCTCTGCACGTCTAGACCTCAGGGATCGGCTCTGACCCAGAACCCACCCCACGGCATGACGTGTGTTGCTGCCTCCTGTCTTTCTTTCCTGTTTTCTCCAGGTGCTTGGTGTTTTGGTGGAAGGAGCAGGCCATTGTTTGATTTTACTTCCAGTTCACGTGTGTCCCTTAGCGACAGGCAGCTCTTGAGAGGGCCCGGAGTCGCGGGGGGCGTGCACTGCCAGGCGTGGACTGTGTGCCGCGGCCTCATGCCCCATGTGTCCCTCTGCCATGTGTGTGAGGGCAGGTTTCCATCCCAGAAACTGAAACGCACGTGTCTTTTGATTCTATGAAGACGGCATAGGCACAGGCCCCCTGAGCTGAGTTAGGCTTCCTCCTACGCTGAGCGAACCCCTGGCCGGGGTAGCTAAGGCAGCCACCACAGACCCCAGAGAACCCCAGAGGGTCATGCCTCGGACACGGGCTCCCCCCACCTGAGAGCTTAGACTGCCTGGCCCACAAATCAGAGCAGAGAGGGCTCCTGGGTGACTGCGTGGGGTAGAACCAAAGATGGAAGAGTGGCCGGGCAGGAAACATCGCCCACAATGACCAGGTGCCGAGGTGGCCTGCCAGGCTCACCAGCCCAAGGCCCCCACCCGTGACATCGGGATCCACGGCACGCTTTGGTTGAAATAATTTTCATTTCCACCTGCTGCTGACACTGCTGGCTGTGGGTCTTCAGGGCGAATCACTGACCACTTCTGCGCGGGTTCCCGGAAACCCGTTCCCTCCACGTTGCACCCCCCATCCCCCTCCGCGTTTCCCCCGTTGACTCCTGCGTCTTTGACTCCAACACTTGCTTCCTGGGGATCCCCAGTGACCAGCCCTGCTGGGGGTCTTCTGTGGGGAATCCCGGGGGCTGCACTCTGGGGAATCCTAAGGGACCACCCTCCTGACCAGTCTGCCTCAAGCAGGCATCTGGGCTGCCCTGAGAGCTGCTCCTTGGCAGGTTCAGCCTCACGCCTCCCTCCGTGTGTCCCTCCCACCCAGGTACTTCCTGCAGCCCCGGGACAATGGTAGCAAGAGCCTAAAGCCAGACGACCTGGGCTCCCTGCGGCTGAACGTGGTATACACGGAAGACCATGTGTTTTCTTCTGACTATTACAGCCCTCTGCGGGACCTGCTGTTGAAGTCTGCGGACGTGGAGGTGCTTGTCCATGCTGTGGCCTGTGGGTGTGGGCAGGAGGTGCCACCTGCCTGGGGCCCCGCCCCACGCGTTGCCCCACCCCAGAGGGCACCTCCTCCCTGAGGGGACCTTTCCCGCACCTCCCAGCCGGGCCTGTTTCCCCCCCAGATGTCTGGACCCCTTTGCTGGGGGCACTGGTCCGTTGGCAGGTGGAGCCGTGGGAGCCTGGTGATGCTGAGGACTCTCCGGGTTGTTTGAGGGGGACCCCATCATCAGGGTCCCTCTGCCGGCTCAGGAGCCCTAGAGCTGGCTGCATTTGGGGGTTGCTAGGAGGAGGTGCAGACGCCCCTCCAAGGGCCCAGCCAAGCAGCAGCAAATGGGAAGTTTTGGTGCTTTTGTGAATATATGTGTTTCTGTCTCAGCAAAGAGCCGTATCTATTGTGGCTGGAAG
>NW_012114252.1:24231224-24231554 GCF_000951035.1 Colobus angolensis palliatus | reverse complement strand
GGCAGGAGGGGTTTGCTTCTCTGCTGGCCCTCGGATCCTGCCAGGGTCTGGTGCTCAATTCTCTGTGCAGGCACAGGCCGCAGAGGGCGAGAGGACGGGAGCAAAGGCCAGGCAGGCTCCTCCTGAGCTGGTGGCCACGTGGGCAGCCACGTGGTTCCCTCTGGCACTGTTGACACAGGAAGGTTCCATGGCCAGGGCCTCGAGCTCCTGGCCTAGTTGTGCTGCTTGTAAAACGTCAGGAAGCCGACTGATGGGCGTGCGCTGACCTCACGGCGCACAGGCAGGGGCTCGGGGCCAGGCTCTGCTGCGACTTGCTCTTCCGCGTCCCCA
>NW_012114252.1:24225768-24230719 GCF_000951035.1 Colobus angolensis palliatus | reverse complement strand
GCCCCTCCGGCCTTGCCGCAGGGATGCTGATTCATTCGCTTTTATCGAGAGGATGTTCCCTGTGTACTCCAGAACCTTCCAGATTCTCCCAAATTAAAACTATACATAAGAATACCCGCCATTCCACTAAGGAGAAGAACATGCAAGAAAAACCTGGCTCTTCCCAGGGAGACCTTTCTCCACACGTCCTGCGGTCCCCTGTGTCTGGGCCCCGGCTGCATGGCACGTCTGAGCTGCACACCCAGTCCTCACCCCACCCTCTGATGCCCGCACGCCGAGTCCCCCCACCCTCTGATATCCACATGTGCAGTCATCACCCGACCCTCTGATGCTGCCAGGTTGTGCCCCGTGTTTATGAGCAGCTTTGTAAACAGGTTCTTTGCAAGCGTGAGAACATTTAACATGGCATTCTGGTTTGCTCTGTGGGCAGAATCATGGCAGCATTTTGAAGTAAAAATATTATTAAAGGCCTGCGAAGCCTGGTCTGTGTGGCTGGTGCACATCAGCACATCACTCCCCGAGAAAGCCCGGCTCGTCTGGTCACGGCCACACATCACTCTTGGAGAAAGCTGGGCACGTCTGATTGTGGCCATGGACTGGGCCCCGTGCCCGTTGTTTGCACCTGACCTCAGCAGCCTGTGACACGGGCCCAGAGTGGCCCCCTTGCAGCCAAGGCTCATGGCGACACCACCCAACGGTGGCCCTGCAGTCCGGCATCACCATGCCCCTCCGTGCCTCACCATGCCCCTCCGTGCCTCACCGTGCCTCACAGTGCCCCTCCGTGCCTCACCATTCCCCTCCATGCCTCACCATGCCCCTCCGTGCCTCACCGTGCCCCTCCACGCCTCACCGTGCCCCTCCGTTCCTCACCATGCCCCTCCGCACCTCACCGTGCCCCTCCACGCCTCACCGTGCCTCACCATGCCCCACCGTGCCTCACCGTGCCCCTCCGTGCCTCACCGTGCCTCACCATGCCCCTCCGTGCCTCACCATGCCCCTCCACGCCTCACCATGCCCCTCCGTGCCTCACCATGCCCCTCCGTGCCTCACTGTGCCTCCCCATGCCCCTCTGTGCCCCTCCGTGCCAGTGGCCGCGTTCCGGGAGCTATCTCGGCATTTTCTGGATGAGGCTCAGGGTCTGCATCTCAGCCAGGCCTGAGCCCCCCTCCTCCCTCCCTGCCTGTGCCACTGGAACCCACTCACAGAGCCCCGTCTTAAACCTCTCCCCAGATATGCCAGAGCCACAAACCCTGTGAAGTAGACCCTGTGAAGCTGAAAGATGGAGAAAACCTTGAAAACAACATGGTAGGTTTTGTTCACGAACGCAACCGAAGCCAGTCACCTACTTGGGGTCTTTCAGCCGGTGGCTGCCTGGAAGCTCTGACTCACCCCGTGACCCCGGTTGGGGTGGGCGCAGGACCGGGCGTAGGGATACCTGCCACGCCTGGGTGCAGTACGCTGGCTACACTGCTGGGAGGCCTCAGCCACCGCCTTAGGCCTGGCCTGTGTGCTCGGCTCTGCCTCCCCTGGGGTGTCCCGGCCAGCTTTGGGGATCTGGTCTGCACACCCAGCTCTGCCTCCCCTGGGATGATGGCTCCTGCCCCCGCCTTTTCCTGGGACAGGATGGCCTCCCCGCCTCCCCAGGCTGTCCCCAGAGCTGTGTCCTGCGTTTTAAAGCAGCAAAACTCCCTGATGTTGAACTTGCCCCAACATTTTAGTCACTTCACATGATACTTCTCGCAGACCGTGCTGTTGGGTCATCTCTGTATGTAAATGACTGGACAGAGCTCTTGCCTCGGGCAGGCACGTTCTAGTGAGTGTCCGTTCCCCACTCAGTAAACGAGGTTGGGGCAGAGCGGGGGAGCGGACATGGCGCCCCGAACGGGGTGTAGTGATTTTCACGCGTGAATCGCCACAGCTCCCAGCACAGATTTCCGGGGTGGCTGTTCACACGTGTCTTGCTGCTGTGGCTGCCCTGCGCCCGCCCTCAGCCCCTCCCCACGCGCCCCTGCCTGGGTGTGTCCTGGTGCTACACGTGCCTGCGGGCAGCCTCGGCAGTGGGTCCCAGTGCCGTGTCCCGTTGCAGGAGAACCTACGGCAGTACGTGGACCGCGTCTTCCACGCCATCACCGAGTCCGGGGTGAGCTGCCCGACCGTCATGTGCGACATTTTCTTCTCGCTCCGGGAGGCGGCGGCCAAGCGCTTCCAGGGTGAGTGCCCCGGACACCCTGGTGTCACTGAGAAATGGCCCCAGCCCCGTGCAGGGTGACTCCCACCCAGGCAGAATCCCCGCAGCCCTCGCTGGACTCGAATTGTGGGGGCGTGAGCCCCAGTTCAGAGGCTGGATTTTTCCGGGGTTTTGTGCCTGGGCCACTGTTCCCCAGTTCACAACTGCAGTGGTCTCGGGGGGACCCAGCCCTGGAGTTCATGACCGCAGTTGTCTCTCGGGGGCCGGGAAGGCCGGCCGGGCTTTGTCAGGTGAATTTTCCTGATGTGGCCCCCTGGGTTTTCCCAGTGGTTTTTTTTGTGACTGACCCTGGCAGGGCCCAGAGTGGCGTTGGGGGCTCTGCCTGCCCGTGTCTTTGAGGAGACAGGACCCCTGGGGGAACTGCCCCTTCTTCAAACCCCCAAGTCGGAGATCCCCCAGGGACCTGGGCATCTGGCCCCCAAACTTCTCAACCTTGCCGACCCTTGGGGAGGCGCCTGCACCTGCCCGTCTCCTGCGATGCTTAAGGCCCCGCCAGGACTCAGGCTCTGGGGCTGCTGAGAGGCTCGACGAGGGCCCTGCTGCCCGGCTCCTCCCTTCCTTGCATGTCCTGTGGCCTCGGGACAGCTGCAGACACCCCCAGGGTGGCCATGGCCCTGCAGAGCCATCCACGCTCCTGTGTCCCCAGGAGTCAAACGCTGTCCCCACCCTTGTTTCTCAGGACATCAGACAGCCCCGGCCGAGGGGCCCAGGGGTCTCGGGGAGGCAGTTCCCAAGCACTTCCCAGCCACAGACCCACTTTGAACAAGGTGGAAGTGAAGAAATAAAACACATCCTCTCACCCAGATGAGCACAGACCACCGTGGAATGAGCCTGTGACAGGCACCGAAGGGGCTGCGCTGTGTGGTGATGATGAGAGACGGACAGAGACAGAGAGAGAGACAGAGAGAGATGGAGAGAGAGAGGGAGAGAGAGAGACAGAGGGAGAGAGACACAGGTGGAGAGAGCCAGGACTGTGGCAGGACTTCCCTGCGGACCCTCGGGGGCCACTGTGCCAGAGGGAAAGGGTCACCCTGCCACTGTCTCCCGCAGGGGACCCGGACGTCAGGTACACTGCAGTGAGCAGCTTCATCTTCCTGAGGTTCTTTGCGCCTGCCATTCTCTCCCCCAACCTCTTCCAGCTCACACCGCACCACACGGTGAGTGACTGGCTGAGGGACCAAGGCTTTCTGAGCTGTCCCGGGACGCCAGCCTGGGTCAGGGCATCTGCGTGGCTGTGGGGGTCAACCCTGTGGAGTGTGGAGTGCGTGGGGAGTGTGTGGAGTGTGTGGGGAGTGTGGAAGGCGTGGGGAATGGGGAGTACGTGTGCCGTGTGTGTGGAGTGTGTGGACGGTGCGTGGGGAGTGTGGAGTACGTGTGGGGTGTGGGGAGTGTGGAGTACGTGTGGAGCGTGGAAGGCGTGTGGAGTGTGGAGTACGTGTGGGGTGTGGGGAGTGTGGAAGGCGTGGGGAATGGGCAGTACGTGTGCCGTGTGTGTGGAGGGTGTGGACGGTGCGTGGGGAGTGCCGGTGGATGCGCTGGGTCCCAGAACGTCCTTGTTGCAGGTGGTTCACCGACCTATTTAAGCTGTGTACGTCCTGGGGGAATTGAGACAACGTCACAAAAGCAGTGGACGGTTTGACCAGGGTTTGACCAGGGTTTAGCTGCTGGTCACCGCCGTGCTCTCCTCTGCTGCCCATCACATGTGGAGTATTGATGATCGGCGTATCATCCATGTATTGAGTCAACAGAATCCTATTCAGCAGTGATTTGCTCCTGGCCCCAATGTGGTTGCTGGGGCCGCGGCTCTCAGGGTGCAGGGATCTGGGGTGACCGTGTTGCATGTGCAGCTGGCAGAGCTGGAAGGAGATGGCCAGGGCAAGGGGATGTGAGGGATGGCCCATTCCCCAGCACTTCTTATTTTTTTGAGACGGAGTCTTGCTCTGTCACTCAGGCTGGAGTGCAGTGACACCATCTCAGCTCACTGCAACCTCTGCCTCCTGGGGTCAAGCAATTCTCGTGCCTCAGCCTCCCTAGTAGCTTGGATTACAGGCGTGTGCCACCATGCCCAGCTAATTTTGTATTTTTAGTAGAGATGGGGTTTTACCATGTTGGCCAGGCTGGTCTTGAACTCCTGACCTCAAGTGATCCACCTGCCTCGGCCTCCCAAAGTGCTGGGATTACAGGTGTGAGCCACCAAGCCCGGCCCCCAGCACTTCTAAGTTGAATTTCAAACCTCATGAAGGCTGAGATGAGCCCCAGGCAGGGCCAGGAGACTCAGCACCCCAAGACTCAGTGCCCCAGAGCCATGACCCCGCCTGATGCTTTTGAGTTTGAGACGCGTCCTGCATGATGGGCTGAGAGGGTGGGTCCCCACGGTGCCGTCGGATGCTGCCTGCGGGACCGTCTCAGCAGCTCCTGAGACTGGGATACCCGCCTTCTCCAGTCCTGTCTGCGTCGCTGCCCCTGTTTCTCCGTAGCTCATGCACAAGTCACAGCAGCTCGGAGGTGACTCCTGCATTTCGTCCCCTGGGTGACCTGAGACAGTCACAGTATTTCTGTAAAGCTGACACAGACCTTTCTCACTCCCGCCTCCCCAGGACCCCCAGACGTCCAGGACGCTGACGTTGATCTCCAAGACCGTTCAGACCCTCGGCAGCCTGTCCAAGTCCAAATCTGTGAGTCTCTGTTCTTCATTTTCTCTTT
>NW_012114252.1:24221715-24225313 GCF_000951035.1 Colobus angolensis palliatus | reverse complement strand
CTGGCACCACATCCCCTCCTGAAGCCCAGGACCCGAGCGTCCCCGTCCCGCCCACCTCTCCCCTCCTAAAGTGAACCCGTTACTGTTTTCGGGAGCCTGTGGCTCCTCACTGGCCCTGTGGCAGGAGCAGCCTCTGACCTGTCAGGTGTGGGAAGCGGCCAAGCCGGCCGGGCAGGTGGCCTGACCTGGGGCCTCCCGGGCATCGCAGTGCTGGAGGCTCCCCCACCACATGGCCCCCTCCTCCCCACGCGGTCCCCTCCTCCTCACGACCTCCTTGCCACACAGCCCCTTCCTCCCCACGCGGCCCCCTCCTCCCCACAACCTCCTCTCCACACAGCCCCCTCCTCCCGGGGCCCCTGTCTCCCTGGGGATACGAACCTCTGTCCTCCATCCTCGTCCCTTCAGACCGGATTTGGTGCCGCCGGGCTGAGGGTCCCTCAAGTGTCTGCCCTGTTTCCCCCTGAGAGCACCTTGTGTGTTTGAGGGTCAGAGCTGCCGTTTGAGGGGTGCCGGGGGCTCATGGTGGGGCCCAAGGCTGTCTCTGCAGTGGCCCGGCCAGGGCAGGTTGATGCCTTTGGGCGCCCCTGGGGCTCCGTCTGGAGAGGGCTGGGCCGCGGTGCACAGATGCCCCAGCCTCCGGGTTCCCTGTTCCTGGTGAGGCCCGAGTGGAAATGAGGGCTTTGGGGAGCAGGGGCCCCACTGGAGGAGCGGCCCCCTTGGGACAAACGTTGGGCTTTTCTGAGTCCGCGTGAGTGGAAGACGAGCCGCACCCGCAGGCAGGCCAAGGTGGGCTGAACGCTCTTCCCCACCAGCCAGGCCCCACTCTGTGGGCTGGAAACTCCGTAACAGGCACCTGTGCCTCCTCCGAGGCCTGTACCACCCACCTCATTTCCCAGCCAGGGAACCGTGCGGTGACCTCAGTGTGGAAACGGCAGGAACTTGGGGTTGAGCCTCAGGAATGGTGGCTGCAAAGGCCCCCCCTGAATCCCTGGGGTGCCTCCACTTCCCCATGTGACAGAGCTCCCTGCCACCTCTTCCTGCCTCAAAGCAGCCCTTATGCCCCACGGGCGAGAGACGGGCGTGGTGGCTCCGGGACCCTGGCCCATGACTGCAGGTCCCCAGGCAGCCACGTCTGGGCCCCGGCGGACCTCTTCATGAGCCTGGGACCGAGATGTGAGGGGCGGCCCGGGGCCGGGACAGAGTCACTGATGCCTCGCGGGCACTGGCAGGTCTGATGGTCGTTGTTGGTGCCCGAGCGGTTTCTGCAATTCATCCCCTGGGCAGCCCTGCGGGCTCTCACTTCCCCGGTAACACCGGGTTCTTCTCCTGTTTATCGTTGTTTAGGCGTGAGCAGTTCCTGCCTCTAGCTTTTTCAGATTTGGTCCGGGAGCCGAGGCACTTCGGGCTGTTCCCAAGTGATCCCTGTTTCATTTTAGGCGAGTTTTAAGGAGTCCTACATGGCTACATTTTATGAATTCTTCAACGAGCAGAAATACGCTGATGCGGTGAAGAATGTAAGTGTCGACTCCCCGTCCGACAGCCGGTGCTGTGCCCAGGAGACAGAGCTGCTCTTTTAAAATTGAGATGGAACCCACATGACACAGACTTGGCCATCAGCGATTTTAAACAATAAGGGCGTTCGGTGCCTTCACAGTGCTGCCCAGACAGCCCTGTCCCGAATCCTGGGACACCTCCTTCTCCGGCAGTCGATGAACTCTTTGGCATGACCACCTCTGGGGCCAAGAAGGGGCCTCGCCCGTCTCGCTCTGCGTCTGAGACCCCCAGGCGAGGGCGCGTCCCACCTCAGTGTGTGTGGCGGCCGGACTCATTCCAGGCTGCAGTCGTGGAGCCCTGGGGCAGCAGACTCAGTGTCAGGAACACCGTGCATGGGGGACCTCCAGACCGCAGGGCTCTGCTCTTACCCACAGTCAGGGACCCGTGGGCCTCGCTGCCGGGACCCAGATTCCCCACTTAGAGTCCCCCTGGGCGGCCTCTGGAGATGCAGGTTGATCCCCAGGTGTTGCCTGAGCTTCTCACCTGAGATCTCCCTGGCAGAGCCGGGGCTGGGGTGGCACCGGGGGGGCAGAGCCGGGGCTGGGGTGGCACCATGGGGGGCAGAGCCAGGGCTGGGGTGGCACCGTGGGGGGCAGAGGCCCCTCGGCCTCAGGGAAGGACTTCCCCAAATTCTGTCTTCACTGGCAACAGAAGGAGGCAGTCGCCGCCGACACTGTTGTCATGAGAGCCGTGCGTGTCGCATGTGTGGCTTCCTCCCTGTGACCCGATTTCTTCCTGTTTCAGTTCTTGGATCTGATTTCGTCCTCCGGGAGAAGAGATCCCAAGAGTGTCGAGCAGCCCATCCTGCTTAAAGAAGGGTAAGGTGGTGTCCGGCAGGGCAGGAGGGGAGAAAGGGATGGGGAGCCCCCAGTGCCCCGAGCACCCAGCACATTCTAGAAGGTTCCTTAGTCGGGGGCAGCCTCCTCCCTTGCTGGCCAGCAGCCTTGCGATTTCTGTACCACTGGCCGCCTCGTCCACGCCCACACTTGGGGGCCGGCCTTCCCTCCAGGGGAGCCAGGGTCGGGGGGACGGCCCTGAGAGCCTGGCCCCTGTGCTTTCAGCCTGGGACCCCTCCACCGCCTTCTCTCTGACCATGGACGGGGTTGTCTGTGCTCCACGGCCACCCCATGTTTCTGGCACAGGCCCGTCCCCCCTCGACCTCCACCCAGTGGACCCTGGAGCGTCAGAGCCCATCACCCTTCCTTACCTAGATGTCGACACATCTGCCCATTTCCACCAACCCCGTCCTGTGCCCTGGCTCCCGCTCCCGGTCGGGGCTTTGCGCTGCTTGGTGTGGCCCATGCACCTGTATATTTGTGTGTTTGCACACATTAGGGGCACAAATGCAGTTGTATTGGACGGGGCTTCGAGTGTCACCGTCACCTGAACGGACACTGCGCCCACTGAGTAATTTCTCGTTCCTCTCCCGCTCCCGCCTCCCACCCTTCCGAGGCCTCAGTGCGTGTCCCAGAGCGCCCGCCCTGCCGTGTTTACTCCCACCTACCAGTGAGAACAAGGGGCGTTTGGCTTTTCGTTTCTGAGTCATCTCCCTTAAGATAACAACCTCTAGGTCCATTCATGTTGCTGGAACATACGATTTCCTTCTTCTTGGCAGCGGAGTAGCATGTCGTGGTGTATTTATGCCAAGTTTTGTCGCCTGTTGGTGGACACGTGGATTCCGTGTCTGTGCTATTGTGAGTGGTTCAGTGGGAAACGCACGCGTGCACGTGTCTTTTTGGTAATTGCTCCTCCTTTGTGTGGGATTGCTGGATCAAATGGTGGCTCTGCTTTTAGCTCTTTGAGAAATCTCCGTGGGTTTCCTTAAGCACTAATTTCCATTCCCCACAGCGTGCAGGCGCTCGCATCCTCCACAGCCCTGACAGCGTCTGTCGTTTTCAGCATTTTATTTGATCACAGCCATTCTGCCTGGCGTGAACTGGGGTCAAGTGGCTCCGTTCTGCCTGGCGTGAGCTGGGGCCACAGGCGGCTCCGTTCTGCCTGGCATGAGCTGGCGTCAGGTGGCTCCGTTCTGCCTGGCGTGAGC
>NW_012114252.1:24217172-24221665 GCF_000951035.1 Colobus angolensis palliatus | reverse complement strand
TGGGGGACCTCCAGACCGCAGGGCTCTGCTCTTACCCACAGTCAGGGACCCGTGGGCCTCGCTGCCGGGACCCAGATTCCCCACTTAGAGTCCCCCTGGGCGGCCTCTGGAGATGCAGGTTGATCCCCAGGTGTTGCCTGAGCTTCTCACCTGAGATCTCCCTGGCAGAGCCGGGGCTGGGGTGGCACCGGGGGGGCAGAGCCGGGGCTGGGGTGGCACCATGGGGGGCAGAGCCAGGGCTGGGGTGGCACCGTGGGGGGCAGAGGCCCCTCGGCCTCAGGGAAGGACTTCCCCAAATTCTGTCTTCACTGGCAACAGAAGGAGGCAGTCGCCGCCGACACTGTTGTCATGAGAGCCGTGCGTGTCGCATGTGTGGCTTCCTCCCTGTGACCCGATTTCTTCCTGTTTCAGTTCTTGGATCTGATTTCGTCCTCCGGGAGAAGAGATCCCAAGAGTGTCGAGCAGCCCATCCTGCTTAAAGAAGGGTAAGGTGGTGTCCGGCAGGGCAGGAGGGGAGAAAGGGATGGGGAGCCCCCAGTGCCCCGAGCACCCAGCACATTCTAGAAGGTTCCTTAGTCGGGGGCAGCCTCCTCCCTTGCTGGCCAGCAGCCTTGCGATTTCTGTACCACTGGCCGCCTCGTCCACGCCCACACTTGGGGGCCGGCCTTCCCTCCAGGGGAGCCAGGGTCGGGGGGACGGCCCTGAGAGCCTGGCCCCTGTGCTTTCAGCCTGGGACCCCTCCACCGCCTTCTCTCTGACCATGGACGGGGTTGTCTGTGCTCCACGGCCACCCCATGTTTCTGGCACAGGCCCGTCCCCCCTCGACCTCCACCCAGTGGACCCTGGAGCGTCAGAGCCCATCACCCTTCCTTACCTAGATGTCGACACATCTGCCCATTTCCACCAACCCCGTCCTGTGCCCTGGCTCCCGCTCCCGGTCGGGGCTTTGCGCTGCTTGGTGTGGCCCATGCACCTGTATATTTGTGTGTTTGCACACATTAGGGGCACAAATGCAGTTGTATTGGACGGGGCTTCGAGTGTCACCGTCACCTGAACGGACACTGCGCCCACTGAGTAATTTCTCGTTCCTCTCCCGCTCCCGCCTCCCACCCTTCCGAGGCCTCAGTGCGTGTCCCAGAGCGCCCGCCCTGCCGTGTTTACTCCCACCTACCAGTGAGAACAAGGGGCGTTTGGCTTTTCGTTTCTGAGTCATCTCCCTTAAGATAACAACCTCTAGGTCCATTCATGTTGCTGGAACATACGATTTCCTTCTTCTTGGCAGCGGAGTAGCATGTCGTGGTGTATTTATGCCAAGTTTTGTCGCCTGTTGGTGGACACGTGGATTCCGTGTCTGTGCTATTGTGAGTGGTTCAGTGGGAAACGCACGCGTGCACGTGTCTTTTTGGTAATTGCTCCTCCTTTGTGTGGGATTGCTGGATCAAATGGTGGCTCTGCTTTTAGCTCTTTGAGAAATCTCCGTGGGTTTCCTTAAGCACTAATTTCCATTCCCCACAGCGTGCAGGCGCTCGCATCCTCCACAGCCCTGACAGCGTCTGTCGTTTTCAGCATTTTATTTGATCACAGCCATTCTGCCTGGCGTGAACTGGGGTCAAGTGGCTCCGTTCTGCCTGGCGTGAGCTGGGGCCACAGGCGGCTCCGTTCTGCCTGGCATGAGCTGGCGTCAGGTGGCTCCGTTCTGCCTGGCGTGAGCCGGCGTCAGGCGGCTCCATTCTGCCTGGCTTGAGCTGGGGCCGCAGGCAGCTCTGTTCTGCCTGACATGGGCTGGGATCAGGTGGCTCCGTCTGCTGTGAGCTGGGGTTGCAGGAGGCTCCATTCTGCCTGGCGTGAGCTGGGTTTGCAGGAGGCTCTGTTCTGCCTGGTGTGAGATAGGGGTCAGGCGGCTCTGGTTCTGGTTGCTCAGGTTTTATATCATATGCTTGTTAGCCATTTGTCTTTTTCTGAAAAATGTCTATTTCTGTCCTTTGGCCATTTTAAATGGGTTATTTATTTATTTATTGGTAAGCTGTTTGAGTTCCTTCTGAATTGTGGCTATTGGTCCCCTGTTGGATCTGTAGTTTGCAAATACCTTCCCATTCTGCAGGTTGTCTGTTTGCGTTGTTGGTTATTTATTTTGCTGTGCAGAAGCTGTTTAGTTTAATTAAGTCCCATTTGTCTGTTTTTGTGGATACTCTGTTAGAGCCATCTGCTCACACCTGGAGCATCCCTGGGTCACTGGTGGACCATACCCCAGTGGCAGCATTACTTATGTTGCTACTTTTCTTAAAATCACCTTCATTTAACTTAATCATATATTAACCAATAGCATTTGTAATACACACATTTCATGTTAGAAATGCAAAATGTTTGTTCTTCGGTGCCGTAAGGGAAAATTAGCATTTAGACAAAAAGTTCTTTTAGCGAGGCAATTTTTACTTTCTGCAGAAAGGGTGTCCCGCGCAGATGGAATAATGGCGAGGGCTCACACAGAATAAAGAGATGCCAGAATATTGATTCCTTACGCATGAGGCCCTCTTGTGTGTCCTGTCTCCACTGGCTGGAGCCAGACCTCACAATCTAAAGTACAACCTGACTGGCTAATAATTTAAAACTTTTTTAAATAGGTAGAAAAATAATAATATTTTTAAATAAGGAAGGGGCATAGGCTGTGAGCTGGGACATGCCTATTAGTACGTCTAACACAAACATCTTGTTAAGGTACAAGGACACAGAATGTATTACGAGCCTGTGGGCATGTCCAGCAGCTACATAGGATAGAGCTTAATTAACAAAGAGTTATTAGCACAAAGCAAGGAGACTTGAAGGAAGTTAGCTTTAAAAGAAACTATTATTTCTAATATGATTTATTCTTTTTTTTTTTTTTTGAGACGGAGTCTCGCTCTGTTGCCGGGGCTGGAGTGCAGTGGCCAGATCTCAGCTCATTGCAAGCTCCGCCTCCCGGGTTCCCGCCATTCTCCTGCCTCAGCCTCCGGAGTAGCTGGGACTACAGGCGCCCACCACCTCGCCTGGCTAGATTTTTGTATTTTTTAGTAGAGACGGGGTTTCACCGTGTTAGCCAGGATGGTCTCGATCTCCTGACCTCGTGATCCGCCCGTCTCGGCCTCCCAAAGTGCTGGGATTACAGGCTTGAGCCACCGGATTTATTCTTTAACAAGAAACTTTGAGGAGGAACTTTTTACTTTCTACATTTCATAAATTCACAACTTTCAAAGCAACAAATATTCATCCTATAATCCCTAAAGCAACACAGGACACTCAGGGCTTGTGTGCCTGACGCTAAGAAGCTGCTGTAGATACAGGTTCAAGGACAAGCGCCTCCCAGGTACCCTGGACGCAGCTGAGGCTCCACCAGCTCCTTCCAGCAGCTGCACCACCTGAGACTCAGGCCAAGGTTTGAGTCCATCAGGACCCTCGAGTTTCCAGCCCCTGGATCAGCCTCTGCTCCGGCACCGCAGCTCTGTCACGTCCTCAAACCCAGGGCCTCCCTTGGTTGTGCAAGCGTGGGCCGTCCTGAGGCCACGGCTCTGCTGTCCCAGCCCTTGGTGGCAGGTGTGTCTGGCCATGTTCGTCCATGTGTGGAGGTGGTGATGACCTTGGTTCCTGAGGGCTCACTCTGTGCTCCCACACCTCTGTCGTCTCTTGGGGCTGTGTGTCCTCACCCACTGGGACACAGGACCGGGGACGGGGCCTCTGCAGTGTGGCCTGTGTTTGCTGAGTTGAGTTGGCCGTGGCTGTGCGAGGCCGAGTTGCTTTCAGCCTGAGGCTTCCGGCTCAGCCGTGGCTCCTGCCTCCCCGTCCCACACACGATGGTCCCGGTTAGAGAACTGACTCCTGGAGAGCCAGGCGCCCAGACCAGAGCTGTGCAGTGAGGAGCCACTGGCTTCTCTCCACCTGGTGCTGCCTCGACCTGGAAACCTGCATGTAAAATTCACATGCAGCCTCATCCACTGAAGGCCCTCAGAAAGTTGGGGTTCTTAAAAAAATCCGAAAGCCAAACACATTTATAACAAGACTACTACTCAAATCTAACTGCTGCGTGGTCCAGAGTCTTCTCAGAGGCGTCCTCTTGCCCTCAAGGAGGCCGGCACCCCGTGGAGCTCATGGTCCCCCCAACCCATCTGTGTGGGCTCCGCCCTGCACGTCCGGCTGCGTCCGCTGGTCCTCCACAGCCTCTGGGGCTGACTTCCTGTCTGCGAATCCCTGGAATGAACGGCGTTCTGCATCCGCTGGTTGTGAACTGCGCTGTCCCAGCGGCTCCCAGCGGCCTCCGCACCCTCCCGTGCGCGTCCGCAGCTCTCTGGCCACATCTGGCTGTGCGGTTGCCCAAAGCCCCTCATTCTGATTTCTGAGTGTTCGTGCGTCTCCCCCGCCCACCTCCCCATCCTGTCTCTCCAGCTTGGGTCCTCCTCCTCAGCTTCCACCTCTGTCCTCCAGTCACTCTGTCCGGCCACTTTCTTCTCCTCCAGCTCGGCCAC
>NW_012114252.1:24208999-24211252 GCF_000951035.1 Colobus angolensis palliatus | reverse complement strand
CTCTGCTCTCTTCCCGTGCCTGGCCCAGGGCTCACCCTTCCCCACCCTGTGCACTCCAGGCTTCTCAGTCTCCGTGTTACTAGGGGTGCTCACCAGGTGTTGGAGAGTTTGTGTCGGAACCTCGCATCAAAGCAGCCACACTCTCCGTGTCCGGGGTCACCAGGGTGGGGTGGAACCTGCCAGAAGGTGGGGCCTGAGCTGCTCCAGGGAACGCCCCACGCAGGGTCCCAAAGTCAAGGTGCCCTCGTCCAAGACATCCCAGAAGCAGGCTTGGGACCGTCTGGAATTTCTTTTGGAAGCTTTTTTATTTCGATATAATTTTGAGTTTATAGAAGTTGCATGAGTAGAACAAGTACTTTCCACACACACTTGACCCAGACCCACATGTGGCCTCATTCCCCAGTCACATTCATTCCTTCTCCCTCCGCGGGTCCTGCCCATGCTTTTCTTTTTTTTTTTTTTTGAGACGGAGCCTTGCTCTTTCACCCAGGCTGGGATGCAGTGGCACAATCTCGGCTCACTGCAAGCTCCGCCTCCTGGTTTCACGCCATTCTCCTGCCTCAGCCTCCCGAGTAGCTGGGACTACAGGCGCCCACCACTACGCCCGGCTAATTTTTTATATTTTTAGTAGAGACGGGGTTTCACCGTGTTAGCCAGGATGGTCTTGATCTCCTGACCTCGTGATCCGCCCCTCCTGGCCTCCCAAGGTGCTGAGATTACAGGCGTGAGCCACCGCGCCCGGCCCTGCCCGTGCTTTGCTAAATGGTATCAATGCTTCTGAGTGTTTCCCACAGTGCAGACCCCGAAACCACAGCAGCGGCCCATCGTGCGTCACCAGCACAGCCACGTTTGCGTTTGCTGCCATCTGGTCCGGTTCCTCCGGCTGTGGTTTCTTCCCCTCCGGATCTAGTCCACACTGCATTCTGCTGCCCCTCGGTCTGGCCGACTGGACACTCCCGGCCTTTCTTTGTGTGTCGTGGCCTTGGCATTTTTGAGGCGTGCAGGCCTTCAGTTTTGTGGACGTCCCTCCCTGTGGGTTTGTCGATGTGCCGACGTGGCAGGTTCTGATGATGCATTTTTGGCAGGAATCCCCTAGAGGTGTCCGTGACGTCGCCATTGTGTGGTGGCCTCCCAGAGTCGGCCGCTGGCCACGTTCTCCCCGGTGACTCCCAGAGTCAGCCGCTGGCCACGTTCTCCCTGGTGACTCAGTGCCCCCGCCGTCTGTGCCATCCTGAGGCTGACCCTGTACCCTGACACGTGCTGGCTGGGACAAGCTTTCTGTGCCCCGACTGCAGCATCAGGGCCAGAGAACGGTTGCAGGGAAGGCACAGTCCCTGGGCCTCGTGCCAAAGTCAATGCACGTTCCTTACCGTGGGCAGGATTCCGCTAGCGTGTTATTCACGGGCAGTCCAGACAGATCCCACAAAAGGCCTAAGTTTGTAGAGTAATTTGAAGAGGAGGGTGTGGGAAGAGGAGGGTTGGGAAGAGGGGGCGGTGGGAAGAGGAGGGTGTGGGCTCAATGCCTGTGACTGAGGGGATGGCCGGGACCCGGCCCTGAGACCATCCCTCGGAGGAAGCAGTGTGGAAATGTCCTGGAAGCACCTCCAGCCTTCACATAGATTCCCAATAATTCCCTAGTTTCAGCCGCCTGTTCCCAGCTGTTCTTTCCCTCTGACTTCCTCAGAGCCCAGTTCCCCTGGGGCCACTGCCAGGCCAGACTCTCACCCGCTGGGGAAACCTTTCTGAAGGCTGCTCCTGGAGGCAGGGCCAAGCCTGGGGTGATGGCCAGGATGCCCTCCATGGGGGTCACAGCCATGCATGGGGGTGTCCAGTCCGAGACCTGCACACGTGTGTCAGGTGCAAGGCAGGTGGCTCCTGGCCTCTGTAAATCAGACCTCAGCTGTTCACCAGAAACCTGGAGCCCAAATCCTCCCCAGACCAGTGCAGAAGGCCTGTCCGCTAGAGAGGCCACCGTCCCCCTGGCTCCTGACTCAAGGGCAAGTCCCACATAAGAGGCCTCCCAGCCTCCGGTTGGCCTCCTACTCAGCAAACCTGTCTTCTGTGTGCAGCAGAGCCAGCTCCTTCTGCGAGCTTCTGACCTCTAATCCTAGGATCCCTGTCCCCCCTGCCCCAGGGCCCCTGTCCCTCTAATCACAGGACCCCTGTCCCACCTGCCCCAGGACCTTTGTGCCTCCCATTTCTTCTGCCTTTAACACCCTTTCCCCCACCCCCTGCTTCATTAACTTTGAGTCA
>NW_012114252.1:24207216-24208949 GCF_000951035.1 Colobus angolensis palliatus | reverse complement strand
CAGAGCCCAGTTCCCCTGGGGCCACTGCCAGGCCAGACTCTCACCCGCTGGGGAAACCTTTCTGAAGGCTGCTCCTGGAGGCAGGGCCAAGCCTGGGGTGATGGCCAGGATGCCCTCCATGGGGGTCACAGCCATGCATGGGGGTGTCCAGTCCGAGACCTGCACACGTGTGTCAGGTGCAAGGCAGGTGGCTCCTGGCCTCTGTAAATCAGACCTCAGCTGTTCACCAGAAACCTGGAGCCCAAATCCTCCCCAGACCAGTGCAGAAGGCCTGTCCGCTAGAGAGGCCACCGTCCCCCTGGCTCCTGACTCAAGGGCAAGTCCCACATAAGAGGCCTCCCAGCCTCCGGTTGGCCTCCTACTCAGCAAACCTGTCTTCTGTGTGCAGCAGAGCCAGCTCCTTCTGCGAGCTTCTGACCTCTAATCCTAGGATCCCTGTCCCCCCTGCCCCAGGGCCCCTGTCCCTCTAATCACAGGACCCCTGTCCCACCTGCCCCAGGACCTTTGTGCCTCCCATTTCTTCTGCCTTTAACACCCTTTCCCCCACCCCCTGCTTCATTAACTTTGAGTCAGCCCCAACCGCAGCACCAGCACTACTCACTTCCGGCCCCTGCTGACACCTGCCCTTGCTAGTCTTTCTTGGTGGCTGCAGGTTCAGCAGAAACTCTAGGCCAGGCTTTGTCTCCGGGACCTAGGAGAGTGCTGGTGCTTGGTCATGTGTGTTGAATGAGTAGTAAATGGCAAAGGTTTTTGCTGCCCCGAGACGCTTCAAGAGAAAGCAGCCCCCTAACCCCAGCTGGGAGGAGGAGGAAGCACCCTGGGCTGGTCAGGTGGGAGAGGAGCTGAGCAGGTCGGGCCACCTGGGCTGACGCCGCAGGAGCTCCCCGTGGATGTGACGCCTGCGGTCGGCTGCGGGGGGCCTCGTGGGGAGGCCACAGGGCCCCTCTTCTGCCTTTTGAGTGGAGACCTCCAAGGCTCCAGCACATAAAGCACCTTGGTCAAGCCGTTCCTGGCCACCCAGCCACGTCTCCAGCCACACCAGTTCTCACCTCCGTTCCCCACGGCCCCAGCTGTCAGGTTTAAGGGTGGCAGAGAGCTCCGCACAACCCCCAGCCTTGGCCTCGTCTGGGGCTTAGAGCTCCAGGACGCCTGGGCCTGAGCACCCTCAGCGTCCCCTCTTACGGCTCCAGCGAGGACGGCCAGGTGCCTGGCAGACACTTGCACGCGCTCGTCCATGAGGCCTCGTGTGCACCGTCCTGAGCCCACCTGCGTCCTCAGATGTTCCAGGTCATCCAGCCGGAGCGTGCGCTGTACATCCAGGCGAACAACTGCGTGGAGGCCAAGGACTGGATCGACATTCTCACCAAAGTGAGCCAGTGCAACCAGAAGCGCCTCACTGTCTACCACCCGTCCGCCTACCTGAGCGGCCACTGGCTGTGCTGTAGGGCGCCCTCGGACTCGGCTCCAGGCTGCTCGCCCTGCACCGGGTAGGTCTGTGCCTCGGCGCCCGGCGTGTGCCCTGTGCAGGAAGTGTGGCCAAGGGGCCGAGTAGGGAGGGACCCGTGGACGGCGCATGTCTGCCTGTAAGCCGCAGATAAACAAGGCTGCACTCGCCTCGTCCCAGGAGCCTCCCACCCGAGGGGGCATCTGGGCCCAGTCTCTCGAAGGCTCTGTGCAGACTCGAGGGTGCTACAGGCCTTCGAGGGTCCTCCTGAGGCCCTGCCCTGGGGGAG
>NW_012114252.1:24181883-24207166 GCF_000951035.1 Colobus angolensis palliatus | reverse complement strand
GTGCCTCAGCGCCCGGCGTGTGCCCCGTGCAGGAAGTGTGGCCAAGGGGCCGAGTAGGGAGGGACCCGTGGACGGCGCATGTCTGCCTGTAAGCCGCAGATAAACGAGGCTGTACTCGCCTCGTCCCAGGAGCCTCCCACCCGAGGGTGCCTCCCACCCGAGGGGCATCTGGGCCCAGTCTCTCGAAGGCTCTGTGCAGACTCGGTGCTACAGGCCTTCGAGGGTCCTCCTGAGGCCCTGCCCTGGGGGAGTGGGAGGTCAGGGTGAAGGGGGGCCCCCAGGCCGCGGCCATCCTGCTGCTCTGAGAGGAGCGTGGGAGTAAGCCCCTCCCTGAAAGCTTCATCTGGCCTAGGACACCCACCTTGATTCCGTGTGACGCAGCAGCCCCTTGTCTTCCCGGGCGCTCGTCAGCTGGGCCCCCCGTCAGCTGGGCCTCTGGCAGTTCCGCAGAGACTAGGGTCTTGTCTGCTGGTCCTAGAAGGAGGCCGGGGTGCCCGGCGTCCCCGGTTATGCTCCATGAGATGCACCTCACTCTTGTCCTGGCCACATGATGGCCTCACGTAAGGGCCCTGCAGGGGATGAGCTGTGCTCCACACTGGGCCACTGTTCAATCGCCCCACAGCCTCCAAGGTGGGACCTTAGATCCTGCTTCGTGGACACAGAGGCTGAAGCTCAGGAGGAAGGTCTGGCTGCCACCCAGGCATGCGTGGCCACCGCCCCAGGAACCCCGGGAGAGGCCAGCGCTCTCCTGTATCCTCGAATCCCGGGAGAGCGCCAAGCACTGCAGCCTGGGGAGGAGAGGAAACCTGGCCCATCCTCAGCTGCAGCCGACCCTGCAGGGGACAGAGCCCCAGGAGGCTTCCTTCCAGGCCATTTCTCTCCATGAGAAAACGTCTGCTGAATTTGCTCGCTGCCTTGGCAGATCTGTGGGTCCCAAGAGTCTCCAGCCGCCGAGACCGGACAGCTCGGGAGCCTCCCCTGTCTCGCACACCCACAGCCGGCCTCAGCTCTCCCAGCTCGGGGATGCTTTTTTAGTTTTATGTTTTTGAGATGGGATCTCGTTCTGTCGCCCAGGCTGGAGTGCAGTGGTGCAATCTCAGGCCTCCACCTCCCGGGTGAAGCCATCCTCCCACCTCAGCCTCCCAGGTACCTGGGACTACAGCTGTGCTCCACCACTCCAGGCTAATTGTTTTAAGGTTTTTTGTAGAAACGAGGTTTCACCACATTGCCCAGACTGGTCTCAAACTTCTGGGCTCAAGCAATCCTCCCACATCACCTTCGAGTAGCTGGGACTACAGCAGGCGCCACCACGCCCAGCTCACTCAATTTTGTTTTTTGTAGAGACGGGGTCTCACTCTGTTGTCCAGATCTCACTGTAAGGGTCTCCCGGTGTTGCCCAGGGTGGTCTTGTCTCAAACTCCTGGGCTTAAGCGATCCTTCTGTCTTGGCCTCCCAGAGTGCTGGGATTACCGACATGAACCCCCTGACTGGCCAGGAACATGTTTTAATGTCAGTCACTTCATCTTCTTCTTTGCTTTTTTTTTTTTTTTGATGACAAATGCATTTCATTATTTATTTAGATGTTTAAGCTCTCACCACTAAGTTTTTACAAACTGTTGAAGACTGACAAATTATTTCTCACACGGAAGTATAACCGCCCATCCCCAGACAGCATAAATATGTGGTTGAACTAACATGAATAAATGACACCATTTTATCAATTACATAATGAAACAAATGACCAAGTATCCAAATACTGAGCTACTTAGCTCAAAAGACATATACAATATTGGACGTCTGTTCAGTTCATTGGCAGAAACCCACTTCTTTTTTTGCAAGAGAGGTTGGGAAGAAAAGGGAAAAGCTACCACATTTCAAACAAAAATAAGTTGGTAAAACAATTTCTAATCAGTATGGAAAAAATTACAGAAGCGTCAGAAATTTTATGATTTAAGAATTGTTTTAGCTATGATAAGAAGCATTTCTGCCTTTTAAAAAGTATTTACTAAATTAAAGAGCATATTTCACACGTTCTGCACAAGGCAGAATTTGCTAAAAATAATTAACAGCCCCACGGATTCCTCTCAGGCCCTCCCTGTTGGTTGCACCTGAGCGCCCTGTGTCTGAAGCCATCAAAGACGTGCTTCTGTACAATGTAGATTTTCTTTTCTTTTTTTTTTTTTATGGAATCTCACTCTGTTGCCCAGGCTGGAGTGCAGTGGTGTGATCTCAGCTCACTGCAACCTCCACCTCCCGGGTTCAAACAATTCTCCTTTCTCAGCCTCCCGAGTAGCTGGGATTATAAGTGTGCGCCACCACACCCGGCTAATTTTTATATTTTTAGTAGAGACAGAGTCTCACCATGTTGGCCAGGATGGTCTTGAACTCCTGACTTCAGATGATCCACCCGCCTCGGCCTCCCAAAAGTGCGGGGATTACAGGCGTGAGCCACTGCACCCGGCTTTGGAGGTTTTTCATAATAAGACAATTAAGGTTTATTAAAAGACATGAGGCCGGGCTCGGTGGCTCACGCCTGTAATCCCAGCACTTTGGTAGGTCGAGGCAGGTGGATCACCTGAGGTCAGGAGTTCGAGACCAGCCTGGCCAACATGGTGAAACCCCATCTCCACTAGAAATACAAAAACTAGCCAGCATGGTGGCGGGGGCCTATAATCCCAGCTACTCGGGAGGCTGAGGCAGGAGAATCTCTTAAAACTGGAAAGCAGAGGTTTCAGTGAGCTGAGATTGCGCCACTGCACTCCAGCCTGACGTGTGCTGGTATGAACGTAGGAGAAGCGGACATAGAGTGAGCAGGGACATAACCGCACAGCCTCCTTCCGTGTTTGAAATGACTGAAGGAATAAACCACATGAGGTCTGGAGTGTTCATAGTTCCTGGGAATTTAGTTCTGTATGATACTAAAAACGTACAAGTATTACGCTGGGGATGTTGGCACCTAATCTTCCTAAATTTCTTATGTATTGAGAAGATTCTGGAGTAGGAATAGATTTAAACAAGACATAACTCAGTACTGCGTGATTTCAGGAAGGGTCAGTCAGTACAAACGGTAAGCACATTTTAAGTACTGAACAGCGAGGATCTTTTGCCGAGTGTCCAAACAGGCTGATGGTAACTGAAGCAGAGGTTGCCAGTTCGTTCCGGCTTGCGGCCGGCCTGGTGACACAGCTGTCCGTGCTGCTGTGGACACCACTAGACTTGCTCAGCAAGCCAGCACGCTAGCTGTGTACAGACGGACGGCAAAGAGGTCCTGTCTCGAGTTTCACTTCCAACATTATCGTCTTCTTTCTTCAGTGACATTTTAAAAATTAATGTCATTATTAAAAGCATCGTTTAAATAAGTGTTTTTATCTTTCTGTTCTTGATGTGTCTGGACAGCGGCCTCCCAGCCAACATCCAGCTGGACATTGACGGGGACCGTGAGACAGAGCGTATCTACTCCCTCTTCAACTCGTACATGAGCAAGCTGGAGAAGATGCAGGGTGAGTCTGCCCGGCACACCAATCCGTGCAGCGAGGGGATGCCTGGCAAGGCCCCGGCCACAGGAGCATGCTGCGGGGTGAAAACCTGTGGTCTGAGCCTCTCGTGTAGTGTGGGCTACATGTAGTTGTGTTTGTAGCACGGATGGATGGATGCGAAAAGCTTTTTGCAGGGTAGGCAGCTATTTGGGGGACAGTTACCTTGATAACAGGTTCTATAGATAATTTTTAGATGGAATTTAACTTGTAACCTCTGTACTGCCAGATTTATTTAGAGGACCCTATTTTTTCATTCCTTTGTGTTTTCCAGAGGGACAAGTGCATGTGTGTGGACACATATGTTGAGTGTGCATGCATGTGTGCGGACCCATACAAGATGTGCGCATGTGTCTGGCATGTATGAGCTTGTGACTGTGTGGACATGTGTGAGTGTGCATGAATGTGTGGACACGTGAGTGTGAATGTGGACACGTGAGTGTGCATATGTGGACGTGTGTGAGCATGCATGAATGTGTGGACACGTATGTGCATCAATGTGTGGACACGTGAGTGCATGAATGTGTGGACACGTGAGTGTGAATGTGGACACGTGAGTGTGCATATGTGGCCGTGTGTGAGCATGAATGTGTGGACACGTATGTGCATCAATGTGTGGACACGTGTGTGAGTGCATGAATGTGTGGACATGTGTCAGTGTGTGTGAATGTGTGGACATGTGTGTGAGTGCGTGAATGTGTGGACATGTGTTTGTGCATGAATGTGTGGACATGTGTGAGCATGTGTGAATGTGGACATGTGTGAGTGTGCATTAGTATATGGACATGTGTGAGTGTGCGTGAATGTGTGGACATGTGTGTGTGTGAATGTGGACATGGGAGTGTGCATGAACGTGTGGACGTGTGAGCATGCGTGAATGTGTGGACACAACATGAGCATGCATGAGTATGTGGACAGGTGTTAGAGTGCATGAGTGTGTGGACACGACGTATAAGTGTGCATGAATGTGGACATGTGTGAGTGTGCATGAATATGTGGATGTGTGAGTGTGCATGAATGTGGACACGTGTGTGAGTGCATGAATGGATGTGTGTGAGTGTGTGGGAATGTGTGGACACGTTTGAGCATGTGCGACTGTGTGGACACGACGTATGAGCGTGTGTGAATGTGTGGACACATGAACGTGCGTGCATTTGTGCATGTGTGGAAATATGTGGGCACGTGTGTAAGTGCATGCATGTCTTTGGGCACGTGTTTGAGCATGCATCTATGTGTGTGCACACATGCTATCTGATTCTGTAAAGCAATTCAGTGTTACAGATAATGATACTGTATATAGATTTGAAACAGTGCCAGGCACACCGTGTGTTTCCAGTTTATTTGCAGTATCATTTTCTGTGACATCGAATTGCTTTACAGAATTGAAATAGCAATCCAGGTAAGCCCAATTAGACAACATAGGGACAGTGGTTTGAGGTCTGTAATTCAGGAGAGGCAGAGACAAGAAGAGCCCACGGCGGGGGGCGGGGGCGCGAAGCAGCTGCGTTTGTTTCTATGCTGGGGTCTGGTAGAACTCAGATCTGCTCTTGGAGATCATATGACAGGGCCCTTGAGTCCCACTCAGAACGGAAATGGAGCAGAATGTGCCTGAAGTTGTGCCTGTTAGATTGTCTTCTTTTCATTCCCCTGATTTAACCCAGAAGTGTCAAGTGTACCTTGGCCTGGAAACACAAGTCCTGCCTGAGTGTCCGTGCACCTGCCCATCTGTGAGCTTGGCCACGCCTGTTCTCCAGCCCCACATGCCCTGGGTGTACGTGGTTCCAGGCATACACACACACACAGGCATGTACACATGGATGCATAGCCATGTACACACACGTTCCCAGCCATACATGCATGAAATGAACACACAGGTACATATGTGTGCAGACAAGCAAGGCAACAATACCTGCACACACGTGCAATTGAACACAACACGCTCACATGTGCAGACCCATGTGCAGGCATGCACACACATTCTCAGACAACCACACACATACGCACTCGTGGGCCACCACCAACCACAGCGTCTTCTCCCCAGCAAGTGTGCCAGGTGCTGTCCCTGGGTCTGAGGTCCCTCCAGGTGCTGTCCCGGGTCTGAGGTCCCTGGATACTGTGCAGATGGCACAAGGCCTCAGGGTGGCCAAGACAGTGGATCAGGCATCAGCTCGCCTCTTCCCAGCCCTCTCATAGCAGGAACCAACACAGTGGAGGCCAGAGTCGAGGAGCCTTGGAGAGGGTGAGGTCATCACACACAAGACCGAGGTTCTGAAAGATGCTGACCAGGCCCTCCATGATCAGCTTGCTGCATGCACTGCTCTCCAACCTTGCTCAGCCCCTCCCAGGCCATGCACCCCACACCATAGCTCCAGCTCTTCCTTCCTCTGCCGGGAACAGCCTTGCACATCAGTCTGGCAGACCCTGTTTACCTTGGAAGTGTCCTCCCCCAGGCGCTTCCCAGCCTCCCCATCCCCGCAGCCTAGTGTATTAGTTCTCACGTTGCTGTGAAGAGCTACCTGAGCCTGGGTAATTTATAAGGAAAAGGAGATTGATTGACTCACAGTTCTGCAGGCTGTACGGGAAGCATGGTTGGGGAGCCTCAAGAAACTTTCAGTCATGGTGGGAGGGCAAAGGGGAAGGAAGGAGGCACCTCCTGCGTGATGGGGGCAGGTGCCACACACGTCCAGACAACCAGACCTCGTGAGAACTCACTGTTACGAGAACAGCAATGGGGAAGTCCACCCCCATGATCCCCTCACCTCCCCCCAGGCCCTCCTCCAACACTCGGGCTTCCAGTCTGACCTGAGATTTGGGTGGGGACACACATCCAAACCAAGTCACCTGGGATCACCTGTGTCACCAAAGCCACAACCATCTCCCATCTCCTCAGCTTCCCCATGCAATGACCTTCCTGGGCCTGGCACAGAGGAAGTGCCTAGCACCTGGGTGGGTGTGCTGGACACATGGCCGGGCAGGCAGCTGAGTGGGTGAGTAGGTGGGTGGATGGACCAATAGGTGAGTGATGGGTGGATGGACCAATGGGTGAGTGATGGGTGGATGGACAGATGGATGGGTAGATGGGTGGATGGACGGATGGGTGAGTGATGGGTGGATGGAGCGATGGACAAATGATGGGTGGATTAACAGATGGTTGAGTGATGGGTGGATGGACAGATGGGTGAGTGATGGGTGGAGGGACGGATGGGTGAGTGATGAGTGGATTGACAGATGGGCGAGTATGATGGTTGAGTAATGGATAGATGGACAGATGGGTGGATGGACCGATGGATAAGTGGTGGGTGGATGGACGGATGGATAAGTGATGGGTGGAGGTACGGATGGGTGAGAGATGGGTGGATTGACAGATGGGTGAGGGATTGGTGGATGGACAATGGACAGATGGAAACAGGTCCCACATACTCTCTATGAGGCTTCACAGCACATCAGCATGGTTGGAAGCCTCAGTCCAGGGACCTCGCCTCTCAGGGCACTGAGTCCCTCCTCTGTGGTGGTCAAGCCTCGGCTGGAATCTCAGTGCATCCTTGAGGCGGATGGTTTGTTGTCGGAGAGTTCTAATGACTTCCCATCACTTGGTCCACGGGTTTCTTTCCACCCAGTGCAACAGGACCTTTCTGCTGGCCGTGGGCTGAGGAGTGCTGTGCCAGGGCGCCTGTGCGGGAGGCAGACAGTCACTGTCCCCTCCCCATCCCACACGTGGTGTGGCCTCTCCCCTGGCCAACCTCCCTTGGGCACACTCTAGTTCTTTATGTTGTCCTGAAGTTTGGTGACAGAGTGGCACCCAGTCCTGCAGGTGAGGCTCCATGGCACGGCGTGGTGGGGTCCCGTGCAGAGGGCTGGCCGTGGCCTTGGGCCGTGCCACTGTGATTTTGCAGACGGTCTGGAAGGCGGCGGCAGGAGTGGGAAGGGCTCTGCTCTGGGGGCCAGCAGGTCGCTGTGACCAAGTTGTGTCCTGGGACAAGCCACTCGTTACTTCATCTACAGGACAGGCATATGCCCTTGGTTAGAGATTTGGGGAAGATTGGAGTGGCTTACACACAGCCTGGAGCGTGGCGGCTCATCGCAGCTGTCACGTAAATGCTCTTTTCACTGACACCTTGTTATGCTTTGGTCAGATAAAGGGCCAGTCTTCACAGGCCACGGCCTCATAATTAACTGCAGAATGCAGCTTAGTGCTGTCGTCCTGTGTCTGGGGGAGCCTGGGGCTGCGCCTAGCAGTGGGGTCTGCTGTGGTGGTTGTGCCTCAGGCCATCCTCCCCGTGGCTTTTGGTGTCCCAGCTGTGCGGATGCCATGTCTTCCCGGGTCCGGCTCATGCTTAGACAAGCACTTGGATCTGTCCCTGGGGGCCATGGATGCTCAGTCAGCACAAACCCATCAGCTGATCCATTTTCTTCTCCACAACTTCACATCTAGATGATGCGACCATTCGTAAAAATGTAGCAGGTGCTTTGCTGAAGTCCGCGCACACACATGCTGCTCTGAGCTTTCCCTAAACCCTCCGTTTTAAACCTTATCATACAAAGAGGAACTACAGATTCCTTACTGTGATTTTTTTCTAGTTATTGCCAGTTTTATTTCTTAATCAGTATTCCAGCTGAGAATTTTGCGTCTGATACATGCTCCACGGACTCCTTCTGGGTGAGAGCAGCACTCTGATGGCCCTGCCCCCTTCAGGGTCCTTCTTCCCTCGTCTTGAAGAATGGCACGTGTTCATGGCTGAATAGCTCTATGGCCTGGCTTGTAGGGCTTAAGACACTGCAGCCTGCCTTCATTTCATCCTGTTTTCTCTGTCTCCTGGTTCCATCTGGCAGTCCCCGGCTGGACGGTTCCTTCTCTGCTCCCAGCTATGGCTGAGATGGTTCGTCAAGTCCATGGCTCAGCCCCACACTTGTCTCCTTATCAGACGGCCACACGGCCACTTGCTTAGTGGTCTGTTCCAAACACACTTTCTCATTTTTTTGAGATATGGGGAGGCTGGAATTTTGATTCTCAAATCCTTTAACTCAACCAACTCTTTGAGTTCTGGTTCCTTTTTGCTCAACAATTCCACCTTCAAATCATCTCTCTTCTCCCATTTTGCTGTCAGTGATCAGGAGGACCCAAGCCGCTCCCCCAGCATTTTGCTTAGAAAGCTCCTCAGTTACGTGTCTGATGTCATCACTCTCAAGTTCCACCCTCCCAGAACACGAGGTTGTGAACACAGGTCCACTTTGTCATGGCGTTTTCTCCGCTGTCCAGTAGCACGGCCGTGCTTTCTATCTGAGAGGTTGTTAGAACAGCCTTTGCCACCCATGCTCGTGCCACCATTCCGTTCAGGGTTACGTAGACATCCCCTAAGACAGGCCTTCTCTGCAGCTCTCCTCCTCTCCCGAGCCCCCAGCTTTGCCCTTCAAGGGCATTCACGCCAGCCAAGCCGCTTCCAGCATGCACCCCCAAACCCCTGCAGCCTTCGCCCAGCACCCGGTTCCAAAGCCAGTCCACATTTGAAGGTACTTGTTACAGCAGCAGCTCCTTCTCAGTCCCAAGTTCTCAGTCAGTTTGGGCTGCAATAAAATTGTACCATAGGCTGGGTGGTTACAGACAGCAGGAATTCACTTCCCAGCATGAAGGCTGAGAAACTCAAGATCAGGGCGTAGTGACGCTGGTTTCGCTGCGGACCCTCTTCTGGGCTACAGCCTGCCAGCGTCTCATCATGTCCTCACGTGTGGAAGGGGCGAGCCAGCTTCCTCGGCGTCTTTTATAGGGGCGCCCGTCCCCTGCCCAAGGGTTCCACCGTCACGCCTCATCCCCTCCCGAGGGCCTCACCTCCAGACGCCAACCCTTGAGGGTTAGAATTTCAACCCATGGATCTGGGGGCACATTCATTCCATCGAGATGGGCACAGCTGCAGGGCATTGGTGCTGGCTGTGGGGGTGCGTGCCCAGGCGCTGTGAGCAGCGAGGCAGAGACGTGCCTGGTTCAGGTGTTCGGACTCAGGTGGCGCAGGGCCCTGCCCCGGCTCAGGGGTTCCATGGCCGTCCGCGGGGGACGAGGCCCCAGAATGGCCTTCAGTGCAGTGACGTGGTCCGTGAGGATGGCGGCTGCCGCGGGAATGGTTTCGGTGTCCGTCTGCGTTTACGAGCGGCGGCCCTTTCTAGAGGAGCTTGCGTTGGAAGGACGTGTGCTGTGGGTGGGGCCTGCAGTGACGCAGCTGTGTGGAGACGGGGCCGGTGGCCGCCGGACCCTGGGCTGCTGCCCTGCGCTGACCCCACCGTCCTCCACAGAGGCCTGTGGGAGCAAATCCGTGTACGACGGCCCGGAGCAGGAGGAGTATTCGACGTTCGTCATTGACGACCCCCAGGAGACTTACAAGACGCTGAAGCAGGTCATCGCTGGCGTCGGGGCTTTGGAGCAGGAGCACGCCCAGTATAAGAGGGACAAGTTCAAGAAGACGAAATACGGAAGCCAGTACGTGCCACTCCCGTGCCTGCCCTGCACAGCCAGCGTGGTGGGCGGGAGGGTGCGGTGGGTGGGGCTGCAGGGAGCTCCCTGGGTGAGGCCGCCTGTGCACAGGTGTCCGCCTGGCGAGGAGAATCCCAGCTGCACCCGGCTGGCACCTGGCGGTGGTCAGTGGACGTGGCCCAGCGCTGCTGGTCCCTCCTTCGGAGCAGGTGCTGCCTTTGGTCTCCAGGACCCCAGCCAAGGTCCGGGGTGCCTCCCTCGCCTGCTGCCTCCCAGCCTCTCTGCTATGCTGGCCTCACGTGCTCTGGCAGTCTCTAGGCCCAGCCCTTGTTCTGCCTTGGCTGAGTGGCACACCCTCTGCCATCTCTCCAGGCCACCCATGGTGTCCAGGAGTAGGGCCAGCTCTGGACGAAACCCACTCTTGTCTCACGAGGCAGGTGCGGCGAGGTTGAGTACGTTCAGCCGAGTCACAGGCTGCAGGCTACGTGGTGCTTAGCTAAGCTCCACTCCCCCTCAGTCCATGGAACAGAGGGTTGTAAGACCCTCCTGAATTGCTGGAAGATTGACTTAAACTATGTAAAGTGCTAGACTGGCTCTTGGCCTGGAGTGAGCAGGTGTGTCTGCGTCACTCTCTCCATCCAGTGGGTACCCAGGGTCCACCATGGCAGAACCCACCACACAGGCTTGTTCAGGGGTGGGTAAGCCCGAAAGCCCTGTGTAGCTGTACAGCCTCCTCCTCACTTCCACCCTCCTGCTCGCTCCTCTCTTCTGTCCTCCCTCCCTTCCATCCTCCCTCTCTCCTCCTCCACCCTTCTCCTTCTCCTCCCTCCCTCCCTTCCTTCTTAACCCTTCCTTCCTTCCACCATGCGGGTCTGGTCTGGGAAGGGCAGTGGTGAGGCTCCAGGAGAATGACAGGTCCCTGTGGCTCTGACTTGGACCGAGTTGCTCAGGGGACTGAGCCTGCAGCACCTCCTGAGTGCTGTGACTTCACCTCTGACATCAATCATATCAGATCCCTCTCGACATTCTTCTGGGGAGACAGCCCCGTTTGCCTTCCAAATATATTGCCTCGTTGATACCATCAGGTCTATCAACCTCATGGCCGAAAGCCAGCAGGTTGAAAAATGCGTGAAGCATGATGTTGTTTGTTGTAGCAGAAGGTGCACACGAGGCACACATGGTGCAAGATGCACAGACACGGGAGAAGGTGCACACACGGAGGAGGTGCACACGGGAGGAGGCGCACGTGGGAGGAGGCGGACACACGTGGGAGGAAGTGGACCCAACACGTGGGAGGAAATGGACCCAACACGTGGGAGGAGGTGCCCACGCCTGCTGAGTGTCCCAGCGCAGGCGGACAGATCTGTGTCCCTGGAGTGCGTGCTCCACACACGTGAGCAGTCTCTGCAGTGCGGATGTGCACATTCTGCGCATGTGCCACGGAGTCTACGTGTTCCACGTGTGCGCATGTATTTGTGCTACACACGTGCTGCAGGAAGAGATGTGCACATGCGCTTCCACGCCTGCCCCCCGTGCACACATCAGAGGCTCCGCGGGTGCCTCCGGGGCACTGTGGTCCCTTTGGCACCTCTGCGATTCTGTTTTTTGCGTGGATTGCAGGGCGAGTGGTCACATTTAGGAACAGGAAAAGCTCCCGTGGCACATGGGTGAGCGCCAGGCAGCGGGGGCTGTGCCTCATTCCCTCCCCCGTCCCCCTTTTCAGGGAGCACCCCATTGGAGACAAGAGCTTCCAGAACTACATCCGGCAGCAGTCCGAGACCTCCACTCATTCCATTTAAAGTCTGCGGGACGCGCCCAGTGGCGCCAGTGAGCTGCCCGTGCAGAGCCGCAGCCTTTGGGAGGGAGAAGAGAAGGAAAAGCACAGCCAGCACATGAGACGCAGCCGCCCGGCCCATGGACAAGTGGTGCTGGGGCTTCCCTCTCCCAGAACCGCCGCCACGGCCACCACACCCCCAGCAGAAAGCCCGCCTGGCCTGGTGGACCGTGTCATCCTTTGGTTCTATGCTTTTGGCTCTTTGTGTGTGGGGTTCTGGGGATCAGCTGAAGGATCAGGAAGTGGGGGCTGTGCTGTAGCCGCAGCCGGCCTCAGGGAGCCGTGGTCCGTCCAGTCGGCTGTGACCTGCACCTCTGGCCGTGTGTGCGTCTGTCTCACGTGCACGTCTGTCTTGCGTGCACGGTGCGGGTGGCACCGGGCTCTGTGGCTCTGTGCCCGGGGGCCTGCTGGCCCTGTCTTGGCTTTCGGCTTCATCACATTGGGACGTTCAGAGCATTACTCTCCCGCTGTGCCTGCTGTCCAGGCGGCGTGGGAGGCGGCCTCCCTGTTCACTTTTGAGGTTTGTTCGATTCCTGGCTGAAGGGTCAGTTTTGTGGCTGGGAGGCGCAGAACTACACGGAAATCCCAGTCTGAGGATGTCCTTGGTGCTTGGGGGATACGGGTTCTGTCCACAGAGTCCCCTGGAGGGAAAAGTGGGCTCCAGCTTCTCCAGGTGTTTGCAGAGCCCACAGTTGAAGCCCCCATTGTTTTGCTGTTCAGTGGGGTTTAAAATCAGAATTAACATTGGCCACCCCCTGTGGAAGTTTGAAGATTTTTAAAATAGAAATGTGCATTTTTCAAACTGTTTTTCTTTATGTTTTTTAAGGACCATTTTTAATTAGCTCTTTGATACAAAGTAATTCAGAACATCAAAACCTATATCCACGAAAGGGAAGGCTGCCGGGAAGGCAAATGGAACAGGAATGGAGCCTGTCTCAGGAAGGCCAGCTGCAGGTCCTCAAGAAAATCAAAGAAGGGAAGAAATTCTGAGTTTGAGGTACAGGGGCGTCAGGGGTGCAGACGTCCCTCCAGGGCCCGTGGCCAGTGTTGCACCTGCGTCGCGAACCCCCAGATGCTGTGCAGGGCAGGGGCGGGGCTGCTGTTTTATTGGGGAGGGGAGCATCCTAAAAATGGGTTCCAGGCAGACCCCTCCAGACCTCACACTGCCGAGGAGGCCTTTCCCACAGGGCATCCTCCCGGGATGCAGGCGGCAGGTGTGTGGGAAGCGCCGTTTGAATACACAGCACGACGTATCCTTGCACTGACTTCTCCGGGTTCTTGTTTGAAAATACTGTAGTTCAGACTCTTCATCTCGATGGCAGATATGAACTTTGTTGTCACAAAACTAGTGGAGGAAAATGTTGTAAAAATAGACTTTTGGACACACAGCTGTTGGGGCTGCAATTTTTACCATGGATTTATAACTTAACATTTCTGTTTATAAAATACTAGTGATTTGCAATGTATTTTACTGGCCAATTAAAACAGATGTTTTATTCTTTCTGAGGACTGCCTTGGTTTTCCAGGGGTACCCCCTGGGAATTGCACATGTGGGCATTGGTGGGGGTACAGGGAGGAGGGTGGCATCTGGGGAGCAGGATGACATTGCTGATGCCAAGTGACGTCCCTGGTGATGGGTGACGCTGCTCTGACAGGTGACATCGCTGGTGACACCCCAATGACAGGCTCCGATGACAGGTGACATCGCTGGTGACAGTTGGCATCTCTGGTGATGGACGGCGCTGCTCTGACAGTGGCATTCACCTGTGTTGCCTCGGGTGGGAGTCTGGCCCCGTGATACCCTCAGGAAGGGTGTGGGGTCACACAGTGCTGAGGGCTGAGGGTCGAGTGCTGCCAGGGGCCGTGGGGTGCGGCTGGAGATGGTGTCCACACAGGGAGTGCTGGGCAGACAGACCACCACGGGCTGCCATCTCCAGGAACGCGGAGGGTGTGGTGACTTGGAGGCCTGGGAGGAGAGAACGGACTGCCCCTCCAGGCAGGTGGCTGCTGTACCTCCAGGCAGGAGAGGGTTAAGGGGGACTCTGGGTGAAGACTCCATGGCTAGGGACAGCTGATGCATTTCCTCACTTCTCTATTCCTTTCCTTGCTCCATTTGAATTCCTTTTTTGGTAATTTTATTGTGAGTCAACTCTGGTATAAGAAAAAGGAGGAGGTGTGGCTTTGGGGACACCAAACCAGGCCTTTCTCCCAGGGAAGGGTGAGGCTTGGTTCGGCCTGGCCGGCCGCCTCAGTCTGTGGTGAGGTGTGGGGTCTGCCCCGGTCCAGGAGTGGCTGTGGGTGGTGGACGAACCCCTGCTGGTGGGGCCAGCCGGCCCTCCTGGAGCCACACTTCCCGGCAGGGCTTCAGGCAGCGTTGGGAGCCAGGGGGCTCCTTTCACACTCTGCGCACAGCTGTGCTGGGGTCAGCCCAGGAGGGCCAAGGTCAGCCCCTCCAAGGGGAAGTAGAAGGGCAAGGAGGACGAGGCCCCAGGGAACGTGGAGAATGGAGCCCCTCCCGGAACAGCCAGGAGGGTCCCGGGGGCCGTGGGAGGTGGGAGTGTCTAGGGGCCGGAAGCCCCTCCGCGTTTCCCACTGATACGGTTCGACTCTGTCCCCACCCAAACCTCATCTTGAATTGGGGCTCCCATAATTCCCATGTGTGGTGGGTGGGACCCCGTGGGAGGTGATGGAATCTGTGTGGTGGGAGGTGATGGAATCTGTGTGGTGGGAGGTGATGGAATCTGTGTGGTGGGCGGGACTTGGTGGGAGGTGATGGAATCTGTGTGGTGGGCGGGACCTGGTGGGAGGTGATGGAATCTGTGTGGTGGGCGGGACCTGGTGGGAGGTGATGGAATCTGTGTGGTGGGCGGGACCTGGTGGGAGGTGATGGAATCTGTGTGGTGGGCGGGACCTGGTGGGAGGTGACTGAATCTGTTTTGTGGGAGGGGCCCAGGGGGAGGTGACGGAATCATGGGGTGGTTTCCCCCATACTGTTCTCGTGGTCGTGAATAAGTCGGAGATCCGATGTAAACGTTTTATAAGGGGTTTCCCCATTTGCTTGATTCTCATTCTCTCCTGCTGCTGCCACGTAAGAGGTGCCTTTGCCTTCCGCCCTGACTGCGGGGCCCCCCCAGCCATGTGGAACTGAATCCATTCAACCGCGTCTTCATCGCCCAGTCTCGGGTATGTCTTTATCAGCAGCACAAGTACTGACTGATGCACCCACCAAGAGACGGCAGGTGGCTTTGCGGAGACCCCAGGGACACCCATTTGCTCTTGTTGCTCCAGGCGACCCAGCACTTGTTGGAGAGAGACAGCAGCCTCCACTCCCATCCTGGCAGCATCCGTGGGACTCCCAACATCAGAGCGTCCAGAGCAGGTGCCTCTGAGGAACCGTCCCAGGAGGCCAGGCAGTGCCAGAGTGTGCGTGAGGCCAGGGCTCTCACCCTGCACCCACCACTTAGCCAAAGAGCTGAGGCCTCCTGGGCGCGGAGCGGCTCTGGGCTCTTCAAAAGAAGAGACCGGAAGGAGGGGAGCCTGCGGCCTGGGGATCACACCTGCTTCCCCCGGACACTGAGGAGCCCTGGGCACAGGAAGCGGGTCCTGGGGGGTGCCGGCTGGCGATGTGCCCGTGAAGGGGCCGCCCAAATAAGCCACGCCCTTGTAAGGGTTGTTTTGAGCTGAAGCAGCCGTCCATGAGGATAAGAACGCTGCTTTCTTCTGGCTCTGGAGAGCGTCTTCCCCGTGAGGTGTTACCTCCTCTTTCGGGAAGGAAAGGCCATTCCCAGCCACACAGACCGTGCTGGAGTGCGCGTGCCTTCCTCCAGCCCATCTGCTGATTTTAATTCTCGGGCCCAACCAAAGAACCCCAAGAGGTAAAACGTTGCCTCCCCACCCACCGTGGTCTGGAGGCTGGAGGAGACGGCGTGCTGGGGATTTTCTGTTCGACTCAGTACAGGCTGAACGCTGTCCCGGCAAATCCCCGTGCTGGAGCTGTGACCCCGTGACCCTCAGGACCCCGGGGTGTGGCTGCGCTTGGGCGTGGAGCTGTAGAGATTGTGAAGGTAAAGCGAGGCCGTGCACGTGGCCCTGACCCCGGGTGGCCGGCGTCCTTATGAGAAGGGGAGACGAGGACGCAGCACACGGGACGACCGCGTGAGGACACGGAATATCGAGGACGCAGCACACGGGACGACCGCGTGAGGACACGGAATATCGAGGACGCAGCACACGGGACGACCGCGTGAGGACACGGAGTATCGAGGACGCAGCACACGGGACGACCCCGTGAGGACACAGAATATCGAGGACGCAGCACACGGGACGACCGCGTGAGGACACGGAATATCGAGGACGCAGCACACGGGATGACCCCGTGAGGACACGGAATATGTCCTCTTTGCGCCAAGGAGAGAGCCTCGGGGAGCCAGCGCTGTGAGACACCTTGCCCCCGGCACCAGAGGGAATAGGCTCCCACTGCTTAAGCCACCTGCCTGAGCAAACCCACACGGACCGCCCGGAAAGGCCTCGCCGGAGCCCCGGCCACAGCAGGGTTTCGTCCTGGTGCCGTGTGGCTGGGGAGAGGCGCGGGGCCGGCAGCATTTGCAGCCCACCACTGCCTGCAGGGGCTGCCTTTGTCTCCCTGAGTTATCTGTGTCCTGTTTGCCCTGACAGGGAGAGAAAGACTCAAATACCCCGTCACAGAGAGAGACCCACGTCTGTGCTGCAGGGAGCCTTGTTAGGGCCTGGTGCCCGTTCCCCGCCCTCCGGGGTGGAGAGACCAGAGACGTGAAAACACAGCACCCGCCCCAGCCCCGGCCTGCGGGAAAGAAGGGAAAGTGCAGAACCCGCCCCAGCCCCGGCCTGCACAGAAACCACGCTGTGCTGCCAGGGACCAGCCGATCTTTGGCCTCTGACCTTACAGTGATGTCACAGCAGCCCCCTGGCAACAGCGCACCCAGCACCTCCTGACTACTCCCTGCGGGACAGCTGGGTGTGAGGGTGGCAGCCTTGCGCTCGGGCCGAGGCTGGGCTGGAGGATGGAGAAGGACACGGGGAACACACACAGGAGGCACCGGCCCGGCCCCAGGGTCCTGCCCTCAGGAGTGGCCCTCGGGCACCTCAAGGCGGCCAGCAAGGCCTCTGAACTTCAGCGGAGCAGGAGTCTGGAAGGCCTGCAGCCCAAGGGGGACCCTCCCAGCCACCCTAGGAAGCCTCGCAAGCAGCCGGGTAGGGGCTGTGGGGCCGCGGGGAGCGGGTGGACGGCGCGGCTGCTTCACCAGGCCCTGAACCCAAAGTACCCACGTCAGGGCCCAGCCAGTTAGAACGTCACTTCCCAAGGTTAGGGACGCGCCGAGACAGCCCCAGGAGGTCCGATGACGTGTGTCCAAGGCGGGGCACAGCCCGGCGTCCTCCATTTTAGGGGGACGTGGGGCATCAGTCGGTCCCTGTGGGGGGTACGCTGGTTCTGTCCAGAAAGGGACGGCCCGGAGCAGGGGGGGCTCCCAGGTGGCGGGCAGAGGACACACGGGACTGCATTCTTCTGGGTCTCGAGCAGCCTTTCACTGAACACACGATTTGCACGTGAGGGGTTAGCGGGAGAGTCCCTTGTACCCTAGTCCGGCTCAGTGACTGCAGTTTTACATAAGCAGCCCGGAGGGAGCCGTCAGACGCGCTTGTCTCAGGAGAGCAGAGGGAGGACGGTGATCTCTGTCCCCGGTCAGCACCTGTCCGTCTGCATTCCCAGCGTGACACTCCACAGAACTGCTGGGGGCAGAGCTCATGAGGCTCGCAGGGCATTTCCTCCTGGGTGAATGATGAGGTGGCCTGTGGCCGTTTATCTCTGCGGCTCTTATTTAGGAAGAGGATGGGCGGCAGGTTTGCCTGACACATTCCCAGCCTGGCTCTTCCCCTTAGCTCAGTGATTTGGGGCCCAAGACTCGTTTTCCTTCCGCAGGCGGCAGGGACCGGGCCGGGCCTCCTGCCTCCCACTGCCCTGTGCTCAGAACGCTAAGGGTGGAGGAGGGGACCATTCCAGGTCCACACCTGTAACCCACCCAGGGCTGCTGGGAAGGCCTTGCGCTGCTGGGGCGGAGCTGTGGGGCTCCAGCCGGGGGCACAGCCAAGGGCGGGAGGGGTGAGAGCAGGGCAGGCCCGGGACCCTCATGGGCCTCCAAAGCCAGCCGACGCCTGGAGAGAGGACCGTGGCCAGGCCCCCCGTTTGCAAGGAGGCCCTGGGTCCCTGCCAGGAGCCTCGGGCCTCGCCCACCAGCGAGGAACCCGCGCAGCCCGTGTTTGACACGGACGGCTTCTAGACCACGAAACGTGTAGGCTGCATCTGTGCCAGTCCACGCTCGCCACCCAGGTGTTTCCAGATGTGCCGAACGGAGAGTGGCCTGGGCCTGGGCGTGGCGCTAGAGTCACCCCCTCACACCTTGAATACCGGCCCACAGCATAGGGCTAAGGGCTGACAGGGAGGTGCGAGCGGGCGTCCTCTCCCCTCCCCTCCCCTCCCCTCCCGTGGCCTCGACAGCTCTGCCTGCCCTTCACAAAGGTGGCCACGGGGCCGTGGAAGTGAGACAGCCCAGTGGGACTCAGGGTTTGCTCGAGCCCTGGGGACAATGTTAAGAAGCAATGATGTAAAAATATGTGTTCTCTGAGTTTAAAAATCCAAAGATGTGCTATTTGGGGGGTGTGAGCAGTCAGGAGGCTGCACCCCACCTCCCTCCCCGCGGGGTTCCCTCAACACGTGTAAAGTTCTCAAAAGAATAAGTTACACCAAGGCTGCTTAGCGGGAATTTAAGTAGGGGCAGGGAGCAGGTCTTGAACAATGCTGCCCGGTGCCACCGCAGTGTGGACCTAAAGGCCGGGGTCGGACGGAGGGAGGGACCAAGCCCCATCGTGGCTGACATTTCCCTCAACACCTGCTGGATTTGCCCAAACCCGCATGATGGGAGGAGCCGCAGCAGGGAGACCGGGCTTCTGTGTGGCTGCTTGTCCTGTCGGGCAAAGACGTCCACCCTGCACAGCCTCCCCCAGGCAGCAGCACCCTCGGGGTCTGAGACCACGGCCCAGGAGCGCATCTCCCGGGAGCTTGGTGGCTGCCCCCAGGCAACTGAAATTCTGCCGGAGAAAAGCAGGAGGAATTTCCAGCCCTGTGACCCAAGGAGACGGGCCAGGCCTTGCTGACCACTGGTACCGTCAGACGTTCAGCTCCTCGCCCCTCACAGACTTGGTGGGCTCGATGACACGCAGAGTGCCGCGTGCACCCACAGGTGCCTGGATGTGTGAGACGCCGCGTCCACATCACAGGGAGGCCTCCGGGATGCGGGAGAGGTGGGGTGGCCGACTTCACGGGGGACCCATGGGGGCAGAGGGTGTGTCTGGGCCTGGGCCACTCGGAGCACGGGAGGCCAGCGCTCACGGAGGGCAGCCCAGAGGCATAAAGTGGTCCCGAAAAAAGACTACTAGGAACACCCCGCGATGCGCCTCGGGGACCCCGGGGGTTGGCGGATGCGCCTCGGGGAGCCCAGAGAACCTGGGGATTGGTGGATTTTCCTGGACAAGCCAAGAGGGGTTTCAGGTCCCACCTGTCCGCGAGAGGAAGCCTGGGTGGAGGGTGGTAGCCGCATGGGCAGGTCTTGGGGACTTCTCCCACCCTCGTGCTCAGCTGCCTCCAGCCAGCTGCGCCAGGACAAAGAGGAATGGCAAGAGGTCCCGGAGCCTCTTGCGTTTACTGTAAGGCAGCTGGCCATGCCTCGCCCTGAGTCCTGCAGGGAGAAGGTGGAGCCGGGGGTGGGCTGAGCTGCTGGGACTGAGCCAGGCTCAAGGTCCCGGCACCAGGCTGTGGAAAGTGCTGGTAGCAAATACAGGAGGGGTCGGGCTTGGGCACGGATGGGAGAGAAACTCAGGTTAGCCACAGCCACGGCGGAGAGTTGAGCTCTGCCGTGGGTGGCTGTGGGCGGCTCTGGGCAGGTCCTGAGCTCCGGTAGCTGTGGTGTGATGGTGCTGACGGCTCTGTCCTTCGTCCCCAGAGTCCGAAGATCAAGGGAAAGACCCAAGCAGTAGCGAGGAAGATGCCAGCTGGTAAGTGGCCTGTCCGGCGCTGGCCTGGGTGAAGGCGGAGCTGGGAAAAGTGAGGTGGACACAGGAGAGGGTGGGTGTGGGGATGGCACCCGGGCATCAAGATAGACACTTAGAAGGGGACCGAGGGAGCCCTGGGTCCTGAGAAGACCCTGCTCAGGGCCTGGATGGGAGGGCTGGGAAATCCTCCTTATTTTGAGAGAGAATTCAGTGTGGGAACAGGGCCCACCTGTAGGGGGTGGTATCCTCAGGACTCGGGCCCTGACCTGAGGGTCACAGCTGCATCCCTGTCAGTAGACACCCCGTGGCCCTCTGGGGAAGGAGGCGGCGTCTCACTGGTGGACTGCTGGGCCAACCCTGGATATAAACAACTCGAGGGACCCTTTAGGGAGAGGGGCGTGGGGCCCTGGACGGCACAACCGCACTTCGTACCGCCGAGTTCTTGCCTCCTTGCACCTTGCATCCTGTCCCACCCCAGCTCTGGTTCTCCCACCCACTCACCCTCCTGCCATCAAAGAAGACTTAAAAGTCCTTGAATTCCTCAAGAATTTGTCTCCGATCTAACAAAGTCGATTTGCCAGCACCACGGACAAGGCACGGGCCAAGTCCCCATTCTTTACAAATGGCTCCCGTAGAGTGGAGACCAAGGAAGGCGTCCAGTCGCCAAAGAGGCCAAAGGCGCCGTCAGTTGGTGAGAGGAGTGTTCATGCGTTAGAGCGATGTGTGAGGCGTCTGGAGCCTCCCACCCGGTAGAGCTCAGGGAAGCTGATGGCCTCGGTGAGGGCAGTTGAGGTGGGAAGACCACACACCTTTAGGGTGGCACAGCTGAAAGTGTCTGCTCACGTTGGCCAAGTCAACACCCTTGGCCAAGTCAACGCCATTGCAGATGGGGCAGAGCCCTTCATCCTCACTGCGTGTTGGTTCCTCTTGCCCCTGGCCACACATCACAGCAGACCACAGAAGGGGTTACCAGGTTGGTGTGAGTAACAGCAGGGCCAGCCACGGACCCCCCAGCCTGCTGGCTGGCACGGCCCATTTGGTATCCACATGGAGTGAGCTGTGGATCTGCCACAGGATGGCTGCATCTTCTTACCAGATTTTGGTTCTTTGAGCAAGGTTAGAGGTTGGCTGTAAGTAAATTGGTTCCCAGTCCAGACCCTGGCAGTACAGGGTAAGTTTTCCAGCCAAGATGGGTCAGCAGAGGGAGCCAGGAGGGCCAGGCTGGGGGGCCCTCCAGAGCCAGAACTCTGTGCCGGGTCAGGGCCCCTCATAGGCGCCCACGGACCCCAGGGGCACCAGCCTAGAGCCCAGGGAGACAGCCCCAGAGGAGACCAGGAGCTGCCTGCAGCTGTCTGCCATGACACCTCTTCCAAACCACTTTCCCTGCTCCTCCTGCAGTCAGGAAAACCTAGCACAAGACAAGAAGGAAAGCTTCGGCAGCGTTGGGAAGCTGGGTCATGAGAGTGGAAAACGGGACCCAGAGAGGGAGAAGAGCAACTCGGAGGCCAGCACGCAGGAGGCACCGGAAGGCGAGCACACGGATGGAGGCTCACAGGAGCCCAAGGTCGGGCCACGCTGAGGAGCGGTGCATTTTTTACCTCTTGTCTTGGAGCCCAGCCTTCACTTACCTCTTTGGTCTTACAGGAACAGGAGGCAGAGTCCATAAAGCTAAATGACCTTCAGGAAAAAGAGGCAAGAGCTTTTCCCTTTAGTAATAGAAGTAAGATGGGAGGCCTGTCCAAGTAGGAGTTCTGCTGGAGCCTGGGCCTGCCCGGGACCGTGGTCTGGGGGTCAGCTCAGCAGGCGCCAGGCTGGGAAGCTGGACTGGGCCCCGCGCTCTCCCTAGAGAGGCCAAGCTCTGAGACTCTTTCCCCGATCCCAGGGCAGCCAGACCCCCACTTGCCAAATGTGCACTCACTAAAGGTGTGTGAGGCCCTGAGAGGAGGTACCCTCAGCTTGACCTTGGCCCAGAAAAACCCCAGAGCCCCAGGCTTGATGTGCTGTCCAGGAACACGTGCTGTGGGGATTGTCACAAGGCCCTGCATGAAGGAAGGTGGCTTTTGTTCTCCCTCCAAGCTGTGTGGTGGGGACGGGAACACAGCTGGACATGCTGCTTGCCAGGCGGGCCTTGGTTTCATTCCAGGGCTCTTGGGAAGTCCTTCACCCGCCCCCAAACACTGCCCTTGGAGTTGGCTCAAGTGCTCCCATCGGGTACACATTCTGGGCTGGCCCAGGCGCCCAGTTGGAGGCCTTGGAGCAGCACAACCCTAAGCCACTGAAGCCGTTTGCATCCCGGGGGGGGTCTCCTGCTCCTTGGTGCGGAGTGTGGCCCGCAGGCAGGCTGTGGGGGCAGGAGTGCTGCCTTGTTGAACAGGGCTCGGGGGGAGCAGCCGGGCTCCCTAGCTCTGGGCATTGCCCCATCTCCTGGAGGCCCCAGTTCTCAGAGGGTGAGATTGGAGGAAACTCTCCAGGGTCTCAGGGCCCTGATGGGAGGTGATTAGGGAGGGGTGAGAAAGCCGTATCCCCTCCATCTCTACTGCCAGAGCTGGCCATGGACACTTCACAGTCCACACTGCCATCAGCTCTGCCCAGCGTCCCAGGAGCCCTCGTTCAGCATGGCCAGGATCTGGGGGCCTGATGGTCATCACCAGGGTCTGCCCCAGCTGCCCCAAGGGCCAGGAGCCACTGTTCCTCCCAGGGAATCAGCGTTCCTCTCCAGCTCACCCAAGCCTGCCATCCACACCTCTCTGGTTTCCATTTGCAGAAAGCATCTGTGTTTGTGGAGATTGACCTGGGAGACCATGCTGAGGAGGTAAAAATGGAAACCCCCAAGACAAGCAGAGCCAAAGCCGTCAGGAAAGGGCCTGTGCTGCCTGGCAGGGCCAGCCTTGCAGGCTTTTCTGGGAACTTGCCCCACAATAGGCGTGTGTTGGACGGGGAAGCAGAGACCTGGGGCCGGCAGCTCCAGGAGAGCTTCCTGGTGTTGAGGACTGGTCTAGCCTCTTCCTTACCCTCCCACACTCCAACTCACACACACTTCAGCACTATCAGAGACTCTGGGGCCTGGGTTAACCCTCAAGGTGCCCATGGGTCCTCAGAACCTCTTGTGAGATCACATTGGGGTGGTGAAAAGGGCACAGACCTGGAAGCTCAGAGACCGGGCTTTGGTAGATGTGTGGTTCTGTCAGTAAATGCTCAAAACAACTCATCATACTTCCCTGTGCCTCAGTTGTCTCCTCTATAAAGTAGGAATCATATTAGTACCCGCATCCCAGGGTTGTTTGGGAAAGCTCTCAGAGCAGTGCCTCATACCCAGGAAAGCTTCAGTATGGGGTATCATCATCATCACCACCATTACTATCATCACCATCCACACCATCATTATCATATCACAACCATCACCATCATCATCATCACCTTCACCATCATCCCCACCATTACAATCACCATCATCATCATCACCATCATTATCACCATCACCACTATCATTATCACCATCGTCACCATTATAATCACCATCATCACCTTCACCATCATCACCATCATTATCACCATCATCACCATCATTATCACCATCACCACTATCACTATCACCATCGTCACCATTATAATCACCATCATCACCTTCACCATCACCACCACCATTATCACCATCATCATCATCACTCATCCCCACTATTATAATCACCATCATCCTTATCACCATCATCACCACTGTTATAATCACCAGCATCATCACCACCACCATCATCATCCTTCTCTATAAAAGGAAGAGGCGGACTTAATGACCTGTCTGGGCCCTTCCAACACTAATATCTGGGGTATGTTCCTCCATTTCTTTGCTGTGGTGAACAGTCATCATTTTGGAAGTTTCTTGAAGTTCTTTCTTGGCAAGTTTAAGCTCCTTCCTGGGGCTCAGTTATTTTCCAAACTCTACCTTCTCTCCCTTTGGCCCTCAGAGCATGCCCCAAAGCAGAGAGAGCTGGTTATTAACCCCCAACAAGGCTATTCTTGGGGCACATGAGTTCTAAGGACTCAAGGAGGGCCAGCCAGTGGCACAGTTGGGCTGACAGGCCAGACCTGGTCTTCAGTGCAGGAGCCCGGCCACATCAAGGGTGCAGTTCCTTGGTCAGGTTCCCCTGACTGGAAATGTTCAGACAATAGAGAGCCCTGTCTGATGGGAGGTCATCCAGGCCCAGGCAGCCTCTGTGCCCTGGCCTGATCCTCCAGCAGGTCCACAGGCTATACCCCAGTGCCCGTGGCTGACACCTCCCATCCCTTAAACGTCTCCACTCCCCACAGGTGGTCTCCGACGCCGAGAAGGAGGAGAAGCCGTTCCAGATGGATGTGGGAGATCTGTCAGAAGACGAGTGAGTGATGCTTGTGGGCTCACACTAGGTGGGGGTAGGATGACTTTCACCCCACCACAGTTTCTGATGTGCCCACCATGCCTTGTGTGTGGTGGGCAGAGCCGAGCCCAGGCGGCCCCCCCTTCTCCCTGGTTGCTGCCGAGGCTCAGCATCTACCGAGCCTGCGGGGCTGAGAGCAGGCAACAGGACATCGGACCTTGGAAAGGCTCAGGGACGAGCTTCACGATGCCCCACCTCACCCCATAACCAGGCTGTGTCTCCTACTGGTGAGCCAGGAAAAGGACCTGACGAGAGAGTGGAAGAGGAGGGAGAGGAGGGAGGAAGGAGCGGGGAGAGGTGATAAGTGCATGGTACTGGCTTCTCCTGTTTAGGTTTTAGCTGCAGACTTGGGTCCTGCAGGTGGTGGGAAGCTGTGCATGCATGCTGGTGTCACAGCCAAGCCGGCTGCTCTCACAACAAGCCTCAGGCCCTGGGGCTGGGTCAGCCTTCGAAGAGATGACCTGTGTCCCCAGGCTGGATGCTGTGTAGGTCCAGGGAAGCCCCAAGACTTCCTGAGGCCCCGAGGCCCTCAGCCATGAAGAGAGGTGTGGGGAGGGAAGACGTGTCTGGCCCATTGAATGGGCCCATGTGTCTATAGTGTTTTATTTTAAACAACACACAAAAATACAAAAAGCAATTGTCCAAATGCCTACCACTCAGAACTAACAGTTTATGAGTATCTTGATTTATTACAGATTTTTTTAAAGGATGAATTGTTCTATTGGCTTTGTAAAACAGTCACATGATACTAAACCTTCTTTCAGCCTGTAATCCCAGCACTTTGGGAGGCTGAGGTGGGCAGATCACGAGGTCAGGAGATCGAGACCATCCTGGCTAACACGGTGAAACCCTGTGTCTACCAAAATACAAAAAATTAGCCGGGCGTGGTGGTGGGCGCCTGTAGTTCCAGCTTCTCGGGAGGCTGAGGCAGGAGAATTGCTTGAACCCAGGAGGCAGAGGTTGCA
>NW_012114252.1:24172647-24180953 GCF_000951035.1 Colobus angolensis palliatus | reverse complement strand
AGATTACACTGGCTTTCACTAGGACATTGGGGTTGTTTTGACTCGTGAGTCTGGGCTTAAAATGGACAGGTATTTTCCAAGTACAGCTCTATTTTTCTCATCGTTTCCTGGTGCTGGATTTGGCAATCAGCACACAGCTGGATGGTTGTTTTCTGCCCCAAGCTGGACAATCCTGGGTCCAAATCTCCTGGTCTCAGCCCCCATCCCCCCTGACTCAGCTGTCCCAGAAAACCTGCCCAGTGCGGCTGCTGGCAGCGTGCAGTGGGGAGAGGTGCCGGCAGAGATGAGCGGACGTGACTTCTTAGGTTTGCTACCTCATCTCACAAATTCCCCCTTTGGATCACCGTCCAGTTGCATTTACAAGACCCAACACTGATTTCCCAATACCAGGAAGGCTCCTGCCCAGGAAAGCCGAGAGCCCTCAGCCATGGCTATAATGAATGGGCGTCAGTTCACGTGCACACTGTGTGTTTGTTGGAAAATGCTCTGGCAGGCTCCATCTCTCTCTCTCTCTTTTTTCTTTTTTTTTCTTTTTTTTTGAGACAGAGTCTCGCTCTGTCACCCAGGCTGGAGTGCAGTGATGCGATCTCGGCTCACTGCAAGCTCTGCCTCCCAGGTTCATGCCATTCTCCTGCCTCAGCCTCCCAAGTAGCTGGGACTACAGGTGCCCGCTACCATGCCCGGCTAATTTTTTTGTATTTTTAGTAGTTGGGGTTTCACCATGTTAGCCAGGATGGTCTCGAACTCCTGACCTCGTGATCCACCCGCCTCAGCCTCCCAATGTGCTGGGGTTACAGGCGTGAGCCACCGTGCCCAACCTCCATCTCTTTTTTAATTAGCATGATCTGGATTTTCTTTTTCCTAGTGTTGCCTTTTCCTGTACTCACCCAACACCATACATCGCCAGGACTGTTAGAGGGAACCTACAGATCACGCAGAGCACTGCACACTCCCCAGCATCATCGTAACTACAGATTGGAAAAACACTTGACAACCAGTCAACAAAACTGGAACCACTTTTGTATATTATTTAATTAATTGTGCTCTTAATATTTCCCACCTTTTGTACCCCTATTTATTAGAGTCCTTTCCACAAAAAGCAGTTTCGGACTAGAGTTGATTATAAATGTTTTTAGAGAATAATTCAGAACAATGACTACAGATGCAAAACCTTAGAACAGCCACGGTTAAAATTTGATGAAAGCTTCTAACCAACAAGAAAATAGTTATTTCTGTTACACGTAACATTGTCAGAAAACAACCAAAATCATGACTGACAGTGTCACATCAGGACTGCCAGGCTTCCATAAATTTTACATAATCTTTAGAATATTCACATGGATAACAGGCCCATGCAAATGTAATTTACAATTGGACATTATCAAAATTATGACTGATATTATATTAATATAAATGTGTGTAATCTTTAGAACATTTATATCAATAACACGCTCACAATTATAACTGAAAGAAGGTTTAGTATCATTTATGATTTGATGATGCTACCCATACAGTTTTACCAAATCGAATTGTTTAATCTGAAAAGACTTTACGTAGGATTTTGATTCTGTGGAAACCTGCGGAAGATGTCGAAAGGTTCAAAACAATGAAAACAGAATTACAGACCGTTTAAAAATAATAGTCACTCATTTAGCCAGAGCGATTATCAAAAGACCTCACAGGCAATTCAGAAAGTTGCATTGCTATAAAACCATAAGTCTTTTAAAGCCCAGTTGTCTTAAGTAATCAAAATTTAATAAAGATACTGCAGAAGTTATCTTGATAAAATACAAAATATTTGTTTTTTAAACCAGTTACCAAAAGGTACAGAGAAACCTGCAATGTGATTGCCTCTCCTTGAGGGAAGCCCGTGCAGGTAACCTGGAAGTCAGATCTGATGAGAAGGGCACTGGAACCTCGCCGGACCCAGGAAAAGCATCTCCAGGGCTATTTGTGTGCACTGGATTACAGAGAACAGTAAACAAGGGAACTAGGGCCTTGAGCTGGGGAACACACAGCTCTTGGTAACAGCATGAGAAATTTTCTGATTATGTTGAACAATTCAGATGTAGCGAGAAAAGCCAAGTGTATGAATTGAAGCCGCACTTAAGGAAAACGTTGCTTAAACAGCAGAGTTAGAACTTCAGGAAAAAGTTGCAGGACTTGACAAAAAGTTTGAAGGAGAAAGTTGTTATCCCAGGCCTTCTTAAGGGGAGAAAGAGCTGAGACAGCCATACACGATCTGCAAACCACACATTGCAAGGGACAGCAGAAGCTGAGTTTCTGAGATGTAGATCTGAGCAGTTTCAAAAGAAATGATTTCAGAGTTAAAAATCAAAACCTCTTGCAATTTCATTAAGAGCAAACCAGTACTTTAAGGAAACTTTGTGGTGACATAGGGGACCAATCTTTAGTTTTGTATTAATGTATATTTAATATCATAGCTCAATCTTTTTTTTTTTTTTTTTTTTGAGACTGAGTCTCACTCTGTCGCCCAGGCTGGAGTGCAGTGGCCGGATCTCAGCTCACTGCAAGCTCCGCCTCCCGGGTTTACGCCATTCTCCTGCCTCAGCCTCCTGAGTAGCTGAGACTACAAGCGCCCGCCACCTCATCTGGCTTATTTGTGTGTGTGTGTGTGTGTTTTTAGTAGAGACGAGGTTTCACTGTGTTAGCCAGGATGGTCTTGATATCCTGACCTCGTGATCTGACTGCCTCGGCCTCCCAAACTGCTGGGATTACAGGCATGAGCCACCATGCCTGGCCCAAAGTTCAATCTTTAGAAAGACATATAAATAATTCCCTTTTAATCACAGCCAACTTACACACATAATTCTTTTCATAAATTATCTTTTCATAAACCTTCTCATGACTTTTACAGACCATTCTGACATGCCTGGACTTTCTGCTCTATCCTACACATCTTTTTAAAATAACCAATCGTTTTACTTCAGGATAAAAAGAGAGAGAACTTGTACAAGTCCACATGTTAATTCTATCCTCGCAGATTGCCATTTGAGCTCCGAATTTTCCTTGATATAATTTGCTCATTGGTTTAAAATAAGCAAAAGAATGGGCCAGTGACAGCCTTAGAAAGCCTGGTATGCCTTAATGTTTGAGAACACCATTTTTGGCCATTTCTTCATTAAATCTCCTTTCATGAACCCCTCCCATCTAGAAGGGCTCTGTGTGTCACACGCCTGCTGGGCACTGACTGAAGGTTGGTCATCCAGTGCCTGTTGTTTGATTTTGCCATGATTTATTGCCCACTGGGAGTCAGATTAAAAGGGGAAGCACCTGCTCAACTTGGCCAATCAGACAGCCTCACACGTCCTAGCCAATCAGACAGCCTCACACATTCTACCCAATCAGACAACCTCACACATTCTACCCAATCAGACAACCTCACACAAATTTACCCAATCAGACAGCCTCACAGATTCTACCCAATCAGCCTCACACATCCATTTATTCCTAGAATCTTTTCCTTTTCTTCTTTTTTGAGACAGAGTCTCACTCTGTCACCCAGGCTGGAGTGTAGTGGTGTGTTCCCAGCTCACTGCAACCTCCACCCCCTGGGCTGAAGTGATTCTCCTGCCTCAGCCTCCCAAGTAGCTGGGGCCACAAGCACCACCATGCCCAGTTAATTTCTTATTTTAGTGGAGACAGGGATCTCCCTGTGTTGGCCAGGCTGGTCTTTAACTTCTGAGCTCGAGTGATCCACCTGCCTCAACCTCCCAAGTGCTGGGACTATAAGCATGAGACACAGCATCTGGCCTCTCTTTCAACTAGGAGAATTTTTCTCCTTAACAAATGAGAAGTCTCCATCAAGGAGTGGGAGTGGTGGCTGAAGAAACCCAGGGCTGTCAGCCAAGCAGGAGGTCTGAGCCCTAGCTCAGCCCCAGGAGGACCCAGAAGAGACCCAGGGAGACCCGGGAGAGACCCAGGAGAGACCCCAGAGGACCCAGGAGAGAACACAGAGAGACCCCAGGAGAGACCCCACCATGTGCAGCTGTGCAGGGGCCAGAGAGGCCTGTGCTGGGGCCAAGGTGCCAGGTCCCTGCAGTGTCCCAGGCAGCCCTGGGCAGCCTGCCAGGAGTCCCTTCATGGGCACCATGATTGCCAATTAAGGAAGAAAAATCAAGCTTTTCAAGAGTTTGTTTTACATGGAAGTCTTAGTGAGGACTGTGCACTGAGGCCGTCACCTGCAAGCCGTCTGTCCATTGCCCCACGGCGCGTTTCTGTTCACGGTTCCTGGACAGGCGGCGGGGGCTGGGCGCTTGCAGAATCACATCAAGGTCTGAGTGCGAGAGCATGTTTGGCTGTAGGTTACAGAGGCGTAATCACGAACCGCAGCAGACGTCGTGTGCGGGAAAACGCACAGACCCAGGTCACTGATCTTTTAAGAACGTAGTGGCTCCAGGCGGAGATGGAGGCAGGGCCCATGTGCTCTGTGCTGTTTTGTCTTCAGGCATCCTTCTGGAGACCCGCATGTCCTCTGAGTCAGGGCTCAAGCAGAAACCAGCAAACTGGGCTTCTCGTCCGCCACTCACCACAGGCCCTGAGGGCTTGATGAAATGGGATGCATGCAGAGTGCAGGGGAGACCCCCAGTGCGCTTGATGAAAGGGGGTGCATGTGGGGTGCAGGGGAGACCCGCCTGTGCTTGATGAGAGGGGGTGCATGCAGAGTGCAGGGGAGACCCGCCAGTGCGCTTTGGGGTGCCTGTGGCCACAGTGCCGGCCCAGGACCCTTTCTCACCCACCTGCCCTCCTCTTGGCCTGCAGGATGCAGACCAGCTGGGTGTGCTGCATCCCGTACTCCACCAGGAAGAGGGAGAAGGAGAGCGCCTAGTGCCCCGGAGGGTGCTCAGAGCTTGACGAAGAAGAGGAAGGAGGCGGGGTGCGGAGGGGCTGGGGGCACCGGTCAGAGGGTGGTCGGGCCACCTACTTGCCACCCAAGAGCCTTCTCTGCCAGGCACTGAGGTTCCTGTTTTCTTCTTGTGGGACTGGCCAGGCCTGGAAGGAGTGAGCTCTCAGACCACGCCTTTGGACTAAAGATCCCGCCAGCCCTGAGCAACGCTGGGGCGCTGATGACCACACCAGGTGTGAGCCACGCCTGAAACCCACTGCCCACTGGGTGAGTGATGATGTGACCTTAACACAGAATAAATGACGGGAAGAGACTCTTCCTCTCCACCAGCCGGAGGGGCTCTAGCCCCTTCCTGCCCTGGCCTCTTGCTCAGTGGCTTGCTGGGTGGGGACAGAGGCCCCTGGGGCGCAGCAGGGGAGGCTCAGCCCTTTGTGGGCCTCATGGGAGCTGCAGCTCCTGGAAGCCCCCCCACCAGGCAGGGGTGAGAGGTGCAGGGCAGGATGCAGCGTCTGCTGTGTCGCCAAAGTCCCTGCAGGAGCCGGGAGCACAGTGGACGCGGCTGAGCGCCCCGGCTGTGGTGCTGGCACTGGGATCTGTCCCTGGAGGGAGCCACGTGCTCCCCACTCAGAGGAGGAGAGGGAGTCTTCCCCGGGGGTGTGGGGGGCTCCAGGACACGCCTGCAAGACGAGTTCCACCAGAACCCACCCAGAGCTCTGTTGTTCAGACACACACGCATGCATATTCATATGTACACGACACACACATGCTCGCACATACCACACGCATGCACAGGAGGGCACGGGCAGGTGACCTGCAGCGTCTCTGATCCGGGTGCCTCTAAGGCCTCAGAGGCCACAGGCAGAGATGCTGTGTGCACTGTCTGTCCCCATGGAGACACATGGGGGCCGTCCCTGTGGTGCAGATGAGAACACGAAGGCTCATGGAGGGTGAGCTCTGCCCATCACTCAGCCAGGGAGGGGCCCTTTTCAGGGAGCCGCGTGCCACGCAGAGCTTGTCCCCTGGGTACTTTGCTCTGATCAAAGTGGGGCACCATCCAGGCTGAAGAGAGAGAGGGGATCCCCAAAGCCAGCACCCGCCCTTGACTGGAAGACACCACAGAAGATAAGTGCCCACCAGCCCCAGTGTCACCGTTTCCCAGACAACTGGAAAGGGGCCCCGGACCAGCTGTCCTGGTGGGTGCAGCCCTGCGGTCCACCTGGTAAAGCGAAGCCTCCACGTGGCGTCACGGGGCTGAAGAAGCCAGACAGCTGTGGCCTGTCCCCTGTGAGGCGAGGGTCGCTGCCATCCTGGCTGCCGGGCAGTTGGGTGTGACTCAGTTGTGGCTTCTGACTGTGCCAACCAAAAAGGCACCCAGAGAAGCTTCCGGAAAGATGGTTGGTTTGTCCCTTTGGTGGGGCAGGAAGCGGCAGCTCTGCCGGGTAGCTCCCAGCACCCGCCCCCCCACAGAGCAGGCATCGGCGTGAGTCCGTCCACCCGTGTATTCGTCCTGTTGCCGCGTGTGGCTGGCCTCATTCTGGGTATGTCGGTGGCGGTCGCCTCTAGGACAGGGAGGTCCCACGGCTGTTCAGACACAGGAGCTTGGCGGTGGCTTAGCCGTTAGAATATGAGCCTTCCAGAGTCAGACACGCCTTTGACTTCTGTTGGGCTCTGAACTGATTTCCTCAAACCCAGGGTAATTCTGTTCCTTCACTGGTGAGGTGGGGGTCACGGCGGCCGGGGAAAGAGCTGATCCAGGCCAGCGCTGGGGTGGGAGAGGCTGACTCCTGGGACCCCGGAGTGGTGATTGTTGCCATGGGGGGAAAGTTCCACGTGCTGCTCCCCCAAGCCTTGATTCTGGGCACTCCAGGGCAGCCAGGCCTGGCTCACACCTTCCTACCCACAAGGAGATTTCCATGGAGCAGGCACACGCCCTGTGCAGTGCGAGTGGTCACCTGGCTTGGGCCCCAACTCCTATCAGAGAAGCGGGCAGGTCCCAAGCGAGCTGTTCAAGGCACTCAGCAGCCACACACCCAAGGAATGGGGCTGCCTTGTGCCAGGCCGGGGGTCTGGGGAAGGGCTCAGTGGGCGCTGAGCTCAGAGTGTCCTGGCAGCGGCAGTCAGCGTCCAGGGTGGTCAGTGGTGAGGCCAAGCCCCGTCTTAGTGGAGGGGACGAGGTTGGGCTTTGGAGACTGGGGAGCAGGAGACATCCCCGAGGAAACACATCTACACGCCGCACAGCCGGAGAGCAGCTCCTGCCACGTGGTCAATGCTGCTGAGGCCGGGGGGCTGCCTCTGCGCGGCCGTCCTGCCCAGCGTGGGCGTGTTCCCGCTGCTGCCCGGCCGGTTGGGCTGAGAGGCTCGGGCAGCAGCACTGGCGTCGGTGGAGTGGACCAGGCAGGGGCCCAGGGCAGGAACCCTCTGGAGATGCGCAGCCCTGAGCCCGGCAAGTCAGCTGCAGTGACATCCAGGGAGGGGTGGAAGCCCAGACTCCCCCTAGAAGGACACTGCCCTTGGCCTTCAGTCCCATGGAGCACAGATGCTGCCTGGGCTTTCTAGGGCTGGCCAGTGGTCCTGGGGTGGTGACCCCTGTTGCCCCAGGTCCAGCCTGCCTTAGTTTTATCCTCGGTCCCCACTGGCCCCTGACCTGTGCAGACTCCAGTAAGTGAGCAAGGCCGTCAGAGCCCTCCCCGGCTGCGGGGAGACGGTCCAGCCCCACATGGCTCCTGTGTCTCCGCGGTGGCCCCCTTGGAGCCCAGCTCTGAGCAGGCAGAGCGGAAGACACAGCAGCACAGACCCTGGGCCGGCGCAGTTCCTCCAGCCACGCCAGCTGCACCTTGGCTGTGTCCCTGCCGGGCCCCAAACGCCTGTGGCCGTGCCACCGGCCGTCTCTTTCCCGCAGTGTCACCCCCACCCCCCGCCAAGTGTTACGTGTGTTTTCACTGCAGGTGATGTAGGAAAGGGTGAGTCTCAGTCCAGCGGTCTGGTTCCTCGGGGGCTGTTGGAACGATGCTGTGTTCCTTCCAGGGTTTTCTCTGGCTGGGTTTAGATGCCCACACGTGGGAACATGTATTCAATCCCTGTGCATACAGATGGTGCCATATACAGAGAGACATAGCTTGTCTTACAAGAGTGGAGTCGCGTTGCACCGTGGCTTTTTACCTTCTTAGCTTCATTCTATCTCGAGCAGCCTCCAGGCCATCCCAGGGATCCCTGCTGACCCCTGCCAGGCCCTGTCCGGAGTGCTGAACACAGAGCAGCAGGTGCTGCCGGTCCCCAGCCTCCTGGAGCCCCGGTCCCTGTGGGCGTCTTAGACGGTCGAGTTCATCACATCTCTACGTGGAGTTTCGCAAAAGGCAACCACTTTGAAATGGGAGGGCTGCAGCGCCATGGCCTGGTGACGCCTGTGAGTGACTACAGCGGGGCCTGGAGGAGGAGCAGG
>NW_012114252.1:24134910-24171677 GCF_000951035.1 Colobus angolensis palliatus | reverse complement strand
GGGCTGTCCCTACGTCCCTTAGGATGATCGCCGCAGAGATGCTGGGCGTGCCCACACCGGGACCCCACGCCTGTGAGGACCCCGCAGGATGCAGACACGCCCGCCTCACAGGCCTCAGCCTGGAGAGCCCCCGGGAAGCCCTGTGATGGGAATGGTGTGGAAACTGCCCCGCCCCGTGCCCTTCCCACGTGACCCCACAAACCCTCAGCCCTGGACATCCCGAGTTCCTCTCAACGCTCGGCCTCCCCAGACCTCCCTGGCGCCACGGACGTCCCGGGCCCCGGGGAAGGGCGGCCCTGCTGGGACAGGGTCGTCTCTCTGGCTCTGGTTCTGAAGGCCGTGGAGGGTGCAGGGTTCACCAGAAACGGCAGGACCCCGAAAAGAAAAGAACTTCTATCTGAGGAGGCAAGTCCTTTAAATTATTGGGCCCAGAGAGGCGTTCGGGTGAGGCGCCCATCACGTTCTACTCCCGCTTTGAGCTGCGTGTTCATCTTGTGAAAGGAAAATCATTCTCCGGGACCCCAAATCGCTGAGCCCAAGAGAGAAGTCCAGCTGGGGACTGCGCCAGGCAAACCTGCCTCCCATTCTCTTCCTGAATAAGGGAGCTACACAGATTTTAAAAAGCACACGTCGGCCGGGCGCGGTGGCTCAAGCCTGTAATCCCAGCACTTTGGGAGGCCGAGACGGGCGGATCATGAGGTCAGGAGATCGAGACCATCCTGGCTAACACAGTGAAACCCCGTCTCTACTAAAAAATACAAAAAACTAGCCGGGCGAGGTGGCGGGTGCCTGTAGTCCCAGCTACTCGGGAGGCTGAGGCAGGAGAATGGCGGGAACCCGGGAGGCGGAGCTTGCAGTGAGCTGAGGTCCGGCCACTGCACTCCAGCCTGGGCGACAGAGCGATACTCCGTCTCAAAAAAAAAAAAAAAAAAAGCACACGTCTCCGTCAAAGAAAGTCCTTGTGGACAAAGGACAGACAGACCTCAAAGTCGTCCCACTGCTCCGTGGGACAAACGCACACGGCGAATCGCTTCCTCTGCCCTCTTGTTACACTGAGCCAGACTGAGGCAGGAGTGACCATTCCTGTGAACTGTGCATTCAGTAAAAGGCTAATCAGAAGCTCAGAAGAATGCAGCCATTTGTCTCTTGTACGACCTGGAAGCCTCCTCCCTGCTTGGAGCTGTCCTGCCTTTTTGGACCAAACCAGTGTTCATCGGATGTATGTCGATGTCTCCCTGAAATGTGTAAAACCAAGCTCTGCGCCGACCGCCTCAGGAACACGCTGTCAGGACCTCCTGAGGCTGTGTCATCGGTGCGTTCTTAACCTTGGCAAAATGAACTTCCTAAACAGACGGACTCATCTCAGATGCCTTTTGGTTTACAACGCTCCTAAGAGGTTCCATCTCAGCCGCAGCTGTCTGTGAGAAGAGGGCGTGGCTGCATCTGGATTCGGAAGGACCCCAGTGCTAATGATGGTTACCACAGCCAAGGGAAAGGACTCTAACCTGCACGGGTTTACGGCTGCCTTCTCGGCAAGCTTGAGATTGTGGGAGCCGTGCGTGGCCACGATGTGGACTGCACTCTGGCTGGTGGCCGTGGCGTGACCACGGTCACTGCACAATCACTGGGATCCCTGGGAGGAGAGTCCCGTAACCTCGGACCGGAGATCCCACGGACATAAAACCACCTTTGCAAAAATTGTAACAGTGAGAAAATTACGGCAGTGAGAGAATTACGGCAGTGAGAGAATTACGGCAGTGACAGAATTACGGCAGTGACAGAATTACGGCAGTGAGAGAATTACGGCAGTGAGAAAATTACGGCAGTGACAGAATTACGGCAGTGACAGAATTACGGCAGTGAAAGAGACCCGATTTAACCAACTCCGTCTTGCCTTTAGCCTTCAAACTGCCCTTACCTATTCCTGGGCTTGGGCCAAGCTAACTTTGGGAGACATTTAGTTTATAGTTAAATGATAATAACCCTTCCCCAAAACTCAACACCCTTTGTAAAGCTATGGAGAGGCCACCAGGCTACAAAGACAAGAGGAGCCTGGATTCTGCTGAAATGGAGACATGAAGGATGACCTCCCATTATTCTGGAGCTCACAAATAGGCAACTTCCCCAACTACTCCCTCAGATAACGTCGCTGTGGTAGAACCTAAGACTGGCCTTTGAGATGTCTTTTCAGGTGTTTTGCAAGTCTGATGACTGATGGCCCCATCACCTCCCTGGCGCCACCCAGAAGCGACTCGGGGCACAAGGACCATTTCGCACACCCCTATGACTGCACCCCCAACCAGCCAGCAGCAAGCGCCCTCGCCTACCCACCCCACTCTCTTCCCCCAAACTAGCCTTGAGAGACCCTGGCCTCTGCATTTTCAGGGAGGCTGATTTGAGTAATAATAAAACTCCGGTCTCCTGTTTAGCCGGCTGTGCGTGTGTGAAAGCGTTTCTCTATCGCAGTTCCCCTGCCTGGATGAATCAGCTCTATCCGGGCCTTGAGTAGGAAGAACCCGCTGGCAGTTACCTGCCCACCCAGAGAATCCAAGCAGCTGCACTCACCTGGGCTGATCACTCAAGTGACTCCTGAGTTTCTCTGGCTCTTCAGTGAGGTCTGTCCTTTCCACCTCCATCGTTGAGCCTCTGAACCTGATGAAAATCCGTTACATGTAGATGTCTTTTCTGTCCAATGCTAGAGAACTTTGAACTTAATGGAATCCTGCAGACTTTTTATCAACTCAGTGCTAAACAACTCTAGGTTTTAAAATGGTGCCCAGTGTGACTGGCCCATTTCACATGGCACAAGGCTTGTCTATTTTTTTTTTTTTTTTAAGACGGAGTCTCGCTCTGCTGCCCGGGCTGGAGTGCAGTGGCCGGATCTCAGCTCACTGCAAGCTCCGCCTCCCGGGTTCCCGCCATTCTCCGCCTCAGCCTCCCGAGTAGCTGGGACTACAGGCACCCGCCACCTCGCCCGGCTAGTTTTTTGTATTTTTTTAGTAGAGACGGGGTTTCACCGTGTTAGCCAGGATGGTCCCGATCTCCTGACCTCGTGATCCGCCCGTCTCGGCCTCCCAAAGTGCTGGGATTACAGGCTTGAGCCACCGCGCCCGGCCCAGGGCTTGTCTATTATCACAATTCATAAAGCTGCTATTTTTTAGTTGACACTTGGCCCAAGCATGGCCCCCGGAGGCACATGGCTGTTTATTTCTCTTTTAAAGCACCCTAATCTGGGAGGTATTTTTTTGCCAGTGGCTGGTGGGCTGGGAGCAGGGGAAAGTAAGGTATAAAAATGAAAAGGCATTCCCAGCAGAAAAGCTCACATCCTAAGGGCATGTGTACAGTTTACCCCAAAACAATGGTTGCTGTGGGTAACCCGGGTGGTGTTGCCAGTGGCTGCCAGTTTGGCCCTTCCAGGGAGAAGTCAGGAGACCCCTTCTCCCAATCCCTTTCCTCATTAAACAGGAGGAATTTTGGTTTTCTGGGAGATATTTAAGAGGACAATCTGAAATCCCACAAAAGCCAGGGTTGGTAGAATCAGGAGTTGGCTCAGTCCAGCCAAGCTCAGCCCCGCAGCAGCCACCCCGGGCTCTGTTTGTTCTGGCTTCCACCAGGGCCAGCGCTTCACAGCAGGAAGCAAAGAGGCCAAGCTTTTCTCGGTTAATAGCGCAAGGGGGCCAGGCTTGCTGGAGAAGCAGCGGTCAGGGCCAGGGGCCCCTGCGCCCCTGCAGTCGTCCCTCCCAGTGCCCTTCGAGAGCTGTTTTCCGCCTTTCCCTACAGAACTGAAGGGCGCCGGGGGCCGAGTCACTGCCGCAGCCGCAGGGACCAAGCCCCATCCCAGGGAGGCTGAGGCCTCAGGACGGCGGCCAGCCCAGGCCCTCTCGCCACTGGCCAGGAAACTGTTTCCCCCCGGGGCTGTGATGGGAGGAAGGGCCTGAAGTGGCTTGTAATGTCCGAAGCAAAGTGGAGGACTTGCCCAGCAGAGGGAGGAATGCCTTGGCTCCTTTGAGCCAGTGGGAACGGAAGGGAAGAAGGCCAGGATTTCCTCAAAAATATTTCCCCATAGCCGGTCAGCTCCCCACGGGGCCAATACCGCGTCCTCACTCCGGGCGCAAGGACGGCCCCTTCCCAGAGCCCATTTAGAACTTGGTTCTCTTCAGACTACATTCCCTCCTGGCTGGATTCTGGAGACCATAACTGGGGCACCTACCAAGTGGGGCCCGGTAGGGGTGCTGGCTGAGTTCCTGTGTGACCCCATCAGGGTGGCTCAGCACATCTCCCCAGGACATGCTCAGGGCTGGTTTTCCAGTGCGTGTGTGTGGAGCCCAGCCGTGGGGCCCAGATGGCGTGGTGAGGATTACCACTGAACGGCATGCCCCAAGCACTCGCCCAGAGTCCACTGTTCGGAGGACAGTTTGATTCACTGTAGCCAGTTAGCCCACAGCACACACCATCTTTCTTTTCCCATTGAGTTGTCTTGGCACCTTGGTTGAAAAGTAATTTACCAGGTATGTGTGGGTCTATTTCCTTCGTTTAAAAGTGATTTTTAAAAGGAAAATTACAAGACCCCTTCTTCTAATTTTGGCCCCAGGCGCTTGCCCCTGCATCCGACTCATCTCCATCCATCCTGTGTGTCTGGTAGTTTCATAAAAAGTCAAACACATACCTGCCATTATGACCCAGCGATTGTACACCTGGGCATTTATCCCAGAGAAATTAAAATGTATAGTCACACAAATGATCATAGCAGCTTTATTTGGAACAGCGAAAACCTGGGAACAGCCCCAGTGTCTGTCAACAGGTGAGTATCAAAAGCATGATGGTGCCTCCACACCACACAACGTGCTCAGCAGCGAAGAGAAACAGATGCTGGGAGAAAACTCCACCTCCAAGGCCGCATTCCACACTCTGTTTCCATAACCCTCTTGAAAGGACGAGTGATGGAGATGGCGGACACGCCGGTGGGTGCTGTGGGTTAGAGAAGGGCCGCGCGGGGCACACCTCACACCTGTGGGGACGGATGGTCATGCATCTTGAATGTGGTGGTGGTTACAGAAATCCACATGTGCGGCCACACATCACAGAATCTCCACACGGAGGAGTCGTACCCAGAATAAAACGAACACACGGAAACCTAGGATGTCCAAATGAGCTCCGTCGTCCAGTGACTTGTGTGGTGCCCGTATCAGTTTCCTGGTTTTAAGAATTCATTGTAGCTCTGCAAGGCGCTGCATTGTAGGAAGCTGAGGAATGGAATGTGGGACCTCTCTGTACTATTCCGCAACTTTTTGTGAAGCTATAATTAGCTCAAAATGCAAAGCTAAAAATACTAAGGACTTAGAAATAAACTTGACAAAAGATTTACAAGTCCTGTATACTGAGAACTGAGAAACACCAATGAGAGGAATGAAAAAAAGGCCTAAATAAATGGAGCCGTAGCATGTTCATGGAAGATGCCAGCTCTCCCCAAATTGATCTCTAGAATCGACACAATCCCAATCAAAATCCCAGCAGGATTTTTGTAGAAATTGGCAAAGCTAATTCTAAGGTTTATGCAGAAATGCACGGGACTTGGAGTAACCAAAGCAAGCATAAAAAAGAACAGAATCGAATAATTTGTATTACATGATTTTAATCAAGACAGTCGATATAATCATTATAGCAGATAAATAGGTCAATGGGACAGAACAACACCCAGACTTACTCATCTACGGCAACTACTCATTTGTGGCCAATTGACTTTTGATAAATGTGCTGAGGCAATTCAACAGGGAGAGAATAATCTTTTCCACAAGGAATGCTGGGTCATTTGGACTCCCATAAGCAACAAAATAAAACAGCTACAAATCCTCAAAACCCTTACCTCACACCACATACAAAAATTAACTTCAGGCCGGATGCAGTGGCTCACACCTGTAATCCCAGCACTTTGGGAGGCTGAGGCAGGTGGATCACCTGAGGTCAGGAGTTCAAGACCAGCCTGGGCAACATGGTGAAACTCTGTTTCTACTAAAAATACAAAAATTATCTAGGCATGGTGGCACGTGCTTGTAATCCCAGCTACTCGGGAGACTGAGGCATTAAAATCAATTGAACCTGGGAGGTGGAGGTTGCAGAGAGCCAAGACCACGCCACTGTACTCTAGTGTGGGTGACAGAGTGAGACTCCATCTAAAAAAAAAAAAAAATTGTCATAGGTCATAAATCTAAATGTGTGAACTAAAACAGTAAAACTTGTAGGAAGAAGATAAGATAAAATAATGGTGAACTTTAGTTTGGGAAAGATTTTTTAAATAGAACACAAAAAGTTCAAACTACATGAAAAAACCAATAAGCTAAATTTTGTTAATTTAAAACTTTGGCCTTTTAAGAGACACTATAAAGAGGCAAACTGCCAAGCAGGAGAAATTATTTGTAAACCATGTTCAAAAAGGACTTTTTTCTAAAACATGTCAAGAAGCCTTTCAACACAATAATGATACAGACAATTCAATTAAAAAGTAGGCAAAATATTTGAATGGATATCTCACCAAAGAAGCTCTACTAACGGCACAGAAACACGCAGGATGCTGCTGACAACCGTTTAGTCCTTAGGGAAGTGCCAATGAAGACCAGTATGAGAGGTGCCTACAAACCCACCAGCGTGGCTATCATGTTCAAAAGTGGCCCTGCCAGGGACTGGCGAGGATGTGGGGTAACTGGAGCACGCAGCCTGTTGGCAGGACCATAACACAGGAACCACAGGGAAAGGTTCGGCCGTTTCTTAAAAAGCTACACAGAGTCACCATATGACCTAGACATGTCTGTTCTGGGAATGTCCACAGAAAGACTGTGTCGTAAACGTTCACAACAAGCTTGTTTGTAATCACCAAAATCCAAAACAACCTGAACGTCCTCCGCGGGTCAGTGGATGAACCAATTATGATACACCCAGACAACCAGTGCTCCCCAGCATTGAAAGGATGAATTGTTGGATGAATCTCAAAATAATTACACTGTGAGAAAATGTCAGGCAATGAGAGGATCCACGCTGTGTGACCCAGGACAGAAATGAATTAATCTACAGTGACAGAAAGGTCAGTGTTGTCGGAGGAGCAGGAGGGTGGAGGGATGGGGTGGGGGCAGCCTGGGGGAGGGGATATCTATGGTCTCGACTGTGGTAATGGTTCTGTGGGTGCAGCAGAATGTCGAGACTTACCCAACTGTACGTCTTAAATATGGGCGTTGTATTGCATGTCAAAAAAATCTAAACAAAGCTGAAAATGGACAAAGTACCACAACCAATGACATCTGACCGTAAAGAGATGGATTTAGGTAGAAGGAAGAATTCTTTAACACAGAATATGGGTCTCTGAGGGAAATGTTATCTCGTAAATTTTCTCACTTTTGGTGTGTTTAAGCTGTGGGACAAGGAGTGAACCCTAACATTTGGTGAGAGTCTGTGAAACACACTAGGAACCCACATGCTGCTTGTGAGTTACTTCTGAGAAACAGCAGAATGTCACAGCCTGTCACCCGCAGGTGCCACCTGCAGGTGCGCTCATCCCCACCAGCCGAGGGCCTCCCCAGCAAGGGAGGGGTGTGCTCCCTTCCACTCGGCATCTGCTTGTGCATCGCCCCTCCCTGAACTCCAGACCTGAGGCTCTCTCGCCTGGACTATTTGGAAAGTCTACACATGGTAGAAGGGGGCTCTCACTGAGTTGTGTCCGCACAAGGGAAACTATCCAGGAGCCACAGAAGCAACTGCAAAGTGAGCCTCTCAGACATGGTGAAAGGGAAGCCAGGCAAAAAGACTGCATGCTGTTGGGTTTCATTTACTCAAAACCCTCAAACAGGCAGAATGAGCCCTCTGTGGCAAACCAGCATTGGGGTAACCTCTGGGGGACCGGGAGGGAACCCTGGGGTGCCGGTCACATCTGGTGTCTCAGTCTGGGTGGTGGGGATGGTTCACCAAGCCTGTCGGTTGCACACACGTGGCATGTCAGCAGAAACACGGGGCAAATACACACGTGAACACATGAACCCCAGGTCCCTCCCTAATCTACCCCTGCTTTACCCAGGGACCTTCAGCCACCCCAGCCGGCTCCCTCTCACCACCCACGGGCTTTCTGTAGAGGCCCCAGCCTGGCCCTGGAGGCCGTGACCCACCCCGCCTCCTGCCTGAGATCAGCCCAAGAGACCTTCCTGTCCTCGGCCTGGAGAGGGAGCGGCCACCAGGGCCACCCGGGCCTCAGCTCCCTGGGAGGGTCCCTGGAGGGCCAGGGCTGCTAAAGTCCACCCGCATCACCGCATCTCATCCAGGCCCTTTGATGTGGGTGACGATGATACTCCCACTTTACAGATGGGGAAACCAAGGCTCCAGCTTCCGCGGCCAGGGGATGAATGGGAGCGTGGTCTGGATGGTGGATCCTGGGCCGGAAGCGTCGTGGGAGCCATGAGGAATGCAGGTTCTTGGGTCTGTCTGGCTCTGCTGGATTGGATGCTGGTGGGGGCTCAGGGTCAACACGGCCCCCCAGGACTCTGACCTGGGAAGTGGAGCAGCCCTGATTTGGAGGTGAGGACACACTGGGAGGCACCTTGCTCTGTGGCCACTGTGCTGAGGCTGGAGAGAAGATCACTGGAGACAGCTCAGCCCCAGTGCTCCTGTGCCCCCGCCCCGTGCTCCTCCGCTCCCACCCCAGTGCTCCTCCACCTCTGCCTCGCCCAGTGGACTGTGCCTCTGCATTTCTTGTTTACAAATGCTGCTGAAGTCTGGGCGGCTGTGTGTTTGATGATGGGCTCATAGGAGAGAAGCATCTGGACTGCGCCGTGCAGATGACACTTCTCTCCAGGCACCGCCACATTCCTGGGAGGCTCCTGGGGGCCTCCGAGCCTCGTGCAGACCCAAGGCTGCCTCACCACCATGGCCACAGCCCGGTGCTGGCTGCCGGGCATCAAATCTGCAGAAATGCATGTGGCATAAAAGCACCAGAGACATCTGTCTGGAGCCGAGGGCTCCTCCCTGGCCCAGCATTCTGTCCACATAAGTCCACTTTTTGGCTGCTGCTCCCAGGCCTGGCAAGAACGCAGACCCCCACAGCCTCCCGCTCTTTGGTGGCCTGAGGACAGGGTCGCAGGCCCGGGATCCTCGGGCAGAACTGAATGCAGCTTTTCCATTGGAGGGCACTGGGCCCACGTGGCAATCACAGGTATGGCAGATGGACTCACGGGACGCTCCGGGACTCCAGGGACCTCAGGAGAAAGGCCGACTGGCAGCGCTGCCTGGGGCTCCAGAGGGGTGCTCGGATGTGAACCAGTTGCTTGCGGCACAGTGAGTCACCCAGGATGGCCCTGCGTGGTCCGTGATAACGGGCAGTCACTCACGTGCGACTTCACCCACGGTCACTCCCGGTGACCAGCACTGCGCAGGCTGGGCTTTTGTCGCACGTGGCACCTCCCTATCCAGCCTTGGCCCAAGTGCCTGGGACACGGAGAGGGCACCGTGTGCCTGAACACACTCAGACCAGTCGAGGCCCCGGGAGAAGCGACAGGCAATGACTCGGTCCCCAAGAAGCCGAGCCCGTCCTTGCCGGGATCTGTCATCTCCTCGGAGCCCCGCCAGGCTCCTGTGGCTGCCGCATGTGCAGCAGGAGGTGGGTGGTTCGGGAGCAGAACGAGGCTCTGGATGGACGGGCTTTACCACCAGCAGCCACCACCACCACCTCTGCGAGGCCTGGGCCAGCTCTGGGGAGGTGGCAGATGGAAGGAGGGGAGCACTGCCTCGGGTCTCCTTTGCCGTCTTCCAGACCTCAGGGCGGGGAGAGTAGGTGTGTAGCACTGAGGAACAGGATCGCTCCCCACGGCTGCCTCTGCTTCTCTGCTGCACAGTGTCTGCACACGGCCTGCGGACCTGCGAGGCCAGACCGCAGGATAGGGGCCCACGGCTGTGCCAGCTTCTCTCCCAGGCCGCGGCAGTTATTACCTCCTCACTTGGCGGAGTATCTGGCTGCTGGAGCCCGTCGGTTCTGGCCAGTGCAGTCAGGATTTAGCTTCCCAGCCATGACCTAAATCCCAGCCTCCCAAAGGCACAGAGCCTAAGTTCTCCCCCGCCAAGCTCACAGCCTTCTCCTTGGCAGGCAGCCCTTTCTCCTGCTGGACGAAACTGAGGGGCACGGTGACCCAGGGACACCACACTCAGTGTCAGCCTCTGAGGCCATGGAGCCACGCAGACCCAGCACAGGATTAGAAACAGACCTTCCCGGGAGGCAGAGAGCCAGGCCTCCTGGTTTACAGCGGGACAAGGCAGCACTCAGGAGGGCGCATCAATCCTCCTCCACGTCAGCACGTGCGACTGTGGCCCTGGTGAGGTGGACATGCTTTTGTTTCCATTTTACAGATGAGGAAACTGAGGCCAAGGGACGGTCAACAGCCTGCCCTGGGCTCACTGGTGGTGCAGCGAGTCCCGAGATCCCCGCACTCGTGGGGCGTGGGAGGGTGGCGGCCGTTGCAGTCCCTCAGAACCTGCACCTCCTCCTGGGCCCTGCTCCCGTCTCTCTCCCAGGACCCTTGGGCCTGGCGTTTCTTCACCTGCAACCATCCAGGAGCTGGACCTGCCCTAGGGCGTCGGTTTCCAGGGAAGCCTCTGGCCTGTCTGTGAGCCTCCCCACCTGCCCGGCCACAGCCTCCGCATGCGCCCTGTGCAGCCCTGCCCCTCCTGGGGCAGAGGCTCTGCGAAGACTTTCTTCTCCTTTCTTCTCTGGCTCATCCCTTTAAGGAGGCACAAAAACAGGCCCCCGGCCTCACAGGTCCAGAACACGCCCCCTCCACGATGGGAGCTTCTTGGCCTTGGCTGTGCAGGGGCTGGGGCTCCTGGGGACCTTGGCCGGATCTGCAGTGGTGCTGAACGGGCTCCGGCCAGGAAGACGCAATGAATAATTGTCACTGAAAAGGATAAACAGAAATTCCATTTCCCTTTCAAATACTTGAACATTTCAAAACATCGGGAGGACGCGATGCGTTTCCCTCTAAGCAGGTCCGTGGAGTTTTGTGGGCTGCCGCAGCGGATGGGCAGCATTCCTCTCTCAGGGAAAACCGGCCCGAGCGTTGCGTAATGCAGGCAACTGCATCCTCACGTCGCCAGGGGCCACATGCACATGTTTTCAAGAGACTCTCTGGAGAATCTTCCCCGGATCTTGACAGAGTTGGGTTTGGAAAGCACCTTGGTCCGTCCACGGTCCACAGAGCGACCCTGGCAGTGAAAAATCGTCCTCCGACTGGCAGTCCATCTGCCAGGAGTGAGGCGACACCGCACTTGGCTTCAGGAGCTGGAAACGCTGGTGAATTCAGGTACAGCCAAGCCTTCTAACGTAGTCACAGTTATTCATTGTTCTTGGTCTTATTGGAGCAGGAACCACTGCCATGCGTCGGGCTGGCAAGGCTCACTCCCCACCGTAGGTTCTCTGTGTAGACCGGCACTCCGTCAGAGCAGTTGGGTGTGTGGAGCAAGGGACGGGGCTGACCCTACCTTCCAGGCATCCACGCGGCCTTCAACAGAGCAGGAGGACATAGCCCGGGACTTGTACTTTGCAGTGGAAGTGCCAGACCTAAGAAATGCAAACCTGAGAACGGAAAGGAGGGTGGAGAGAGGGGGGGGGCGCCTGGATTGGCCATCCAGAGCAGCCTCAGCTGCAGCAAGCGGAACTTTGCCGGCCGCCCCACAGGCCTGGTGGGTGCTCCAGGTGGGGGCCAGGAGCAGCATCCCCAGCGAGCAGCCTGTCCCACACATGAAGGTGCCCATCCCCTTAGCACCTTGCTAAGAGTTTCACTGGCCGGACCTCCCCGAGTCCAGGGCTGCACTCAAGGGACTGCTGTCCCTGTTGGTGAAGACGACCCATTGGGGCCAATGTTTTCCTCCACAGGGAAGCACAGCCGTATTTTGTCAGCCAGAGCTTTGCAAGCCTGATACAGTTGGTAGTGGCCCCAGATCCAAGATCTGACCTTGCTCCAGAGCTGAAGGGCACAGAGAAGGCACAGCCAGAGATGGCAGGTGCCCTTCAAAGCTCTCGGGAAAGGGTGCAAGACGGGATCTCCCAGCACCTTTGGCCTCTAGGCTGACATGGCCTCAAAAGCCCTGAGAGGGCTGCATACAAGGAGACAAAGCTGGAAAAGGATGTGGGAGGCAGGTGCCTAAGAAGACAGGCTGGAAAGGGACGTGGGAGGCCGGCGGCTTTGCTCTAAACAGAGTCGTCTCAGTAATGTGACACTGCAAATGTATAGGTTGATTTGTTTTTCTAAGACCAGCCGAGCGGGCGCAAAAGAACCAGCGGGTAGGCAAGTGTAGGAGCAAAACTGCAAGTTTATTTTGGTCACCTAGCTTCAGGGAAAGAAGGTGGGTAGGGAGAAGTCTGTCGGCCTCCGGCAAAGGAGGCCGGCAGAGTCCCCCGGTGGGGCTCTCGGAGGGAGTTCCCACAGTCCTGACATCCCGACGGGAGTGGGGCTGTGAGAAGGCCGCGTGGCTCACTGGCGGAGAGCGGCTTTTCTAGGAGTGGGCGGGCAATAGGCGGGGGCACGGGCGTGTCGGGGGCGTTCCGCAGGTGCGACCAGGTAAATCTTGGTCTCTTTGGATTGACGTCACCTGGCGCATGCCCAGTTGATCTGCACCTTCCCAGGCGCCGGCTGCATTTTCGCGCGCGCGGGAAGAGCTGGTGGTGAAGAAGAACCCAGAAGTGCACCATCTTGCCTCCGTTCGTCCAAACATAGGTAAGTTCACCGGTAGGCATAACCCTCTAACACACACCTTTTATGGAGGTGAAATTCACTTAGCAGCCATTTTAAAGCATATACTTCGTCGGCATTTGCTGGATTCACAACATGGTGCAGCCTCTGCTTCTCCAGTTTCAGAACATTTGCGTCCCCCCAGAACACCTCATCCCCATTAAGTAATCACTCCTCATTCCTTCCCCATCCTCTGGAAACCACACATCTGCTTTCTGTCTCTATGGATTTGTCTGTCTTGGATATTTGACATAAAAGGAACCACGCAGTGTGCGAACGTTTGTGTCTCACTTCTTTCGGTGGAAGCCGCATTTCCAAGGCTCATCCAAGCGGTGCCGTGTATCCACATCTCACTTCTGTTCACAGATGCATAATGTCCCACCCCAGGGACCGGCCACCGTTTGTCAATCCCTTCACCTGTGGTGGACGCCCGGTCGTCTCCACCTGCCAAGACCAGCTCGGCTGGGGAGAACCTAACCCAGCGGAGCTAGAGGAATTAAAGACACACACAGAAATGTAGAGGTGTGGAGTGGGAAATCGGGGCTGACAGCCTTCAGAGCTGAGAGCCTCGAACAGAGATTTACCCACATATTTATTAACAGCAAGCCAGTGACAGGCATTGTTTCTACAGATTATAGATTTACTAAAAGTATTTACTAAAAGCGAAATAAGGGGATGGGTTGGGCTAGTTATCTGCAGGAGGAGCTGTCCTTAAGGCACAGATCGCTGGTTCTATTGTTTGTGGTTTAAGAACGCCTTCAAGCGGTTTTCCGCCCTGGGTGGGCCAGGTGTTCCCTGCCCTCATTCCGGTAACCCACAACCTTCCAGCGTGGGCGTCATGGCCGTCATGAACGTGTCACCATGCTGTAGAGATTTTGTTTATGGCCAGTTTTGGGGCCAGTTTATGGCCAGATTTTGGGGGGCCTGTTCCCAGCGTCCGCCTTCCAGCTGTTACAAAGGACGTAGCTGCGAGCGTCTGTGTGCGCGTTTCTGAGGGCATGGTTTTGTTTCCGCCGGGTGTGTGCTTAAGAGGCGAATGCCGAGTCCCATGCTAAGTGTCTGCCTAACCTTTTTTAGGAACCCTCAAGGTGTTTTCCGCAGCAGCCACACCATTTTACATTCCCACTCCAGATTCTCGCCCTTTTCTACTTAAAAAAACTCCAAGCAGAGGGAACAGAACAGGTAAAGACCAGAGGCCCAGCAGGCGGTGCTTGGCTGGAGCTCACCACGGGCTGGAACAGAAGACACGCGAAAGACAGGAGTGGAAGCTGATGCCCAGTGGTGGGTGGCAACGAGGGCTCGGGTGGCTGGGCCGTGTTGCTTATGCAGAGGGAGCGGAGATGCTTGGAAATGCTTTGCAGTGGTGAGAATATGGCTTGTTGGGAGAGCGTTTGTGTATCTGGAATTACCTGAGAAGGCCTGGAGGAGTGACACCAGTGACCAGGCCATTGCAGGACACCCAGGAGGCCACGGGGGTAGTCAGGTGGGGTTTGCCATGAGAGAGGGCTGGAGAGAAGAGACAGGCAAAGGGCACAGCCTGGGGGCATCTGCAGTCCAGGCAGGGGCGGAAGCAGCCTTCAGGGTGGTGGGTGGGAAGCAGACAAGGGCAGAAAGGGTTAGCCAAGACTCAGGGGAGAAGAGGCAGGTCCCGAGTTGTTTACCAAGAATTTACATTAAAATAACATAAACTAGGCTGGGTGTTGTCACACCTGTAATCCCAGCGCTTTGGGAGGCCGAGGCAGGCAGATCATTTGAGGTGAGGAGTTTGAGACCAGCCTGGCCAACATGGTGAAACCCTGTCTCTACTAAAAATACAAAAAATTATCCGGGCGTGGTGGCGTGTACCTGTAATCCCAGCTACGCGGGAGGCTGAGGCACGAAACTCACTTGAATCCGGGAGGCAGAGGTTGCAGTGAGCTGAGACCACACCACTACACTCCAGCCTGGGGGACAGAGCAAGACTCTGTCTCAAAAAAAATAAGCTATTGATGGGCTATATATTGTTAAGCTGTAGAGTGTGGGTTATTGTGTCCCATATAGCATTGTTCGATTAATTTATAGCCTCTTGTGGCAACAGCAAGCAGTTTCCAGAGATGAATATGCAGTTTGAGTAGGCAGGGCGGATGGGACGCCTTGGGCTGCCTCATCTTAACGCCTTGGGCCTGATAATTTAAAAGGACTCACGGGCCTCAGATAAACATGACTTTCTTTTCTCATGAGGAAACAGAAGGTGGCTAAAGGGTATCTGTTTCTCTCATGACACCAATCCTATCAGGTTTTTATTTCCCACACCGCCCAGTTTTCCAACTCTTTGGACGCCAGCTGGATGTCCTGGAATTCCATTCAGTTCTGAGACTCACCACCTGGGTCACAGTGCGCCGTCCTCTCTCCCGGCATCTGGCTGAGTTCACCACCCTGGGCTTCTTGGAATCCCGTCATTTAGGATGTCTGTGGAGGTTCCATTATGTAGGTGTGAGGCCAAGGGAGAGTTTTCTGCTCAGCCTTACAAGGGTTCACTGAAAAGTCAGCTCACAAAAGGCAGATTAACTGGAGAAAAGGCACACAAATTAATGTGTATACAAGAGAGCCTTCAGAACAATTGCTCATTTTTATGCTTAGGTTCGGTGAAGTATGGGCAGCCTGTAGAAATAGGATTGGATGCTTAGCTGGATCTGATGCTAATGGACTGAGTGGGAAAACCCAGCCTGGCCTGTATGTCTGGATTCTCCTTGGCCGCTCTGAGCGGCACCGTCTCCTTCTGGGTATGGGTGGGACCCTCTCTGGAATGGGGGTCTTAGGAGCTACGGCCAAGCCAGGGAGGTCAGACCATTTCTTTATGGCCAGTTTGTAGACACAGAGGCACAGGGAAAATGAGAGCCCTAATTTTTGGTTGGTTGGCTGGCTTTGGGGAAAGGAGTTCTGGTTTCTAGGACCCACTGTGGGGAAGAGGGATTCCCGTTTCTGTGGCACCTTGAGTGAGAGTGGTTCTGAGAGACAGAGGTGGGAGAAGCTCAGAGAGAAACTTGCTTCGGAGGCTGCTGCTGAGGCCCTCATTTTGGAGTATGATCTTCTGAGCCCCAACATAGGCACCAAAAATAGTGTCCTAAGGCCCCCAGTGACTGCATGGACCCCCTCTTGGCCAAGGGGACCCCAGAGAAACCTGGAAGACAGTTCCCAGTCACAATGGGAAGGGAGGTTGGACACCTGGCTATCCCCACTCCCTTTGGAGTTTAGGCATTAATGTCAAAACGGAGATCAGAGACAGAACTGACCGTGGCAGTGAGAGGCCCAGTTACGAACGGGACCCAAGACCACGTCAGACGAGGGTTAAGTCAAGTCACGCACCCTGCTGGTCACTCCTGCCCCATGTGTCAGGTGCAGATGTCCTCATCACCGACTCCAGGTTTTAGATAAAGCTTTGTTCCTTTAACCAATCTGAAGACTCTCTGAATCCACCTATAACCGACAAGGCCTGCTTCCAGATATCCCGCGTGTTCAAGCTGAACCAATATATGTCTCGTCCGCCTGTAATGCCTGTCCCTTAAAGTGCATAAAACCAGACTGTAATCCAGCCACGCACCCTGCTGTTCACTCCTGCCCCATGTGTCAGGTGCAGATGTCCTCATCACCGACTCCAGGTTTTAGATAAAGCTTTGTTCCTTTAACCAATCTGAAGACTCTCTGAATCCACCTATAACCGACAAGGCCTGCTTCCAGATATCCCGTGTGTTCAAGCTGAACCAATATATGTCTCGTCCGCCTGTAATGCCTGTCCCTTAAAGTGCATAAAACCAGACTGTAATCCAGCCACCTCAGGAACACTCACTCTAGGCCTCTTGGGTCTGTATTATCTCTGAACTGTGGTCACCTGTATTAGGGGTCAGAATAAACTTCTTTAAAATATTTTACAGAGTTTGGTTTTTCATTAGCAGAGTAATTGATTAAATTCTTGGCCATCGGTAATCAGTTCCATCTCCAGCTCCTGTCCTCTCTCCCCCCTCACCTCCTGGACGTTGGGGTGGATCTGAACGTTCTCACCTGTCAGTCCTGCCTTGGTCTTTCTGGGGAGCAGTCCCTTCCTGAAGCTGCCCAAGGGTCACCAGCTCCGTCCTCTCGTCAGCACACTTGAAAGACACGCTCACCACTCGAGAGGTTCCAGGGCTCTGAGAAGCTCTGGTGTTGGGATCTGGGACGAAGACCAAATCTGTATTTTGTTATCATTCACAATACTACAGCAACGGTCTGCAAACCAGGAAGAGAGTCTCACCAGACGCCAGCCACGCTAGCACCCTGATGTTGGCCTTTCTGCCTCCAGGACTGAGTGAGAGAATGTGTGTGGGGTGAGCCCTGGTCTGTGGTGTGCTTTATGGGCGGGACCCCCGTGAGCCCCGAGTCAGCGCTTGCTGCCTCCCTGCTCTCAGAGGCGTGTGGCCGTTGCCTTTCCCTGCAGAGGGCTGGGTGAGATTGCCCTCGCACTGACAGCAACTGGAGAAGGATTGAGGGCCCTAGATCTCTGGGGGCAGGGCGCCTGGTGAAACGACACATGACTGATTTTCAGTCAAAGATCACTTGTAGCTTACCAAACGTGCCAGACCAAAAGCTAAAACCAAAAGTTGAGAGATAATCTTCATTTTACAGATGGAGAAATGAGAGCATCCTAATGGTGAGCACTGTGTTTAAAAAGGAAAATTCTGTATGGCTGTGGGTCTGCAGCTGCTGTCAAAGGATTGCTTTCAGTAACTTGCCAGTAATGGTGGAGCAGTTGTGCTTGCTTCCTAGTCAGAGAGCATGTCAAATTAAAGAACCCTAATTTTGGAATTTTGAGTTCAATTCCTAGCTCCTGAAAAATGATTTCAAACTTAGAAATTGGTTCCAGCAACATTATGAGTCAAGAATGAAGGTAGAATAAAGATGTTTTCTGGCATTCAACCTTCCAAAACATTTACCTGTTTAAACTTATTTTAGAAAGTTACTTGAGGATGTGCTCCAGCAAAATGAAGGAGAAAATAAAGAGGAAGACCTGGGATCCAACAAATAGTGGATTCAACTGAGAAAAGTTGTGGAGGGAAGTCCCAGGAGGAGAGCTGCACACTGGATCTGAGAGAGTGGCACAATGGAGGCTGCACATGGAGCTCATCCTGAGGAGACTCCCTGGCATAATGGAGCACTGGGGGTGAAGGAAGATAGAAGATAGCCAGGAGACTATGAACACACATGAGCATGTATTGTGAGGAAAAAAAAGTCAAAACTATCAGGGTGGGCAAAAGGCAGGGGGAAGCTGTTGATGGAATGAAAAATAACCATCATGCTTTGTTTGACTCAGTAATAAGCAATATTAACTTAGTCATGAAAATGTAAATACTAACTATGGACTTAACTAAAAATAGATATATAATTATAGTGTGGATGTGGAAGTAGGGGAGATAGAGCTAAAATGCCTGTCCAGCAGGAAATAAACAGATAATGTCTAAAAAATGGGTAAGTCAAGCAACAAAAATAGAGGCATATGATTTTGTGATAAAACAGTCATGACCAGAAGGAACAGCTTTAACAGGGACAAGTAGTTGCTTTTGCAAAAAGAGAATTAGGACGTGGCTGGGTGGGAGGCAAGTGACTGTCAGCTCCAGGATCCACATCTGGTCCTGCTTTATTCCACAGTTCAAGTGTATTGTGTAAAGATCGATATGTTAATTAAAGTGTAATAAGGTGAGATCATTAAATAGTAAAAATAAATAAATAAATAAATAAAACAAAGCTGCCCATTCCCGTACCTCGTTGCTCAGCTTCCTGCAGCCCCCAGACCCCACCCCGAGGGCCTTCCTGCAGGACAGTGCACATTGCAGCTGCCGCAGCAGGAACTAGATGCACTGGTCAATCACAAACCACAAAGCGGAACTGGAAGCTGGTGGAGTGGGGGAAATATTTACAGTAAATATGACACAAAGATTAATAGCTACTTATAGATTTCACATCTATTAAGGTTCATCTGCAAAATCACTGTAGTTGGGGTTTGGAACACAGAGAAACTCACACATGAAGCAGCACTGAATACACGGGAAAGACACAGTCATATGTGCAGGGCACACAGGAGCAATGCAGTGGGCACAGGTCAGCACACATGGCCCAGGAGATGCAGGGAAGCCGATCACCACTCTCTCCACTCGAATGCCCCGCTCTGCACTCGGCAGCCACGGCAAAGAGGGCAACCTCAGAAGCGATCTGACAAAACTGAGGGGTGAATACAGGAGTTCACACCTTTGACCCACCAGAAAGTCATGACAGGAGGAATGATGAGGCTCTGGGTGGCAAATGCATAACAGGAGACAATCCAAATATCCAGCAACGAGGCATTAAGTAGATCAAGGCACATCTGTTTGTGGCTTATGAGTTATTGGGTGGACGTGGGGTGGACACGGGGAGCCCACTGGGCCGTAGCCCCCATCCTCCATTCCCACCACACCCCACGGCTCCCTCCTCACTGGGGTGGACCTTGTACAATTCTACCATCCAGCAGCCACGTAAGTATCTGCCAGATTAAATTCCACATCCACTGAAGGATGAAGACAGCAGACAAGACTTTAGGCAGATTTCCCCTCTAGCCTCTCTGTGAGCTCCATCTGCAGGCGCTGCCTGTAGGACCTGGCACACACAGGGTCTGGCACACACAGGCCCAGCACACGCAGGGTCCTGCACACACAGGGTCTGGCACACACAGGATCTGGCACACACAGGACCTGGCACACACAGGGTCTGGCACACACAGGCCCAGCACACGCAGGGTCCTGCACACTCAGGGTCTGGCACACACAGGGTCTGGCACACACAGGACCTGGCACACACAGGGTCTGGCACACACAGGCCCAGCACACGCAGGGTCCTGCACACTCAGGGCCTGGCACAAACACAGTCCAGCACACACGGTGCCCGGCACACACAGGGTCCAGCACACACAGGGTCCAACACACTCAGAGCACAGCACACTTGGCGTCTGGCACACTCAGTGCCTGGCACACTGGGGGCACACACAGGGCATGGCACACTCAGGGCCTGGCACACACAGGGTACAGCACACTTGGGGCCTGGCACACACTCAGGCCTGGCACACTCAGGATCTGGCACGCTCAGGGGCTCCAGAGCTCCAGGATATTAATGCTGGTGCCTGGAGTTCTCAGGGGTGTCTGGGGGCACAGAAGAGGGGCTGGCTGGGCCTCCTGGACAGGGTGAGGGTGGGGCGTCACATTCTATTAGAAAATAAGGAGTGTTTTTAAAAAGCAGTAAAAACCGTAAAAGGAAACCCCTCGGGGCCACATCTTGAGGTTTACCTGGACATGACTCTGAAAATACAGGTCCGTGTCTTTCCCATGTGTACAATGCTGCTTCGCGTGTGAGTTTCTCTGCGTTCTCTTCGGAGTTCGAGGTGCTGGGCCCAAGTCCTCCGTGCGGGCCCCAGAGCAGCGGCTGGGAATTCGGAGGGTGCGGAGGGCATCCTGAGGCAGGGGAGATCTGGGCGGGCAGCACAGGGCCTGAGGGGGTGTCGAGCTTCACAGTGGACAAATCCTGCCAGCCCGGCACGTGGCCTCCAGCCTGGGGCCTGATGCCTGCTGGACGATGGAGGGCGGAAGAGGAAGGCCCGCAGCGACACGCGGAATTTTAGACAGCTTTTCCTGGTTTGAGGAAGTAGTCACGTCCGCTCCGGCATGGGACCGCTTTGATGGAGGAGCTTGGATGCCCGTGTTTGCAGGCCAGGCTTCCGCCAAGGGCCCTTCAACCCGCGCCTCGGGCCGTGGCCCCAGGGTCTGTGGGGGGTCTGCTGCCGGGGCCTCTGGTTGACTCAGGGGCTGGCGGGGACTCCTAGCAGAAGCTCCGAGGCCTCCGCCTTATAACCCAATGGGCCGCAGGGCTGCGGGGCAGCTGTGGGCTAGGTTGGGCTCACACTTGGTCCTACAAGTGAAGCCACTTTGGGGGCTTCTGGGCCCAAGTCCAACCACAAGGGGGAGTGAAACTGATGCATTTCTAAACGCTTCAGCTTGGCAGCGATAAAAATATTTGGGAAATCTTTGACGTTTACCGAGCACCTACTATGGACGGAGAACTCAAGAAAAACCCTCTCCAGGCGTTCTCCTCAACGATCCTGACCGGCCGCTGTGGGCCCTCAGGACCTTAGGCAGCCGCCCTGCTCACCCAGAGCACGGAAGAGTTGAGATCAGAACCTGCTCCCCGCTCGCCCTCCAAGCCTCGCTCTGCACTCCCCATCGCAGGGCTGACATGGGGAACTGCTGGAGGCAGCCAGATTTGGGAGGGCAGAGCTGGAGGGGGTACCCTGGGCTCTTACCAGCCATGCGAGGCCAGCTCAGGGAAACGTGGGGAGCCTGGCCAGGTGGCTCTGGGGCCACCATCTTGGACGACAGCTGCTCAGGGCTCTGGGTGTCCTGCCGGGAGGGAAAGGAGATCAGCCGCACCCCCATATGCTGGGACTCTCAGGGTGTCTGCGCCTTCACAGAGACCTCACGTTTCGAGTGAGGACAGGTCAAAGTGCGAAATCAGTGACCACCAGCTGGGAGCTTTGGGCACCCTGATGGTCCCACTCTGGGGAAGGGAGGGGTCCCCCAGTCTCTGCTGGCCGGTGTCGGGGTGAGGCACTGCCCCGACTCCCGACGGAATGTCTGGGCCCCAGCAGGCAGCTGCATCTGAAGTCTCATTAGTGCCCACACCTGCCAAGAGTGACCCGTGTGCCCGCTGTGCCCAGGGTGGAATTCCACAGAGCCGCTCCCCAGCAGGCAGCTCCTCAGTCCCACTGGCTCTTATCAACTCCTGTTACCGCAGTGACTGCACCCGCCTCCTCTCTACGATGCGTAAGAACTGCCTTTCCTGTCACCCTGCGAGGCAGAGTTGTGGGGCAGAAGTAGTGGCTCTGGGGCTGGGGAGGCAGGCTTGAGCCTGGCTTGGGATCAGCCAGCTTGAGCTGGGGTGCGCTGCAGGAACAAATGGCCTCCTGCGTCTTGGGCTTCCAGCCACAGCGTGTGCTTCTCACTCACGCTACAGGCACGTGATGGTCAGCTGGAGCTCTGTTCCACGGCCTCTCAGTTCCGGGACCCAGGCTGAAGGATGCCTCTCATGGGAGGCTCTGTGGGCTGGAGGATGGGGACATGGTGGAACTACGTGATGGCCCCTGAGGCATCTGCTCAGCTAGGACACTGGCGAAAGCATCACCCAAACCTGACATCAAGGGGCCCCAGGGAGAGGCAGGAAACACTCTGAGCACGAATCTAGCCAGTCTACCCCTCGTGTGTCCTTGAGCAAGTGAGGACCTTCTCCAGACCTCGGTGCCCTCAGCTGAGATGGGCATGGCCATGGCAGGACTACTGGGGTCTAGTACGTGTGCAGCATTGCCAAGGCCTGGCCCCCGCCTGCTGTCTCTGTGGGGCCCTCGCAGTCTACTGAGGTCTTGGTGATGATTGATAAGCCGGACAGCACATTCTGAGCCCTGATGTGCCCTGCAGATGCAAGGGCTGTCTGCGGTCACCGTGGTTTCTGGAACCCTCTATTTTCCATTTGAATCCCACACAGCCAGCTATGGCTATGGACAAAGAGTGCAAGCTCCGAATCCGCTCCCAGCCTTGGGGCCTTCAGGGTCACTCAACTCCCAGTGCCTTACAAGGTGGGCTCCTCTGAGAGAGTGGACGGCCGCTCCACTGGGCTGAGATGCTTCCCCTGTGAGCCTGCCTGACCCCCCGACGGGCCTCCCGGGGCATGTCCTGCATGCCCCACTGGGGGCCCTCCACACCGGTGGCAACGTGAGGCCAGCCCTGCTGGGAGCGCCCCAGCCCTGGCATTGTGTCTCCTGGCTGTCCCTGTTCTCCTGGGCAGATTTTCCAGCTGTTTTCTTTTTCATTCCTGCGCATCTGGGTTGACTTCACTGGCAACGCGAGGCTCCCGCTAGACATCTCATTTTGTTTTACAGCGGGAAGAAGCATGGAATGATACCGACTTCTTGATCCACGATATATCTGGGGGCACCAAAATTCCGGCGTTTTCTCTCCTCCCCTACGTCAGAGGCAGTAACCTGTCCAGCTCCCCTCTCAGAAGCAGCAGGATCCTGAGCTGCTTCTGTGAATGTTCACAAGCTGCTTGAAATGACTTCCTACCACTGGATCTGCGTGGGGGAGAGCAAGGGGCAGCAAGCCTGAAGCCTCCAGTGTGCAACTCACCCCACCATGTAACACCTGACTGTGCAACTCACCCCAGTGTGTAATTCACCCCAGTGTGTAACTTACCTCATCACTGTGTAACTCACCCCACTGTGCAAATCACATCATCATTGTGTAACTCACCCCATCATTGTGTAACTCACCCCACTGTGCAAATCACACCACTGTGCAACTCACCCATCATTGTGTAACTCACCCCATCATTGTGCAACTCACCCATCATTGTGTAACTCACCCCACTGTGCAAATCACACCACTGTGTAACTCACCCCATCATTGTGTAACTCACCCCATCATTGTGTAACTCACCCATCATTGTGTAACTCACTCCATCATTGTGTCACTCACCCCACTGTGCAAATCACACCACTGTGTAACTCACCCCATCGTGTAACTCACCCATCATTGTGTAACTCACCCCATCATTGTGTAACTCACTCCATCATTGTGTAACTCACTCCACTGTGCAAATCACCCCATCATTGTGTAACTCACCCCACCGTGTAACTCACCCCATCATTGTGTAACTCACCCCATTATTGTGTAACTCACCCCACCGTGTAACTCACCCCACTGTCTAACTCACCCCATTGTGTAACTCACAGAGCTTGGTCATCCTGTCTAGTGTCACTGTTCTAAAAGCACTGTCGGGTCACTGAACCTGTGATTAGCCTGGGCTTTACCTACCCAGAAACCCGTCTGAGTGCCATGAGCACCTTTGTAGGCTCAGCTGTGAAGTTTCCAGATTCCACATGCACTTGCCCCATCAGGGGCCAGGATGCTGCCAGAGTTGTGTTCACCTCAGGTGTGTCATCACTGTAGCTGTTTCGGTCCGTAACACAGCCTTGCAATGTTGGTGTGGACGTGGAAGCGTGCAGGGAACAGTCGGCACTGGCATCGAGGCCCCTGGATATGGCCATCCACCCTCGATGGCCCCAGGTCCTTTCAGCCTGGGGTGAAAGGGTTTATTTCCTCAGGGTTTATTTCCTAGGGAAACTCTGGTTTGGAACCATAACTGCGAAGAGGAAAGTCACAGAAGTTCAGTGGGATGATCCAACTTGCTTGCCAAGAACACACTGCTCCACTAAAATTCTCTTGTAGTTTCTACACCCAAGACATGGGCCAAAAATTCAGAAGCCACTGGGACAGCCTGGGAAGAAGAAACCTGGCCAGGGACTTTGTCAGTCATCCCCAGTCACACGCGCTCAGGCGTCCCGTACCAGGAGAGGGGGTCTTGGCCCAGAGCTCACCCTCCTCGCTGAGGCACAGCTGGGGCATGCGTGGTCCATCAGAGCTAAGATGCTCTGCACTGTGCTTTTAAGGAGCAGGGATCCTTCCAGGGAGGACTCTTAGATGGAACCACGATAAGCAGTGATTTAGGGTCAGCCCCTATACGCACAGCAGATGCTGTGGGGCCTGCTGAGCTTCAGAGCAGTGCACTTGCACTCCTGCCTCCCGGTTTGACCCGGCTCCAGCCTCTGTGCTCCGTGCTGCACCCCAATCCCACCAGCACCAGCAGCTGACGGCAGGGGAGACGTTCTTTCCACGGTAAGGATTTGTTTGAACCAGCCATGAGTTCTTCCAGTAAACACAATTAGCACATAAACTGCATCACGTGGTGAAAGGAATTAGGAAAATATGCTGTGTTTACTTTGTGGTTCCAAGAACTGATATCTTTAAACCTTTGATTTGCCAAGAGCTCAAATCATGGGCAGGAAAGGAGGGTAAACCCGCCCCGGCACTTGCAAGCGGCCGACTTGCAAGCAGCCGCCTGGTCACTTGCAAGCAGTCGCCTGGCGTCTCCTCATAGCGCAACTCAGCTGCTGCTCCCGAGCTGTGCTTCCAAGTGCTGGGCTGCTTGGCCTCTGCCCCCAAGTGGAGGCTCCTGCAGAGCACAGCTGGGCCAGGAGCTGGGTGACTTCGTTGATGCTGTCATTGCTGTGCCTCAGTTTCCATCCACAGAAGAGGGGACCGTACAGGGCTCTTGAGCAGAACAAGATAGTTGTCATGAGACTCTGGGGGCTGCACCACATGATGCTGGTCACTGAAAAGGAAGCAGCCTGTGTTACCCGGACCGCATGACCTCCACACCGCTTTCCAGAAGGTTCGTGAATAACCCACCCCTCATTTACGTGTAATTAGGTGGAGGTATAGACAGAGCCAGCCAGCAATCTGGGGGGCCCTTTTGCCTGTGGATGGCCCTGCTCTGTCCGTGCAGCAGCCTTTGGCTGTGCCCTGTTGCCCTAATCAATGCTTCTTCCACTGTCAGATTCTGTGTGAATCTCTCCTGATCACGCTTCCTCCACCATCAGCTCACATGTTAATTATCTCCTGATCAATGCCTCCTCCACCGTCGGCTCACGTGTGAATCTCTCCTAATCAGTGCCTCCTATGCTGTCGGCTCACGTGTGAATTATCTCCTGATCAACGCCTCCTCCACCGTCGGCTTACGTGTGAATTATCTCCTGATCAACACCTCCTCCACCGTCGGCTCACGTTTGAGTCTCTCCTGATCAACGCCTCCTCCACCGTCGGCTCACGTGTGAATTATCTCCTGATCAACGCCTCCTCCACCGTCGGCTCACGTTTGAGTCTCTCCTGATCAATGCCTCCTCCACCGTCTGCTCACGTGTGAATTATCTCCTGATCAATGCCTCCTCCACCGTCTGCTCACGTTTGAGTCTCTCCTGATCAATGCCTCCTCCACCGTCTGCTCACGTTTGAGTCTCTCCTGATTAATGCCTCCTCCACCGTCTGCTCACGTGTGAATTATCTCCTGATCAATGCCTCCTCCACCGTCGGCTCACGTTTGAGTCTCTCCTGATCAATGCCTCCTCCACCGTCTGCTCACGTGTGAATTATCTCCTGATCAACGCCTCCTCCACCGTCGGCTCACGTTTGAGTCTCTCCTGATCAATGCCTCCTCCACCGTCTGCTCACGTTTGAGTCTCTCCTGATCAATGCCTCCTCCACCGTCGGCTCACGTGTGAATTATCTCCTGATCAATGCCTCCTCCACCGTCGGCTCACGTGTGAATTATCTCCTGATCAATGCCTCGTGCACCGTTGGCTCACGTGTGAATTATCTCCTGATCAATGCCTCCTCCACCATCGGCTCACGTGTGAATTATCTCCTGATCAACACCTCCTCCACCGTCAGCTCACATGTGAGTCTCCCCTGATCAACGCCTCCTCCACTGTCAGCCCATGTGTGAATCTCTCCTGAGTGAAGCCGAGAGTCCTCTTGGATGGAGGAGATCTGCCTGCCTTGGTTTTGCTCTGCAGACCACTCACCTTGGTTTAGAAGCTTCCTCTCTTGAGGAAGGTGATTGCCTGCTAAAGCAAAAATTGTCAACACTTTCTGGAGAAATAGAATCCAGAGCCACTACACATAAAATTTATATTTGGGATAAAATCCAAAATTATTTGACATATGAAGACCAAGAAAAATATTACCAATCTTCACAAGAAATGACAACTTTTAGTTTCCAACACTGAGATGAAAAGACTGTTGGAGTTACCAGACAAGTACTTTAACACAGCTATTGTAACTGTGCTCAGCAAAGTCAAGGTATGCTTATGATGAATGAAAATATAAGAAATCTCAGCAGGAAAATATAAAATATTAAACAGAACCAAATGGAATTTTAAAACTAAAAAATACAATATTTGAAATAAAAAGTTCAGGTTTAATAGAGGAAAATAGTAGTAAACTTAACGAGACTGATGAAATGCCATATAAATTAAAGAGAGAGAAAAATGATTTAAAAAGCAAACAGATCTACCATAGTTGTCATCTCTTCAAAATGTCTATAAAGTGTTTCTGTAAGCCTCATAGTAATCATAATGCAAAAACCTATAATAGATATACTAAAAATAAAAAGCAATGAAATAAAACATACTACCAGAGAAAATCACTTGACTACAAAGGATGACAGTAACAAAGGAGAGGAGAGGAGTTACAAGACAACCAGAAAACAAGCAACACAATGGCAGTAGTAAGTCCTTACTTATAAATAACCTCAATGGGTTGGCTCCACAGCAAAATTGAAGAAACAGTGGAAAGAATCAGCAAAACAGAAGTACAATAAAAATTACACAATCTGAACAACAGAGAGAAAATAGACTGGGAAAAAAAATGAACAGAACCTCAGGGACTTCTGGGGCTATAACAAAAGATCCGAATTCATGTCATCCACATCTCAGAAGGAGAGGAGAAAGAGGATGGAGCTGGAAAAACACCAAAAATAAAATGACTGAAAACTTAAGAAATTTGGCAAAAGACATAAACCTACAAATATGAGAGGCTGAAAAAACTCCAAACTGGACACATTCAAAAAAATTCGTACCAAGACACATCACAGTCAAACTTCCGAAAAGTAAAGGCACAGAGAGAAATGACGTTTTACCCATAGGGAAAAGCAGTTCAAACAGCAACAGATTTCTCATCACACAAAACTGCCAACACAAAAGTCTGTATTCAGCAAAAATAATCTTTAGGACTGAAAGGGAAAATTGAGACATTCTTAACTGAAAGAAAACGAAGAACATTTGTCACTGGCAGATCCATCCAAAAAGAATGGCTAGAGGGGCTTCCCTACACAGAAAGAACATGATCAAAGAGGAAAACTTGGAATATCAGGAAGGAAGAACAAGGTAGCAAAAGTAAGGGTATATATAGCATGCCTTTTTTCTCCTCTCAAATTTTCTAAATTATATTTGATGAAGCAAAAATTAAACCACTGTAGCTCTAAATATGAATATATCTGGAGGAGATATTTATGACAATTATATCGCAGATAGGAGATAAAAAAGACATAAAGGGAGGTGAAGTTTCTATACTTTACTCGAAGTGGTAAAATGATGATATGAGTATACGGTGATAAGCTATTTATATAAATGTAATATCTAGAGCAATAATTAAAAAGTAATATAAAGAGATATACTTAAAAACACTACAGACAAAACACTTATAGACAGACCAAACTTATCAGGAGTTATAAAAATTGTACAAGTAACTCATGGGAAGACAGGAAAGGAAAAAAGAGCACTGAAAAACAGAACAAACAGAAAACAAAAAATAAAATGTCAGACTTAGGCCCTAAAATATCAATAATTACATTAAACATAAATGGTCTAACTATATTAATTAAAGACAAACATTTGTAGAATGGCTTAAAAACTGTGACCTAACTATGTGTTAGTTATAAGAAACTCACTTCAGACACAACAATATAGATGAGTTGAAAGTTAAAGAATGGAATAAAGTTTATCATGTAAACATTAAGCGAAAAAGAAGCAGCAGTGATTATAGTACATCAGATAAAATAGACGACAGAACAGAGAAAATTGCCAGAGACAGAGAGGGACATTGTATGTGATAAAAGGGTCAATCCACCAAAAAGACATAGGAATGAACTCGAGACATGTATGCTCCTAATAGTGATATACAAAGTATGTGAGGCAAAAATTAATAGAACATAAAGGAGAAATAGACAAATCTACAATTATAGTTGGAGACTTCAACATGCTTTTCTCTATAATTGATAAAATAACTAGACAGAAAATCAGCAAGAACATAGAACCCAATAACACCATCAACAAATAGAATCTAATCAACATTTATAGAACTCCCACTCAACAGCACCGGAATATATGCTGTTTCCAAATGCCAACGTAATGTACACTAAGATAGAACATACCCTAGGCCATAAAACGAATCTCAACAGACTTAAAAAGAATTTAAAACAGAGAATGTGCCCTCTGACCACAATAGAATCAAGTTAGAAATCAGTAACAGAAAGATAACAAGAAGATGTCCAGCTGCTTGAAAACTAAACAGTACTCTTCTAAAGAATCCATGGGTGACAGAGAAAGTCAAAGAAAATCAATGCACTAAACTGAATGACAATAAAAATATAAATCAAAATTTAAGTGATATAGCAAATGCAGTACTGGCAGGGAAATTTATAATGCTAAATACCTATATTAGCAAAGAGAAAAGTTTCAAATCAATAATCTAAGCTCCCACCTCCAGAGCCTAGAATAAGAAAAGCAAAATAATATTTTACCCAAAATAGTAGAAGGAAAGAAATTATAAGGATAAGAGCAGAAATCCACAAAGTTGAAAAAAGAAAAAAAGAGAAAAATCAAGGAAACAAATAACTTTTTCTTTAAAAAGATCAATAAAATAGACAAATCTGTAGCAAGACTGACCAAAAAGAGAGAAGTCATAAATTAGCAATATTAGAAATGAACAGGGGCCATCACTAAAGACCCTGCAGACATCAAAGGATATTAAAGGAATACTGCAAACAACTCTACGTAAATATGACCACTTAGATGAAATCGACCAATTCATTAAAAAAAAACCGACCCCAACACATCTAATATGAAATAGATCATTTGAATAGTTTTACAACTATTTAGAAAATTGAATTTGTAATTTAAAAATTGCCAAAAGTGAAATCTCCAGGCCCGGATGGTTTTATTGGAGAATTCTACCAAATGTGTAAAGAATTTATAATTCTACCCAATCTCCTTTAGAAAACAGAAGAGGAGAGAACACTTTCCAATTCATTTTATAAAATTAATGTTAATACCAAAACCAGGCAAAAACAATAACAAAAAAGAAAACCATAGACCAATGTCCTTTATTAACATAAAAATCTTATTATTATTATTATTATTTTTTGAGACGGAGTCTCACTCTGTCTCCAGGCTGGAGTGCAGTGGTGCATTCTCAGCTCACTGCAACTTCCACCTCCTGGGTTCAAGCGATTCTCCTGCCTCAGCCTCCCAAGTAGCTGGGATTACAGGCACCTGCCACCACACCCAGCTAATTTTTGTATTTTTAGTAGAGATGGGGGTTTCACCACGTTGACCAGGCTGCTCTCGAATTCCTGACCTCAAGTGATCTGCCCAAAGTGCTGGGATTACAGCTGGGATTACACTGCACCTGGCTGAAAAAAATGAACATTGATTGATATTATACACCAACATTAACTCAAAATGAATCACAGCCCTAAATGTAACACCAAAAACTATAGAACTTCTAGGAGAAAAATCTAGAAGCAGGCAAATATTTCTTAGCTATGACACAAAAGACCATAAACCATTAAAGAAAAACTTGGTAAATTTAGAACTTTTGTTTTGGGAAAGATACCATTAAGGCAAATCACAGAATAGAGAAAATATCTGCAATACATATATCTAAACTTGTGTCCAAATAAAATAACTCTCATGCGTCAATTAGAAGATGGCAAACGACCCGACGAAAAAGTGGGCAAACGACTTAGACGTAAAAGACATATGGGTGTTGAATAAGCATATCAGGAAAATGCAAATTAAAACCACAAAGGGATTCCAGTACAAATCCACTAGAAAGGGCGAAATGAAGAAGACTGACCATAGCTGGTATTAGTGAGGATGTGGAGCAACCAGAAAAGCCAGCACGTGGCACGATTTTGGAAAACAGTTCGAAAGTTTCCACCTGTCATATGATGCAGCCGTTTCCCTTGTAGGTGTTGATCCAGGAGAAATGGCAACATATGGTCACACAGATATTTGCACAACAGCCAAAACCTGGAAACCACCTAAATGTTCATCAACGGAAGGTGGATAATCAGAACGTAGCACATTTAATGCAAAAAATTCAAGCAAACACACAGTGACAGCAGATGAGCGGCTCCAAGTGCGGGGCTGAGGTGCCTAGCTGCAGAGGATCCGCAGAGTCTGGAGGGAGGGCTGGGTCGTTCTGTGTCTTGGTTGTGGTGGGTCATTGAATTGGACCCTCTAAAGGGTTTATTATACATGAATTATACTTCAATAAAATTGACCTTAAAAACTTAAAAGGAAATTTCTAATCAAATTTTTAGCAAATCACATCTAGCCACATAGTAAAATAATAATACATAAGACTTGTCTGTGTTTATCTTAAGATCGCAAGATTGGTTCAATATTAGAAAATATAGTCATATTAATACACATTATACAATTCAAAACACTAATTCATCACATCAGAAAGGGAAGTAGGTCAAAAAGAGAAAATCCTTTGGTTTTCATCATTATTGCCAAAAAGGCAATGATATAATTTAGCCACCGTACCTGAAAAATAATTATTGATAACCAGAAACAAAAGGAAACTTCCTTAACATGTTTTTGCTTTTTAAAGTCAGTGGAAAACGCACTTGAATGTGTTCTACATGCTCGCTTTTATACACCCTCCTGGCTGTACATCAAAAGTCATACATCTCCTTGCTGAAGACAGGCTGCCTCTCCCTGGAGGCTTCACATCTGTTTTTGCCCAACACATTTCCACAACTCATTAGACTTAGAGATAACCAAGACAGAAGAAAGGTGGGGGAGGAGAAGGAAAGCCTTATGCATTCCTGGGCCCCACCAGGCCAGCAGATCCTCCTGGTGGGAGCAGAAGTGGGGGTGGGGAGGCTCAGAGAGCAGCACCTGCGGGGCAGGGGCCGCTGACACCCAGGGAGCCTGACAGGACCCTGCCCTGAGCCCAGCTGTCCCAGAAACCATCCGGACTTCGGCCAAGTGCAGTCCCTGTAAGGTATTCAAACGGCATATCCAATCCACGCAGCACTGAAAGGCTCGCTGGCTTCCTCCAACTGGGACTTGAGGACTTCTTCAGCCACAGAAGCAACTCAGGCTCCCAAATCTATCAGAGAAGACCGCAGGGATGTCTGCACCATGCACGGAATTGAGAGGAGCCTCCTGACCCTGAAGGTGAAACACCCGCACCCCCAGCACAAAAACAGGGGGCTTCTCCAGCTCAGGGCTGCCGCAGGAGACCCCTGTATCCACAGGTTCTCTAGAAGCTTTACCAGTGCAGCAAAAGCAATCAACAAATAAACAAAATGTGCAGTATTTGAAAGAAAGAAAAAGAAATTATCACCACCTGCAGATGACACATCCAAGCGTCTCTTTGTGCCAGGCCCTGTACACGTTTTCCAGCCACTCTGTCTCATTCCACACACATTTTGCAGAGACTCGGGACCTGCCCGAGGCTTACGTCTTGCAGATGCTACTCCTGGAATGCAAATGCGGGTCTGGTTGATTCCAGAGTCAGAATTTCAAGCCACAAAACTTTCCCAAACACCCCAAAGGATGGACTCAAAGTTAGTAAAATTAAGAGAGGAAATTACAATGATGGTGAGTAAAATCAGTATAGAAATCCAATAGCATTCCCAGATGCTAGCAATAACCACCTCGCAAGCAAGAGTGAGGGGGAGCCTGTTCGAAATAACAACCCAGCATCTTAAATACCCAGGACTCGTTAGGTCAAGAAATGAGTACAAAATTTATATTGAAGAAACAACAAATTTTGTAAGGAACTATAGGAACAAATTGGGTCAGTTGAGAGATGTCAGCATGATACCAAAGGCAGAAACCAGAGATGGGAGGACTGGTAAGTCTGAGAGCATAAAAATATAAAACCCACCATGCACACATTTGTGAAGCAAACAGAAATGTAAAACTCCGCTAAGGGACATGAAAAAGCATGTGACTAGATGCAGAAACATGCTGAACACTCGGGAGCCTTTGTATTTGTTGAAATATTTGGTCAAATGAGTGAAAAAATCTGGTAAAGCAGGGAATTGACAAAGATATAGATACATATCAAACGCTTCATTTTTAACTTAAAATATATGAGTCTGAATTGATTTGATTCTTGTGAGAACATCTCTGTGAGGCCTACTCTTTGAATTTGTTTTTTCCTGGCAAAAAGAAAAGAAATTTAAAAAATCTTATAATTCGTCACTCTTGATTTTAAGCTTTATTTCCTTAAATTAAGGCAAGAATTAAAGATGCTGTCATGGTGATCCAAGGGCAGAATCCCTTTGAATGTCATTTTCCTCCAATTTTTACAGCTTTCTTGCATGTATTTGGTTTTGTGGCATTAAAAAACACTTTGCCAGTTTGTCTCCACCAAGCCTTCCTAAGCGCTCTCCCACTCTGCAGCCCCGGCCCATTCCCAGGAGGTAGTGATGCATGCAGAGGGCACCAGCGGGCCTGGCAGCCACCCTTGGCTCTGCTGAACCTTAGCTGTGGGAGAGGCCACTTGGGCCCCTGGCTCTGGATGTGTGTGGAGGGATGGAGGGGCGCAGGCTGGCCTGGCACGTGGGCTATGTGTGGCCAGCCAGGACAGCTGGCACCACACTTGACAGGAAAACTCAATATGTGATTCCCTAATTCCTCCCCCAGGAATTTTTCCTAATGGAACTGAGTGCCCACTTCATAGTAGTGGTTATCTCTGCATGAATTTTCTTTCCTTCTTTGTGTTTTCCTGTATTTTTCAAATGGTCTGCAATCTACACGGATTACTTTTATAATTAGAAAAAAATTAATTGTAAAAACATTGCTTGAAGTTTAAAGAGTGCCATCTTGGTTACTACTCAAGCTTTTCGTGTTAACCCAAACTATGGCGTGCATCTCTCATAGGAAGGTCTGCTTCGGTGAGAATGCACTCGAGACAGGAAATTACCCGTGTTGATAAGCGGGGTCTGCCTGTGTTTTTAAATTTCAGGTTCCATTTCAGGACACTGCCGCCCGGGTGGGGCTGGGCACTGCGCTGCCCACTCTGTTCTGACTCCCACTGTCCTCTGACTCTTCCTGAGTTGCCCTGCCATGTTCCCATGGGGAGGTGTCACACCCAGTGCCAGTGGATGACGATCAGAGGGGTATGACAGGGCTCTAGGTGGTACCTGGATGGATATTTTAACAAATAGTTACTGATTTATTTTAGTGTGCTGTAGAAAACAATGAGCAGCAAGATGGACCTGCAGTCTCACACAGATGTATTTAAATGTATTTAAGTGTAAACGTATTTTACATTTAAATGTACTTAATGAGTCTGTTGAAGACGCCCTAGGTAGAAAATAATTCGGAGCACATGGATATGGCAGAGCTTGGAAATCTGCACCCAGAAGGGTGCGATTTGGGAAACTGTCATATGAAATCACACTCGGACGGCACATTACAAACACAGCAGGTCGCCTCTGTGTTTTCACTGCTTTTAAATATCTTTTAGCAGCGCATTCCATGCAGGCACCGGTTCTGATTTACTTAAGAAGATGGTCTTAACTTCCCTCTGGTGGGTATTGTCGTCCTTTCTCTTACTTGGTGTCAGTATTATTGCAATAGGATACACTGAAGTTTTGAATAGTTTATTAAACAAATCTTTACTTCCTAGATACAACTATATTGACTTTTTCCTAAGTACTACGCTTTTGAAATAAAATAAAGCCTCACCTCAATAACAGAAGTGGGGTCCAGAACATCCCGTGGGTGGGATGTGGGGGCATTTCTGCAAGGTCCAGTGGCCCCTGCTGGGACCCTACCTCTGGCTTCAACTGTGACGCAAAGATTCCGGGTCTTGTGGCCGCCTGGGGCTTCCAGGATTCAGCAAGGGTTCCAGGGCTCTCCTGGGGAGTGGCTGCCGTTTCATCAGCCTGACAGAGAGACTGCTCCCGGGGAAGCCTGTAGACGCAGGACTCCTGCCTTGTTGAAGGATCAGATGTAGCAAGCGAAGAGGGGAGGTGAGGAGGCTGCCAAGCACCGGGTCAGTGGGTGCCACTTAAGAGAAAGTGTTGGCCAGGCCTGCTGGGGCTGGGATGCAGGTTGGTGACAGACTCAAACCTGCCGTAACCTTTTCCTCAAAGTGTCCTCATTCCAAAGTCTAGGGGATTAATTTCAAAATAGTTAGAGAACCCCCTTGTATTTCTTTGTGGGTGTTTATATGATCCTTCCTCTTTCTTTATCACCTTAAAACCTGACAAGCAGGTGCCTGGGGATGGGGCTGAGGTGATGAAATTTTTTAGCATTGCTTTGGATGAGGCTTGCTGCGTGTGAAATCAATGCCAAGATGCACTTTGAGTAAGGAAGCTTTCTGGAATTAACCTTTGAGTTACTTATTTCCATGTTGCTGATAAGGGCTTGAAAGTTCTGTCTGTGTTGCCAATACGGCCCTGATTGCTTATTAACCGTGTGATCTCGTACAGGTCACTGATTCTTCTCAAGCCTCGGTTTCCTTATTTGTAGCTTGAGGCAGGGACGCCTGCCTCGTGGGGCCACTGTGAGACTGAGTGAGGCCTCTCCGCCCACATGCACTGCAGCATCCGGCACACCGTGTGCTCAGTAGGCAGAGATTGTCATCCTTCTTGTTACAGCCACCACCACATTTGTCCCTGGTATTTGCCAGTCCATTAGTCCATCCTCACACTGCTAATAAAGATTTAAACGAGACTGAGTAGTTTATAAAACAAAAGAGGTTTAATGGACTCACAGTTCCACATGGGTGGGGAGGCCTCACAGTCGTGGTGGAGGCGAAGGAGGAGCAAAGACACATCTTACAGGGCGGCAGGTGAGAGAGCATGTGCAGGGGAGCTGCCCTTTATAAAACCATCAGATCTTGTGAGACTTATTCACTATCACAAGAACAGCACAAGAGAAACCCACTCCTGTAATTCAGTTACCTCTCACCAGGTCCCTTCCACAAGACGCGGGGATTGTGGGAGCTACAATCCAAGGTGAGATTTGGGTGGGACTTTGGGACCCGCCCCTTCCAGGCTGCGACTCCCTCACTGCTGTCTTCACGCACTTCTGCAGTGCCTGAGCCGCAGTCACCGTGGCAACTGGGACTGACCTCTTAAAGTATCTGTTATAACCACAAGCTTAGTGTCAAAATACTATTAACCTGTTTTGCCTTTACAGACTTATTTTAAAAGTAGTGTGAATTCAGATGTGTTTGATTAGCAGCTTTTCACTGGAGTCGCCGCCCAGCACAGCTAGGGGTCTTCCGCAGGTCTCGCTGCCTCTGCGCTCCTGTGCCTCCAACGGAGCAGCCATTACTCAGACCAGGCTGGTCTTATTCTCCAGCTTCCCCATTATTTTGGGGGAGTTCCTCACAGCCTCCTGTTAGTTCTCCTGATTTTGTGTATTCTTATTCTCATGTTGCCCATGTTTGGCCTAGGAGAAGGCGCCTCTTGGCCGGCTTCCTGGAGGACTCTTGCTTTCTTGCATGCCACAGTGGTGACAGCTCCTGCAAGGCCCTCCTGGTAAAGTCATTGGCAGATCCCCGTCTTTGAAAGTGTTCATATTTGGAAGAAAGTGAGTCCAAAGCTGCGAATGTCCGTCCTGCTGCCAGAGAGGCAGACAGCTGAGTGCTATTGTTTGGGAATCTCTGAGAACTCTGCTATGGCAAAATCCCTGGCCACCAACAGCAGCCTCCTGAGGAGAGCACTGAAACAGTAAAGGTGCCTGGAGGCGATTTGCACCCATGGACCAAAAAATTTAATTCCCCCTGAACTTTATCAGTGGATGTAGCAATAATTGGCTTCACTAGTGCTGTGTTCGTTGGCAAGTGGAGATCTTCTCTGTTCCTCAACTGTGTAGAGGGAGAAACACGCGGGGAAGTCATCCACATGGCGCTGGAGACACAGATGGATGCGCAGTGTGCAGAGCCCAAGGGATGTGGACTCAAGGTCTCTAGGAACTGTGTTCATGGGAGAGGAGAGGGTGCGGAGGACATGACAGGGAGCCGTAGAAGCCAGCACACAGGGTGGGGCCGGCGTCCCTTTGGAAGTTTCCGTTGTAATACGCTCATGATAGAAAAAAAAAATGTAAAAGAAATCACCTAGAATCCCATCACCCAGAGACACCACAAACCATCCTTGAACATCTTGCCATATTTCCCTTAAGAACTCTTATATTGTAGTTCAATAAAAAAAGGTTGTGCTTGGCCGGGCGCGGTGGCTCAAGCCTGTAATCCCAGCACTTTGGGAGGCCGA
>NW_012114252.1:24129999-24134690 GCF_000951035.1 Colobus angolensis palliatus | reverse complement strand
AAAAAAAAAAAAAAAAAGGTTGTGCTCATATGTCATATATATAATTTTATATCTTTTAGAACAGAATTATCACAGATTATCATAACTCATGGATGGAATGTTATTAATTCTTGATAAATGTTATTCTCTCTTTCTCCATGACCATACATTCAGAGAATTTACCACAGCCATTTAATAACCTCCCTATTCGACATTTTGTCAGTGTACACTTTTCACTAGTACTAATAATGCTATACTACAATGAATATTTTTGGCCATAGATTTTCTGCATTTTGAATTATTTCCCTTGGATAAATTCCCAGAAGTAGAATGTTGGGACAACAAATGCCTTTAAGACTCTTCATAAATATCACCTGGCCGGCCTGACAGCATCCAGTGCTTTGAGTTAAATACAATATATTCAGTACCAACACATTTGTATTTTGTTGGAGAGTTCTGAGAAGTTTGTTTTTCTCCCTTGAAGAGCTGTGCAAACCATGTTGCATAGTGAGTAGTGCGGTATTTAGGAGGAGGACACTAGGAGCACTGTGGTCTTCCAATACTTATGGGGTACCTACTGTGTGCACCCAACACCCTTGGTGCTGGGAGGGATGAAGAAGAAGAGACGGAATCCTCAGGGCATGGCGTCTCCTCCTGGAGTCCTGGCCTAGAGTGAGGGTGACGCCTGGATGGGCATCGTGGAAAAGCCCCTGGGGAGATTCTGAGCAGGCCTGGTGGACACAGACGTGGACAACGTGTCCCAGAGCATCCTGGTCATGATGCAGGAGAAGCTCGAACTCACACTCAGCCCTGGTCGTGACAGAAGAACAGAGAGGAATAAGAAATGCCTTTGGGAGCTCCTGACCCAAGGGAGGGGGAGGATGTTCTGTACCATTGTTCTGGAAGCTTAGGTCTAATTTTTCAGTTACTCAGTTACTTATGGCTTTGAGGCTGGATAGCTTCATATATTTTGTTTCCTGAAATGACCCCACAGGTTCTACAGAGCAGGAGAAAAGGCTGGACAGGTGCACCCGCTGGATGAGACGACCTTCCCTCCCCCTCGGTCTGGGAGTCTGTGATCTTCAGGGCCATCCTCCAGCTGGCGGACCCCACCTGGAAGCTGAGTGTGCCTCTGCTGGTGGTCCTAGCCTTGGCAAGGCAGCTTCATCACCCTCCAGCCTGCGGTGGTTTTGATAAAGCGGCATTTCTGCCTTGTTGGAGCCTGGTTAGTGATGATGCATCTTAGTCCAGGCCTCTCGAGTTTGAAATAAGAACCCCAACCCTTAGATGAGCCAGAACTGCCTTGGTTTGCTGGTGTCAGTTCAGAGCATTGAAATTCCTGCTTCACTTTAAAGAAAAATCTGTGCAATAAGAATCTGTGTTTCTAGACTGCGTGGAAGAACTCTGAACTTTCTGCCACTAATTTTTAGAGATGTCCCAACAATGATTCCCTCTGCCCAGCCTCTGCCTGGGGGAACCCACCTTCCCGTCTCAGGTGAGCCTGACCCCTTTCCCACCCCTTGGCTGCTGTTGGACTTCAGAACAGATTGCAGGCAGCAGCTGCAAACCTCAGCTTCCGAAATGTCACTCGCTCATTCACTTGCCTGTGCAATCATCTCTGTAAACTCCCTATTGGGGCCAGTTCTGCAAGTGTGTCTGGGGCCACACATGCAACGGTGGGCAACGCCTGCACTCACTGGCACGATGAGTCTGGCCCTCCAGGACAGACCATGGGCCCGTCACTGGGCCCGTCACTTCCAGAGACTACCCCTCCTCTTTAGCAAATGGGGAATTTGTAAACACTGGCCCTAGCAGGCATAGCACAGCACCTGGGTTCTAACAACCCGTGAGGGGAGAAAAGGTGCAGGACACTAACGGGGCCACGTTTCTTCATGAGGACTTCACGGTTCTGCACAAGGAGGTGAGTGAATCTCAGACACAAAACGTACATTCTGCGTGGTGTCATGTCCGTGACTTTCAAAAGCAGACCACACTTACCTCTGACGGGAGACATCAGGATGTTGGTTGCTCTGGGGGCGAGTCGGGGGCAGAGGGTGGGGGTTGCTGAGAAGGGTGTGCAGAAGCGTTCCGAGGAGAGGCTGTGTCTCTATTGGGGTGAGGGTTGCATAGGAGAAGCACAGTGAAGATTTGTATATTTCATTCTTTGCCTGTTTTTCCTCCCAAATCCCTCACTCAGATGCAATGGAATAGGAGCACTGGAGACGCAGACAGCTGAACGCCACGCTGTTGCCCCAGGCTGGTCTGGCTGCTGGGGCTGCACGCCGGGCCGGGGTCTTGGGTTCTCCACGTTTATGCCTCTTTCCCGGCCTGAGAATAAACCAGTAGAGAAGAGGAGGTCAGGAACTCGGTGAGTGTGCCGTCCAGCGTGGTGAGATGAAGGCAACAGTGCCCACCTTAGAAGTTGGTCGTGAGGATTGTGTGAGTTAATTTACAAAGAGCACCCAACATGCCCAGGGCTGTGGTTGTTTTGTGAACATCATCAAAGTCTGGTAAACTGTTTTCCACTCAGCTGTGGCTGCAGTGCTGGGAACACTGGCTGCCTAAGGTGCGGGAGGTCGGACTGCAGCCTGGGCCCTCTCAGTCCAGATTCCTCAGCTCCACTGGACAGAGAGGCTCACCTTTGGAAACATCCCAAAAGTCCACTTGTGTTATTTTTGTTGGTTTATTACTAAACGGACATGTGATTTATTTGGCATAGCAACTCTGCCTTTTCCCAGGAGGTTCCCGGCTTGGGGTGTTACCTCAGATGGAGGGCTGAGGCTGTCTGGCCCCATCCTGGTGAGTGGTGGGCAAAGAGACGTGGTGTCCGAACCACATCACAAGTACTGGAAGGGGGTGTTAAAATCTCTGTCCACACTGGAAATTAATAAAACATATTATTCCCCACAGATAGGTTGCAAAGCCTTGGTCAACAAGGCCAGAGACTTTTCCCTGTGGGCTCAGCACCATCCACAGCCTGAGAGCAGAGAGAACAGAGAACAGGTGAAGCAGCCGTGACTAAAGAACCCGCCCTGCCTTCTCCTCTAGGGCAATGGGGGCAGGTCCAGGGTGTCCTTTGGCTTTAGCCAAGCTCTGCCATGCAGACAGTAAGACAAGAGCAGAGCTGCAACAACCACCAGGCACACGATGTGCCCCCAGCCACCCCACAGAGAATTCACTGTTAATACCATGTTACTCCCCCTATCGATCCCGCATTACCCCATCATCAATCCTACTAGCTGTGGACCACTAAGCTCAAGGGCCTGTCACCGCCTCTTGCCACAGTCAGTGTCCATGAACAGTGTCTGCAGGGCTGCTCTCTCAGGGCTCCGAAGGGAAGCAGATGGTGGAAACCTAGATGTTGGGAGACACGGCTCATGGCAGTGGGCATCTCCCCATTTCAACCTCACATATTTTTCACATGGGTCAGGAACCGCAGAGCATTCCAGCCTTTCACAGACATGGACATGATGTCAGTATTTCCTGCTGACCTTCCTCTGTGGAATGTGAGGGCTCCTGCCCCGTGGGCCCCAGTTGGGAGCAGCACTCCTGGTCCATCTGCCAAGCCAACTGCTTTTCCTCCTTCTCACCTCTCTGCAAAGCATACTTTCCTCACCACAAAAGGGTAGGATAGAAGGAAGGAATGTACCAGCCACATGCCAACCCTCACTCTCCCTCTCTGCAGCATAAACCTTCCAATTTCTTACAACCCTTTCCCATCTAAAGCCAACTGGTGCATCTCAAATAGCAATATATGATTCTGAAATTAATACTAGAACCTTATTAGTGCAAAACAAAGCCCAGTTTGCTGTAGGCTGAGATGTTTTGGATCGTCTAAGGGAGTTTAGTTATTTTAGCACCACAAAGACATTCTCTAAAAACATATTCTCCTGAAAGGCAGCACTAGACAAAAAGACTAATGACACCTTGTGCTGCTGGGTAATCTCAGGTGGGCCCTTAACTTTCCAAATCACAGTCTCTCAGGAGGCTGCAGATTAGTGGGTTCCTGTGGCCTCTTTTGAGCTCTGGCACTAGACAAGTCGGTTTATGATGGGAAGGGGCAAAAAGTGAGCTGCGGAGTCTGTAGACTTAGTTTGAATTCTGGTATTTCAAGTTTCCAGGGGTGTGACCTCGAAGAGCATGTTTAACTTATTCTCAGATACCCTATCTGTGAAGAGGGCGTGACAATTTAAGGGTTAATAGAGAGGATTCAAAATAAAATATTTAAATGATAAATTTTTCAATAAATGATATTAGGACAATTAGTTACCCATTTTGCTAAAACAAAATTCCTCCTCTCTACTCTTTATTTCACGTATTAAAATACACTTCAGAGGATCAAAGATTTCAATTAGGCTGGGCACAATGGCCCACACCTGTAATCCCAGAACTTTGGGAGACTGAGGCAGGAGGATTGCTTGAGGCCGGGAGTTTGAGTCCAGCTTGGGCAACATGGAGAGACCCAGTCTCTACAAAAAAAAAAGAAAGAAAGAAAGAAAAAGAAAGAAATTAAACATTTTAGGCTGTAGAGATAAAAAGAAAAAAAAATTAAAATTCCACTGGGCATGGTGGTGCACGCCTGTAGTCCAAGCTACTCAGGAGGCTGAAGTGAGAGGATTACTTGAGCCCAGGAGTTTGAGCCTGTGGTGAGCTACGATTGTACCACTGCACTCCAGCTTGAGTGACACAGCAAGACATTGTCACAAAAAAAA
>NW_012114252.1:24127822-24128149 GCF_000951035.1 Colobus angolensis palliatus | reverse complement strand
TGGGAGGCGGAGCTTGCAGTGAGCTGAGATCCAGCCACTGCACTCCAGCCTGGGCGACAGAGCGAGACTCCATCTCAAAAAACAAAAGCAAAACAAAACAAAACAAAAAATGTATCATTGGTTTACAGAAGTAACACTGCCTAGTGATGAGCTGCATATTGTTGAGCTGTGGGCATGGGTTATGGGGTCCAGCATGCAGCATTGTGGGGTTCATTTGCAGCTGTTCCAAGAGATGAACCCACAGCTCAAGGGGGCGTGGGAAGTGGCTGCGGTCTCTCTCTCTCTTTTTTTTTTTTTTTTTTTTGAGATGGAGTCTTCCTCTGTTGC
>NW_012114252.1:24119998-24127772 GCF_000951035.1 Colobus angolensis palliatus | reverse complement strand
TTTTGAGATGGAGTCTTCCTCTGTTGCCCAGTCTGGAGTACAGTGGCATGATCTTGGCTCACTGCAACCTCTGCCTCCTGGGTTCAAGCAGTTCTCCTGCCTCAGCCTCCCGAGTAGAAAGGCTTGAGGCAGAGACTGGACACTGCTATGCTGTGGCTGTGAGGATGGGGTAAGGGGCAGGAACCAAGGGAGGCAGAGATAGACCTCCCAGTGCCTCCCGACGGAGCCTAGCGGCAACGCTGTCATTTCAGAACCATAGAACAACAGTGTTCCCGCCAAAACTGGCTGCGAATCGCAGATAATGACGCCGGGACCCGCGCCCGTGCAGGAGAGACAGGGGTGTGGGGAGGATTCCGGCAGCCCAGAGCAGAGTCCAGACCTGGGGACGGGACACCGCGGGACAAAAGACAAGTCACAAGAGGAAGAAGTGGAGCGAGCCAAGAAATTTTTCCTGGTTGCTAAAAAAACAGAGTCTTAAAAATTCTGTGAGATGCCAGGGAGTCCTGGGCACTGATATCTGGTGGCATTAAGGAGTCACCATCGATTATTTTAGGCATAAATATGGAACTGGGGTTGGGTAGGGTGTTTGGTTCTTATCTTTGAGAATACTTTCTGAAGTGTTTATGGATAAAATAATATGATGTCTGGAACTGGTTTAAAATAGCCCAATGAGGAAGCGGGTGGGGTGCTCGCCTTGGCAGGAACATGGGGCCATTGTGCTGGTCTCCCCGCGTTGTGTTGGAACTCTCTATAAACAGCACCAGCGAGAGACGGCAGCCTTCCCTGTGCCTGCCCTGAGGTCACCCTCACTGTGAATTCGGCTCCCTCCAGCCCAGCTCTCACAGGGTCCCAGGTGGCTTCAGCCAGTGTCCTGTGCAGACTTCTTCCTGAAGGAACACTGAGTCCTGACAGTGGGATTTCCTGCGGTGATTCTTTGGTCTCAGAGGCCCAAGGGACACGCATGTTTGAAAATCTTCTCCATTTCCATCTGTATGATTTTCGCCTTCATTCTCTTCTCCTATTAAATGGAGGCCATCAGCATGCTTAGACACGCCTGCCAGCTTTAAGAGTTTAGGGCTAAACAAATGAAGCACACAGTGCACTTCAAAGACTTTGAGAGGAAGGCCCAGTGTGCACAGAGGCCGCAGGAACCCTGAGCTTCCCCAGGATGCCCATCCTGAGCCTTCGGGGGGCATCTAACCCACCCAAACCCCAAACACTCGTCCCTCCCCCATCACAAGGAAAGACAGCCGTGGTCTCCCACGCCTCAGCGGTGTTGCTGAATCTGGCAGCCGCTGTGTTTGTCAGACCTGCCTGCCTTGCTCAGCAGGGAAACCACTTGCTATGATGAATGGAGCTGCATGCGAAACTTAGATAAGCAGGCAGGTCGAAAACACCTCCCTTGCCGGCATTCCAGTTTTCTTGCTTGGCCCAAGAACCTGGTTTCATTTTGGAAAGGTGGAAGGAGTGTGGGGCGACTTGTTGCCATTTTCAGGCATGGCTGGGCTCTCACACAGTCAGTCTTAGAACAGGCATGTCCCTGCCTGGAGGCCAGTCCCTCTTGGGTTGTGAAAACCAAGCCCCAAATATGTCAAACAAGTGGCAAAACCTTTAGAGTAATTTTCCTCTACCTCAAAAAACACCCGGCCGCTTCTCCTCCCCAGATGTTAAAGGTCCCTTTATTAGCATTGTCCTATTGTGTTTTTTCATCTCTCGGACACAGACACAGGAAGCATCAACTCTGAGGCTTTGGCCAGGATATGAGCCCGACTTTCGCAGCCCCAACTGGCAGGCTGACCTCATGCGAACTCCCTGGCGGTGGCATCCTGGACACACCCACATGGCTGAGCTGGCACCATAGGGTGAGGGTACCAGGGCCATGGGGACCCTGGTTGCTTGCCTCAGATGCGACCAGCAAGGGAGGCACAACATGGGGCTGCTGAGTGAACGTGTGAGAGGTTGCGGGTCCCCGCGGACAGCTACCAGCGGCCTCGCAGCGTCGTAGGAGTCTGAGGTCCAAGACACCGGACTCGCATCTCAACCCTGCCCTGCGCTGCTCAGGGCCAAGTCTAAGCTGCTGTGAAAAAGAGACCCCCACAGGCAGCGGCTGCCACAGAACACGGTCATCTGTTTTTCATGCACACTGTGGCCCTGGTCATTCCGGCCAGAGCCCCCAGGTTTTGTTGCTCTTCCAGGGCACATTCTGGGCCGTGTGCTGGAGGCTGGGCTGTGGGCCCCTCTGAGGAGGTAGAGGGACGCGCACCAGGGCCTGCGTGCTGAGGCTCGGCCCCGTCCCATCACCTCTACTCTGGTGAGGCCTCTTCCTGCAAAGGCAGCTGGATGCTCCTGCCTGGAGCTGCCCCGGACCACAGAGCATCCAGGAGACGAATGCACTTCCAGCCTCGCCACCCTGGGGAGATGTACAGCTGAGGTGGCAACTTCGGAGCAAGCAGGGTGGAGATGCCTCCCTTGAGGTCCCTCCCAGCCCTGCTGCCCTGTCACTCAAGGTATGGGTTGATTGTGTTCCCCAAAAATAGATGTTAAAGTCTGAGTCCTCCACACCTCAGAATATGACATCATTTGGAAATAAGGTCATTGCAGATGTAGTTACCACAGTGCCCCCTTATCCTGGGGAAAATGTTCCAAGACCCTGGTGGATGTCTGAAACCTCAGATAGTACCGAACCTTACATATACTGTTTTTTTTTTCCCATGTGTACAAACTTACGATGAAGTTTAATTTATAAATGAGACACAATAAGAGGTTAATAACTGATAAGATAGAATAATTATAACAATATACTGTAATAGAAGTTATGTGAATGTGGTCTCTCACTCTCAACATATCTTGCTATACTGTACTTTCCCTTCTTGTGATGATGTAAAGTGCTGTAAAATGCCACGTGGAGAGATAAAGGGAGGTGAGAGATGCAGGCATTGTGATGTAGATGGAAAATTCCAGACACAGACAATTCTTTGGTGTTCGGTTATATGCTGTTCCGAGCCATCCCATCCAAGCCTGGGTTGCCATTGGCCACTTGGAAGCCAGCCCAGTGACCAAATGGGCTGTGGTGTCACAGTGCTTGTGTTCAGGTCACCCTTCCTTTACTTAATAATGCCCCCAAAGCACAGGCATAGCCATGTAATATTTGTGAAGCGTGGTTGACCGTGAGTGACTAAAACCCAGAAAAGTGAGACTGAAGACAACGAGGACCACTGTAGTTAGGACGAAGTCGTTGACTGTGTCCTTGTAAGAAGAGGGGTGACACAGGAGCCCATGTGGTGGTGGAGGCAGAGATGGAAGCTGTGAATCCACAAACCCGGGAGTACCTGGAGCTTCGGAGGCTGGGGAGGCAGGAAGGACCCTCCCCGCTGTTGGGGGAGCACAGCCCTGCTGGCACCTTGATTTTGGACTTCAGGCCTCCAGAGCTGAGAGAAGATACATTTCTGTGGTTTTGAGCTCCCTGGTTTGTGGTACTTTTCCAACTGCCCCAGGACACTGCTGCGCCAATGCCCTTGACCTTCAAGGTCGCATTCTGGCTGATGGAGCTGACAGGCATCCCGGCTCCAGTGCCCTTGGGCTCCCGCTCTGACTGGCCTGTACTGAAAAGTTAAAAATAGCTCTGCATATATTGAAATAGCTATGTCAATTCTAAAGGCTCACACAGCTGCTATAAGTGTCTTGGATACTCTTCAAAATAATATTTATAGGCCTCTCCAAGCTCTGTCGAACTAGCTTTTTGATCATTAATTAAAGCCAAGCTCATCTGTTTGTTTACAAGTTGGACTTGGCACACTTTAGCACTTAACAGGAGATGAAAACTGCAGTTTGTTCAATTTCCTTTTAATAATTTTGTTTACATTTTTGCCAGCACTCATAATCTGGGTTGTTTCTGCCAGCACTGATTTGGTTTATTCCACATGGCTTGGGCCACTGCGGGACTCCATTTGTTCCAGGGCCACCTTCCTGTCACCTTCTACTGTCTCTTGAGTCAGCAAGAAAGGCAGATCCGACTGAAGACTCCAGCACTCTCCTCAGCTGCAGCCACACAGAGCTCTGCGAAGTCCTTTCCCCCACAGGATGGATCTGAGGCACCCACCATGAGAAAAAAGGGGTGGAGAAATGATATGCAGGAAGAAGGTCCATCCTGATTCACCAGTCGCGTGGATGCACTTTTCTACCAGGCTAGGAGGGAGGAAAGTGGAGCCCCACCCTGACTGCTAAGCCGTTTGCTTTGCTGTCACAAAAAACAGTTCAGCTTCCCAAATCAGAGAGGAAAAGATTTTTAGGGGGTCCCTCATTTCTATTATCTAAGCTTTAAATAACAAAGTGGACCTCTGGGGCCAACATGGGTGTGCGATGGTGGTTTTGTGGGATTCTCCCCATAGCTCCATCAGACGGCCTCACTTTCTGGGTCTCAGTGGGCCCAGGTGTGACACAGCTCCTCCAGAAAGGACGACAGCCCTGGCGACCAAGGACTCCCTGTGCCACTGGGTTTGCGCTCAGAAGTATATTCAGTGATTTCCCCAGAAAATTCCAAGTCATCTCCTAATACTGTTTGTGAAAACTAAATAACTGTCGTGGTGTTCTTCAGGGACAGTTTGCTAGGAAGGTTGGTTATTGGCATAATTTTCCAAATCAATGAACTAAGTTATAAAACTTTCTCAAAGGCCCTGATGGCTGTTACAGAGACAGAAAAGTGAATGGTCAGAAAGAAGTGTGAAAATTCACCCAGTATTGGCAGGCCGAGGCAGGCGGATCACGAGGTCAGGAGATCAAGACCATCCTGGCTAACACGGTGAAACCCCGTCTCTCCTAAAAAAATACAAAAAATTAGCTGGGCGTGGTGGCAGGCGCCTGTAGTCCCAGCTACTCAGGAGGCTGAGGCAGGAGATTCGCTTGATCCCAGGAGGCTGAGGTTGCCGTGAGCTGAGTGAGGGTTTGAGCGAGGGGTGGCTGGGTGCCTCTGCTCTCCAGTTTGGGTGACGGAGCAAGACTCCATCTCAAAAAAAAAAGTTCACCCAGTAGACACAGCAGCCCTAACCACCTCTGCAATTCGGGCTTTTTCAGCCCAAGACAAACAACCAAACGGCACACAGGCCTTCATCCTTGGCTGTGACGGATGCGTGTCCGTGTGGAGGGCCAGGCCTGCTTCTCCCATCACTAATGGAAGCCTCTCTGAGTTTCTATAAAAGCCTCCCCCTCAGAAGGGGCTCTCTGGAGATTTTAAATTATGTTGGTTAGGATAGTAATACATGCTTTTGCTTAAAAATCAATAGGTACAGAAATAAAAGCACAAAGTACAAAGTGGGTTTCCCCTCCTTGGCCAGAGGCAATGCTGTCAGCAGGTAGCCCTGACACCGCTGCTCACTGCCTGAGGAGCCTGTATCTTTCCTTATGTACGGGGGTCATGCCACGGCCACCCCTCCACATGAGAGTGGGGGCAATGACTAAGGCCAGAGCCGGGCACCGGAAAGGTGCAGTGGCCCCTTTACCTTACAGTGGTGTCGCTGGGACCCACGTGCATTTGGGGCCCCGCATCAAAGCTCCCCAGGCACTCCCCTTGAAACGACTTTGCTTATAGCTCACCTCCAGGAAGAGCCCTTCCCTAGAGAACAGTAGGACATGGTGGCCCTCAGGCTCTGGGAAAACAGCCATTATCCTGGAAACCAGGACTCCTAGGAGATTCTGTGCCTCCCCCATGTGGGTCATCTTGATCCCCACACAGACTCCATACTCGGGTGCTCCTCGAGGCTGGGCATCCCTCCACCAGGTGGTCCTGGTACAGCCCCTCTGTTCTCCACTCTCAGTCTTGTCTGATGAGTTCATGCCGGTTCACCACAGCCTCCTGGGAGGAGGACGGTGAGGCGGGCAGCCCTCCTGAGCCCCTTCCTCCTTGCAGAGCACTTCCCTGGGCCTGATGCAGCAGGAGGAGCTGAGCACCTGTAGTCCCAGCTACTCGGGAAGCTGAGGCAGGAGAATGGCATAAGCCCGGAAGGCGGAGCTTGCAGTGAGCTGAGATCCGGCCACTGCACTCCAGTCTGGGCGACAGAGCCAGACCCCGTCTCAAAAAAAATAAATAAATAAAATAAAATAAAATAAAGAAATCCTCTTGCGTTAGCCTGTCAAGTAGCTGAAGCTACAGGCACCCACTACCATGCCTGGCTAAAGACACATTTAATAGAATGAAAAGATAAGCCACAGGCTGGAAATAAATATTTGCAAGCCACACATCTGATAATGGACTTGCTTCTAAAATAGCTATAGAACTCTTAAAATTCAACAAACAGCTCAACAATTGGAAAACCAAACATTCCAAGTGTATGAGTCAATTTCATGCTGCTGATAAAGACATACCTGAGACTGGGCAGTTTACAAAGGAAAGAGGTTTAATTGGGACTCACAGTTCCACGTGGCTGGGAAAGGCTCACAATCATGGCAGAAGGTAAGGAGGAGCCAGTCACGTCTCAAATGGATGGCAGAAAGCAAAGACAGAGAGCTTGTGCAGGGGAAGTCCTCTTTTTAAAACCATCAGATCTTGTAAGACTTATTCACTATCATGACCACAGCATGGGAAAGACTTGCCCCCATGATTCAGTCACCTCCCACCAGGTCCCTCCCATAACACGTGGGAATTCAAGATGAGATCTGGGTAGATCACCAAGTAAAGGAAAAGAAAGAAAGTAAAACTGAAACAGACATTTCACCAAAGGAGATACCTGGACGGCAATAAGCACAATAAAATTTGTTCAACATCACCAGTTATTTGAAAAATGCAAATTTAAACTACCATGAGATACCATTATATACATATTAGAGTGAATAAAGATGTTTAAAGTGACCACAGAAAGTATGGGTGGGGATGTGGAGCAACTGGGACCGTCATGCATTGATGGTGAAAATGTAAAACGGTATAACCACTTTGGAAAACAGTTTGAAAAGTTAAACAGATACCTACCGTGTGATCCAGACACTCTGCTCCTAGATATTTCCTCAAGAGAAATGGAAGCATGTGCGTGCATAACGTCGACACAGTGGACACACACACGAATGCCTACGGCAGCTTTATTTGTAATAGTAAAAATGTAGAAGCAAGTAAAATGTCTTTCAACAGGGGAATGATAAACAAATTGTGTTATATCCGTACAGTGGAATACTAATGAGCAATAAAAAGAATACACCTGCAACAAGATAGATGATTCAAATTGTGTTATATCCGTACAGTGGAATACTACTGAGCAATAAAAAGAATACACCTGCAACAAGATAGATGATTCTGAAAATAAATACGTTAAGTGAAAAAAAAGACAAAAAAGTGTGCATAAAGTACAATTCTTTTTATATAAAAGTCTAGAAAATGCAAACAAATCTATCGTGATAGAAAGCTGGTCAGCGGTTTTGCATAGGGACTGGGATGTGGGGTACGGTGGGGACGTTTAGGAGGGAGGAATTACCAAAGGGCATGAGAACACTTTTTTGGGTGATGGATATGTTCCCTAACTTGATTGTGATGATGGCTTCACAGGTGTACACAGCTTTCCACCTCATGGCCACAGACTGGTTAACCATTCATACAAAACGTCCATTGCCCTGGGTCCAACCTCTTCCCACCCCCTGTGGAGGTGAACTGTGGAGATGAACTGTCTACTTCACCATTGCTATTTCAGGTTGTATAATACAGTGCCTGACAACTCTCTCCACTTTTAGAACACATCCAAATTGTTTCTTACTCATTTTCCATTTCTGCCTTAGAACAAATTTCCTGCACTGGTAA
>NW_012114252.1:24117431-24119293 GCF_000951035.1 Colobus angolensis palliatus | reverse complement strand
AGGATGGTCTCGATCTCCTGACCTCGTGATCCACCCGTCTCGGCCTCCCAAAGTGCTGGGATTACAGGCTTGAGCCACCGCGCCCGGCCCAAATTGTTTCTTACTCATTTTCCATTTCTGCCTTAGAACAAATTTCCTGCACTGGTAACTAGGTGAAGGATTTTGGAGTTATCTGGGGTAATGGAGACATCCTTCATTGCACCCCACATGTGCTTTCTGTGTTCCCCAGTTACAGAAATCAAAATGAGCAGTTGTATGTGAATGCATTTTATCAGACCAAGTCTCTACGTGACAGGAGGCATTGTCGTTACTAAGATAGTAACTCAGTAGAAAGAATCAAGAATATGAGGAATGAGAGTGGGGTCCAGACTAAAAGGAGGCCAGGGGTCCTGAACTGCCCCATCCAACCGAGGTCATTCTGATACCTACTGACCTGAAGCAGCTGGCCCACACCGAGGTGCAGAGTGTCCCAGATGAACAGGCAGAGGCTAGAGATGCTCATTCCCAAAGGGATCAAATAATTCTGAGACTTGCAAGAACTCCGTAAACTCTCTTCCCCCAAACTACAAAAACGTGCAGAAAATAATTACGAACAATTTTTAGGAGCTTACACCCTTTGCAGTGTATCCATGGGCTGCTGGAACCCTTGGGAAATAATGGGTAGAAGTGCCTCAGACACTGCCTGGCACCCAGCTGGTGCTCAATGAATTATCTGTCTGATGAAGTGATTAGGAGCCTTGTAAATACTGATTCAAGCATGTATCACCCCATCCAATTTTTGAAACCAGCGCTTCTCAAGAACAAGCAGGAAAATTAAATATTGTTTTGAAGTAGCCGTGGTGGTTTCCGGGCAGAAGCCCAGGGGCACTCCTTACTCCACCTGCTCCAGTAACTAGCTGACATGGGAGTGCCTGGCCGCTCTGGTTCAGACACAGGTGCAGATAGATGATTTCTCTATCCCATTTTAACTCTCTTTGAAGATCATTCCCACGGACATTCATTTGCCATTTGCCTAAATTAATATATTCATGTTCGGCCGGGCACGGTGGTGCGCCTGTAATCCCAGCACTTTGGGAGGCCGAGGCAGGCGGATCACGAGGTCAGGAGATCGAGACCATCCTGGCTAACCCAGTGAAACCCTGTCTCTACTAAAAATACAAAAAATTAGCCAGGCGTGGTGGCGGCGCCTATGGTCCCAGCTACTGGGGAGGCTGAGGCAGGAGAATGGCGTGAACCCGGGAGGCGGAGCTTGCAGTGAGCCATGATTGCCCCACTGCACTCCAGCCTGGGCAACAGAGCGAGACTCCGTCTCAAAACAAAACAAAAAAAACTAAAAACATATTCATGCTCATAACCCCACTTTCAAACCAGTGACCTCAAAGATTTCTACCAGCAATCCCATTCCATTCTTCCAATTACAGAAAGCAAAGAGAAACTGCGACCTGGGAATCTCAGCGTTGAGCCTGCTGAACAGAATGGCCATCCATTTGGGGTCGCGTGCTGACTCATTGCCCCTTTTCATTGCATTTTGGGGTGTGGGGATTTCCAGAGCAAGATTCTCCAGAGAGGAGTATCCAAGCTCCCTCCTCCCCGCAGCAGGGGGATGCTGGGCGAACTGCCTGCTTCGGGTCCCCCGTGAGTGGTCTGCTGTGTTTTGGTTCTGTTCGTTTGTGTGTGTTTTGCCTATGACTTTGCGAAATATTCCAAGACAAGAGCCAGAAAGTCTTGGTCTCTGAAGACAAGCACAATGTTGCTTTCAGCTTAAATATCTACTGGGAAACCTCAAGATTTTGAATGTCATCATTACGAAAAACAGAGATTACAAAAGGAAACCGTCGCATTTCACTCGCTGGCCCCCAGTG
>NW_012114252.1:24101607-24112741 GCF_000951035.1 Colobus angolensis palliatus | reverse complement strand
CCGGGAAGCGCTGGCTGTCAGACGCCTCCCCGCGGGGAAGCCGGGAGTCCGTTTCCAAAGTGCGAAAGAAACACAATGGTTAAAACCCGGACCGCTTCCCCGCGGCCCTCCCTCTGCTGGGCTGGAGGTGAGGGACCCCCGGGCCGCGCCTCGCCCTCCTGAGAGGGGTGGAGAGCGGTCCCCTCCGGAAAGAGGAATTGAAAGGGCCGAGGGCGGGAACTGCTTGCGGCAGCAGGTCCAAAAATATGATTCCAGGAACCGAGCGGGGCCGCTTGCGGGAGGGGAGGGCGGCTGCGCGGCCCCTTTCTGCCAGGTGCTCTCCCAAAGGCAGCGGGTGCGTTCGGGAGCCCGGCGGTGCTGGCCCCGGCACCTGGGTTAGGAAAGGCCTTGGAGGTGGCGGGGCGCCCGGGGCCGCCCCCGCAGGAGCCGCCGTATGAGGACGGCCTGGCCACTCTCTCCTGCGGGCTCCGGGAGCGGGTGACTTTGGAAAGTCCGAGAAGGTGTGGATTCCCATTGACGTCCCTCCCGCCCTGAAGTCAGGGTGATTTCACAGCCAAGTTTTCAGTTCTACTGGAATGTTCCTTTTAAAGAATTCTCCTGGGGTGGAATAAATGTCGCCTGAGATCAAGAGTGGTTCTGGGTGACCCACGGAGGCCTGTTTCCGCTTACATTTCTAGTGGTTGACTTGACCCCTCTTAGATCTGCTTTTCTGAAAGCTCTGAGGCTGTCAAGATGGCCACTGTGCACCTGTGGGCATAGCTCATCCCTGCAGAGATGACGCACCTGGGGCTGTTCTCCGGCGGCTACCCTCAGCACCCACAGCCCCACAGGCACGTGCCTTCCTTCAGTGCAGCCTAGCTCGTCGCTTTTCCCGGCCTCTCTGTTGTCCCGTTTCTTTAATGATGAATCCTGGCCTGTGCCGCTGGCCGAGGCAGCGTGGGCCTGTGTGCCCTGGTCGCTCGGGTTCGCCGGCCTCTCTGTTGTCCCGTTTCTTTAATGATGAATCCTGGCCTGTGCCGCTGGCCGAGGCAGCGTGGGCCTGTGTGCCCTGGTCGCTCGGGTTCGCCGGCCTCTCTGTTGTCCCGTTTCTTTAATGATGAATCCTGGCCTGTGCCGCTGGCCGAGGCAGCGTGGGCCTGTGTGCCCTGGTCGCTCGGGTTCGCCGCCCAGCCGTGGGCTTGTTCGTTTGGTGCAGTGCCCTCCAACAGCGTCCTCACCCTGAACATTCTGCGTGCACAGGGACTGCGGCATGGGGCGTTCTGGTGATGGGAGTTGAGGGCAGCAGGATTCACCCCCACGCCACGGTGCCCGCTCTGCGCAGCACTGCAAGGCCCGGCTGCAGCCCCTCCTTGCTGTCCTCCTGGACACCCAGGGCCCATGTCGATCAGACTGAACGCGGCCTGGAGGTACTGTGCTGTTCTTCCCAAGTCAGTCCCCTGCCTGGTTTTCCAATTTTAGTTTAATAACTTCATTTACAAAGGTGTGAAATGAAGATAAGAAAATGGAAACAGCAGTCAGGATCCCATCACTTTAATACAACTGCGGTCAGGTCAGATGGTTTCTGTGCTGGCATGTCCGTCCCCTTCACCCTTCTGCGCGTGGCTGAGTGGCTTTGATGCTGGGGAGGCCTCCTTCCCGTCCTTTCACAGCCTGGCCCCAGCAGCCTCTGCCGGCTTCCTTTCAGCCTCATCTCATTCCCAGAGTTCTGCCCTCCTTCCCAGCCCCCATGCCAGATGATAACCCGCTTTCCCTCTGGTTTTTGGAGCTGGCCATTAGCTTGCTGTCTGTTTCTGTTTCGGGTTCCTGCAGGCAGGCGGATGCTGGGGAGAGCCTGGTTGGGGCAGGGGCAGGGTCCAGAGGCTGGCTGAGTCCCAGCCAGCTCCGGCACACCAGGACTGCCCCTCCCGGGACCCTAGTGTCCCCTGCATCCTTTGCCACACCCTTGGGAGACCCCAGGCCCGAGGGAACCGTCCAAGCACAACTTCCTGCGAATGCATGAAAATCATCCATGAACTTCTCCCTGTCAAAGGCCAGGGGCTCCTTGTGTTTGAAATGTCGCTTGCTTTACATTTTGTGCGGTGAGGCTGATTGAAGACAAGGGCTGTGGCCTGAGCTCACGAGTTGACCGGGACCTGGCCGTGGTGACTGTCAGAGCATCCTCGGGCCCCTGGCCTCCCCAGGCCCGGGGTCCTGATGTGTGGTCCTCCACCAGTGGTTGTAGGGAAGGTGGTCCCAGCCCTCTGCCATTTTAGGATGTGGGAAGTGCCTGGCCGCCGTTAGTTAACATGCACCTACCCGGCCCTGCCTGTTTTCCCTGGGCATCCTCCTACGAGGGAGGGAAGGGACAGCTGGAGCCAGCTCCCCAGTGTGCTCACCCTCATGTCCACCTGCTAAACTGCTAACCTGCCTGAAGTGTGTCTCACTGCCCCTCGTTGGGGCTTCTTCCTGGTTGCGTCTTCTTCCTGGGAGCGCCTGCTCTGCAACCCTTCCAGCAGGCAGATACTAAGCACAGCACCCCTCCCAGGCTCCAAGCTCACTTGTGTGCTAACCCCTGTGCCCACCTGCCCACCTGCTAACCTGCCTGCAGCGTGTCCCGCTGCCTCAAGCTGGGGCTGCTTCCTGGTCGCGCCTTCTTCCCGGAAGCGCCTGCTCTGCAGACCCCCAACTTTCAGCAGCCGGATCCTAAGCCCAGCACCCCTCCCATGCTCTGGCCCTCACCACACACCTGTGGTTGAAAGCCCTGTTCTGCTGGAAGGGACACTCCTCCCACCTCCCCAGCCCTCTCTGCTGGAGCCGTGCCCCTCCCCCGACATTCCTCCAGGCTGGGCGGCCCCCACGGGCCTCCTTGCTCTCCACCGCCCAGACCTTCTCCTTATCTTGTTTTCCTTTTTATATTGTTATTCTCCCTCCCTGGCCTTGCCTCTCCCTGCTGGATTCCTTGCCCGAGTTTCTAATTCAGAGAGGAGTGGGTAACTCCCCACCGTGTCTCTGCCAAAGCTTCCCAGGCCCAGTGCGTTTTTACTAAATCCTTGAAGGCCACCAGGTTCCAGGGCCTGCTGAGATCTCTGTAATCACCCCTCGGTTCCAGAAAGGATCCGAGACTAGAGACTTATCCCAGCCCAGCCCTAACGCCCAGGTCCTCCGGTGCCTGCTTGGGAGCCTGTTTGTGCACTTTGATCCCCGGCTTGTGTGCAGGAACATCATCCAGGCTGTGGTTCCTGATCCCATCACCTGGCTTTATTTGAGATACAAAGCACGATATTCACCGGGGGCTGGTGGCCTTCCCTGAGGGTCGGCCTGGGTTAGCCGACCTGCACCTGCACCTGCACGACATGTGGCCAGGCCTGTGCTCCGAGGCCAGGTTTCCCTTCCCCCTTCTCTTTCTTTGTCTCTCTCTGTGTTTCTCTCTCTTTTCCTCACTGCTCGTGGTGAGGAATTCTCTGCAAGGGATGTCGGTGTATCCATTTTGAAACTTGCTAGCTCATCCTCAACTGCATGTGCCCTCCAAGCACCTTTTCCCTGACCTTGTGGATTCTTCGGGAACAGCTAGGGAAGGGGTACCCTGTATGGAAATGAAAACCCCTCTGAGTCCCCACCTGGGGACAGCCACTTGGCTGGGACACAGGCCCAGATGTTGGGATGGCCTAACGGGAGGTCCCAGTTGGAGGGGAGGGCTGTACAATGTGGGGGCGCCTGGTGGGGAAGATGATGGCCAGGCTGAGAGCTCCCCTGCCCTGCTTTGATAGAGGCTGCAGCACACTCCCACACACATCCCACAGATACATGTGCACATGCACACATTCATACACGGACACCTGCACAGATAGGTGCTGACTCATGAGTATAGGTGTGCACGGACACACACACCCCTACCTAGACACGTGTACACAGGTACGTACGTTCCCATAGACATAGATATATATGCACATACACACAGGCACACACATACTAGTAGACATACGCATACATGCACACATTCACATAGACATATGCACACACAGTCACACTGATAGGCACACACATACACAGACACACACATACTAATAGACATGTGCACATACATGCACACATTCACACAGACATACGTACAGCCATACACACAGACATGCAAACACACACAGGCACACATACTAACAGACATGTACACATACATGCGCACATTCACACAGACATACATACAGTCACAGACATGCACACACACACAGGCACACACATACTAACACATGTGCACATACATGCACACATTCACATATACATATACACAGTCACACTGATAGAAATGCACACACATACACAGGCACACACATACTAACAGACATGTACACATACATGCACACATTCATGTAGACATATGTACACACAGTCACACAGACATGCACACACAGGCACACACATACTAACAGACATGCACACATACATGTAGACATACGTACACACAGTCACAGACATGCACACACACAGGCACACACATACTAACAGACATACACATACATGCACACATTCACATAGACATGTATACAGCGTATACACAGTCACGCACTGACAGGCATGTACACACTTGCATAATGACATGCACACACATGTACACACAGTTACATACACACACACAGGCACACATGGATGCCCAGCCACATGCATGCAGACACACACAGACACATGTGCACCCTCTCACACACTTTTCTCTTTCCACAACTTCGGGGTCAGAAGACCACTGATAGAGGCATCAGGATCACTAAAAACTGAGACAAGGTCCCAGAGCTCTGTGGCCCCAGCTTTCTCGGACCCCCAGGGTCTCTCCACTCCCAGAGCCCCCTGCCCGAGGGCCGGAGCCCTGTGGCTAAGGCCTTTCCTCCTGGGCCCATCCTGAGGCCTGCAGGCTGGTAGGGGGACCAGGGCCTGGCCTCCTCTGAGGGCCGTCTTCCATGCTGGTTCTGCAGCCCTTTCCTGTGCCTGCACCTGTGCAGGTGCTTGTTTCTACCCGGGCGTCTGCAGGCACTTGGTGCCAGGCTCCCCCAGGGCTTTCTCAGAGGCAGCCGAGTGCCAGGCCCTGCACACGACACCCTCACCCGAGCCAGAGAGCTTCACATCTGTGGAAAACTCTAATTAAAGACGTTTTGAGAAACGCTGAACGTCTCCCTTTGTTGTTTAGGAACAAAACACCCTTTTAGGAAGCAAGTGCTTATGGCTTCTTTCCTGAGACTCTGAGTAAAGGGGCATTAAGCTTGCTAGCTGGGGCATGTCGAGCGCTTCCCAGGTTATGGTTTTACCCCAGAGCATTGACCGGCATCCAGGTTTCCTCATGCTTCATTTTCCCCTGTTTTCTAAGGTTAAAATTGAGAGCTGTTTCTCCAGTGCAAAGCTCATTGTTGAAGGGTTTCGTATTTGATGTAGGAAATGCTCTGGACTCTTCCGTGGTTTTTATATTCCAGTGATTTCATTGCAATTCTGGTGTGTAAATTTTCACCCTGACCAAGTGAAAGGTTCATTTTAAAGGTTTTAAAATAAATTTTAAAGGGGAGCTGGAAGTGGAATAAATTAAGAACAGTATCCGTTTTGCATTTCACTCTGACAGAGGCACTGTCTGCTCTGATGGGTGTTGATTAAAAGTATAATATTCAAATGAAATAGTAAAATATATTGAGCCTCATTAATGTTCTACTAGTTTTCTTGGGCTCTGTTTTCAAATTATAGGTAAAATTTTTATCTTTCCAGTGTTAGTACCTATGATAAGAAAATACATTTTCTCCACATCTGTCCACAAACCTGCTAGACCCAGTTTTGTGACGACCTCCCCTTGGAACTTGGGGCTCCATGGAAAACACACAGCTTGACCCAGCCAGCACTCAGAGAGCCTGGGCCAGTCACTGCAGCGGCCGGATTCTCAGCATACAAAGCCCCAACGTTTGGCCAGGCTGGGACCGGCTCCCATCCAGGACCAACTGTCCACAGTACAGTAAAGCCACTCTCTGAGTCAACGTTGATTCTTCTCAGAATTGCTAAGTTGACCATCCCTGCAGAAGCAGAGAGGGCTGCAGTTTGGCATTCCTGCCCACTCCAAATGAGGGCAGCCTGGACGCGGGAGCTCTCGGGGAGGCGCAGTGGGCTTTGGGTGTGCCTGGACCCTTCTCACCACACCTGGAAGATACTGTTCACTTCCTTTTTACACTTGTGGGAAATGCATGACAGTGTTTACAGGCAGGCTGGCTTTCCGTTTATTTCAACCCAGACAAATGAATAGCAGCAGATGACGAAACTGTCCGGTGAAGAGCACCGTCACTCCCGTTCTCAGATCCGTCGCTTAGCTCGTCTGTTAGTCTGAAAGATGAATTGTACATGGGTCTTCCCGAGAGCGCTGTTCTCGGGGTCTCCATGTGTGAAGTTGTTACGTCCTCACAACAACGTGTAGCAGCTGTCACTGAGCCATTTTACAGATGTGGAAACTGAGGCCCTAAGAGGCTGAGAAGCCTATGGAGGGCTACAGCGTGTCCTGGGCATTTGAGCCCCACACTCTGTCATTAACTCCTGTGCTCACCGGGACTAGGGGAGAGCAGGACGCGGCAGCACCCGTGACGCCGCTGTGTGCTCCGCTGTGTGCAGGCGACTGTGAGTGTACTGGCACCCACGTGAGGGCTCAGTAGTGCCGGTGTGGGTGCATAAAGCACAGGGCGGCTGCGGGGAGCTGGGTGAGTGTCAGTGGCTTGGAGTGTGAGTCTCATGAACACGGCCTGCAGGTGCGTCATGCTGGGCTACAGAGCCCATGGCTCCACCATAAATGGTGGTTTTGTGTTTGAACTTGAGTGTTGCTGCTCAGTGAGGCCAGAGGAAGGCACCAACCTGCAGGCCTGGCCGGTCCCTCACAACGTGGAAGGTAACCAGTCCACTAGAGACGTGTGTCCTGGCCACTGGAGGAGTCCGAGTGACCTTTAAGTCTAACCCATCCTCAGAGCACCCCAGGTGGCTTTGGGGCCTGGGCCCAGTCATCTGGCTGAAGCCCAGCTCAACTTGGATAAAGCTGGAGGAGAAGCCTGTCCCTCAGGCAGCTGCCAGGGCGTCTGTGATTTGTGCTTGTGTGCGCGCTTGGCGACTGTTAGTGGTGGTCGCAGTCAGGGCATCTGGTTGCCTTTACTGTCCTTACACCAGCTGGGCAGAGCTCAGGCCAGGAGCCCAGTGGCCAGGAGCCCAGTGGGAGAGGCCGGGGCGTGACTCCCAGTGCAGAAGTGGCAGTGGCCTGCCGGCGTCCAGGGCACAGCTGTCCCTGCCAGGACCCTGTGGGTTGGATCTTTGGGCTGAGTCAGGCTTGACGGTGCAGCCGCCCTTTCGAGGGAACTGAGCTGTCCAGCGTCCCATGGAGCAGCTGCCGTTGGATCTGGAGAGGCCATGAATAAACCTCCCCTTTGTAAGCCAGCAACAAACACGAACTTTGTAATCGTATTTGTCCTGGGATCATAGAACGTGGTGGCTGGCAAGACCCAGGCGTCCTCCCCTCCTGCGCTTCCGAGAACAGAGGCTGGTAGTTTATTGAAGGACTGGTCCCAGTTCGTTTTTTGTGGGGAAGACTCAGAGGGAAGCCCAGGCCCCAGACTCCAAGGTTAGCACATTTTCTTGGAGCGATCGACACCTCTTAAGGCGAACTTGGGTCCAAAACACGTGTGTGCGACCTGAAGCGTGGGTACCGTGTGCAGGAGACGCCCTCACCGGAGGTGGGGACGAAGCCCACACGGTTCTAACTGCAGAATCACTGGCCCTGTGCTCACGACTGTTTTATTTTGCTGTTTTATATGATCAGAAAGTACACCATCTTGTTTTTCCCAAAGCATTTGCAGTGAGACATCCCACTTCCTCCCCACGGCAGCTGTTGTGGGCACGAGGCTGCTCCCAGGACAGCGATGCCTCTGGGGTCGGAGTGGGCACGGAGGAGCTCTCTTCCTTCCTCTTCCCCGCCCTCTGCTCCCCCGCAGACTGGCCTCTCTTCAGTCAGCGCTTCCCCAAGCTCCCTTCTCCCCACCACGTGCAGACAGTGGCTGTCCCGGGCCTCTCTCCTCGTAGTGTTTCTTGTGGCCAGCATCCCTCCCACCGACAGATGTGTGGCTTCCTGACTGGCTTCTCTCGGGGCCCCCAAGGATGCTGCCAAATGGCCAGAGACAGTCACTGCTCTGCATTTAAGAGCAGGCAGCCCTTGGTGGGGCTTGCCCTGAAAGGCAGCAGGCCTTCCTTGCTGAGACCCCGTGCTGGCCAAGGGCCTGTGGGGGCTGCGGCTCTGTTCCTTCACTGCGTTCACGCTCACATGCTGAAGGTTGTGCGCCATGGGGCACCCTGCCGGGGGCTGTCGGGAGTGTGCTGTGTGTCTGGGGCAGAGACGGGCAGAGTGAGTCTCAGCGTTACTGCCGTGCAGCTGCTGGAAGCCACTGGAGCTCCTCTGTCTCATCTGCCACGAAGCCTGTGAGATACAGTGATGTGTGTCTTGGGGCTCCTGTGAGAAGAGCTTAGTTACCCACCGGTTCAGGCACCACGTCCGCGCTGTGGGGCAAGGAGGGGTGCTCACAGCTGTGCAGTCAGCTACAGAGGCTGTTTTCAGCATCCACAGCTGACCTGGCAGTCACACCCAGGGTGAGCTTCCAGGAAGAGGGCTCCCAGCAAGGGAGGGTGCACCTGGGCGTGAGCTTCAAGGAGGGCAGAGGCGCCTGTCACTGCTGACCCTGGGTGCGGATGGGCGTGCCGGGTGTATTGACTGTGCTTTCCTGGGGCCCGTCTCCCTCCAGGTCAGCCTGGGGTCCTCTGGGCCGGGGGCCGTGGGCGCTGCCTCCTGTGGGCAGTGGGTCAGCACTTCCACTCTGCTCAGGGCAACAGGCCACTGCGGGTGTGAAGACTTAGGAAACGAATTCGGAAGGAAGGAAAGGATTTTGCACTTCCCAAGCGAGAAGAACATGAATAGAGCCGGGCTGCCAGGCCAAGGGTCTGTAAGACGGCGGCTCTTCAGAGGCTCTGCAAATGCTGAGAAAGGAAGGCTCCCCAAGGGCAGTTCCTGTGGGTGTTACTCTGAGTTTTCTCATAGAAGTCGAGTTCTTGGAAGACAACATTGTGGTCAAAGGGTTAGTGAATTCTTGTGACCGTCTCCCGTGGAAAATATCAGAGAAAGTTATGGTGTTGATGAACAGTCCCTGCGCTCAGCAGTCTCAGCCCACTTGTCAAGTAAGATAAAGGTGTTTGGAAACAAAATGTATGGATGTTATTTGCTAAATAGAGTAATGCATTCTTAGCACACTCTGAAAAATAACCACTGTTTGCTGTGTGAATGCAGATGACGCTCACACGAAAAGATTTATGCAGGACTGACACTGGGTGTTTGCAGAGGGTTCTGCACGTTCACTGACCTCTGATCCTCACTGCAGCTCTGTGGGGACCGTGGGCCAAGGATGAGTGAGCGTCACGTCGGGCTGTGCCCTGAATCCCCGGCCGCCCCTCCCCACCAGGCAGAGACCTTGCTGGGCCCCAAGGATTTAAAGTGTATTCAGAGATGAAGGCATTTAGGAAGTGTTCTGGAACCTTCCAAACCGATTTTACCTGCGTGAGGTGCTTCCAGTTCAGTGCACTTTGCGTCCAAAAGTGTTTCCTGTCTCATTAACGCGCTTCGTTGGGTGCCATCACCGTGTGTAGGTTTTGGCCAGTTTTAAAAAGTGAATGGGCCCTCCCAGGGTCTAGTTTGATCGAGAGACCCCTGGAAACCCTCACCAAGCTGCAGGCGGGTAGGCAGGGGCCCCCGGGCAGGCCCAGGGGCAGAACCCCCCGGCCCCTTGGAGGGTCAGTTCACATGCTGGGTCCTGCCTGGTTCCTGCGGCGGTGTGGGGAGGTCACCCCACCTTGTTCGGAACCACAGCTCTAGGTGAGGAAGCCTGTCCCCAGGTCAGAGGTCATTTGGGGGTTGGGACCTGAGAACCACAGTGCCCTGCTGGTAGGGTTGCCCCACGGGCGGCCAGGTACAGCCTGGTCCCCGAGGCCCACCCATCCTGGGGACCCCATGTGCAGCTCTGTGCCATGCTTGACTTTTGCCCTATGGGTGGCTTTGAGCCGGGGAGACCCAGGTCTGGTGGTCAGCTGGGCAGGGGTGATGGTGGGCTTGCGTCTTTGTGACACTGCACCAATTCCCATGGGTTCTGCCAGCACCCACTGCTCTGCTGAGCAGATCAAAGGCAGCAGAAGCGACGCCAGGGTCTGGAGGCGGCATCCACTCATCAGACGCTTTCTGTAGTTTTATAGCAAATTTGGGGCCTCATGTTAGACCCCGGCCAGGCCAAGCTCATGTCCTGGGGCTCAGCTCCCTCCAAGCTGCTTCAGGTTGTTTCCTCCGTACTTACGAAACCAAAAGGCAACAGGCGCCGTCAGGGGGGCGTCAGAGGAGGCACCGGCTCCACTGTTTACACCGGGATGTTCTGCAGACGGGGCTCCCAGCCTTGACGGCCCCGGAACCCCCTAGCACAGGGACGTCCAGTCTTTTAGCTTCCGTGGGCCACATTGGAAGAAGGATTGTCTTGGGCCACACATAGAATTAACACTAACAGCTGATGAGCTAAAAAGAAGGTCTGTGCCTAAATCTCATGTTTTAAGAAAGTTTATGAATTTATGTTGGGCCGCATTCACGGCCATCCTGGGCCGCTCGCAGTTGCCCCAGAGCCTCGGGAACGCGGGCCGAACACCTGCCCTGCTTCACCCGGGGACAGGGCCCTGTGCTAACCAGGAGGCTGCTGCCCTCTGAGTTGTCCCTGCCAGGAACAGCAAAGTGTACAAACCTCCAAGAGACCTAATGGCTGCGTCCTCCGTGCAGTGGGCACCACATTTGCCATCTGGAAGTGTGGGTTTGGCAGATGTCAGGTAATAACAAGGATGTAAATTTTAAAATCACGTGGGGTTTGTAAATTTGAGGAATTACAGCACAAACACTTCTCTATTATTAAAGTAAACAGACTGGGAGCATTGATTTCCACTTTTCTTCCAAGTACTTATCTATGATTTAAGTGAAACTAGCATTCAGTGCTTTGTTGGAGTGAAAACTGCAGGACCTTGCACCTGCCCACTCATTCATTCCTTCACCCACCCACCCATTCATTCATTCACCCACCCATTCATTCACTCAGCCACC
>NW_012114252.1:24098830-24099252 GCF_000951035.1 Colobus angolensis palliatus | reverse complement strand
TCATTCACCCATCCACCCACTCATTCATTCACCCATTCATTCATTCACTTATCTATGCACTCATTCACCCATCCACCCACTCATTCATTCACCCACCCATTCATTTGTTCACCCATCCACCCACTCATTCACTCACCCATCCACCCACTCATTCACTCACCCATCCACCCATTCATTCACCCATCCACCCACTCATTCACCCATCCACCCACTCATTCACCCATCCACCCACTCATTCACCCATCCACCCACTCATTCATTCACCCATCCACCCACTCATTTCACTCACCCATTCACCCACTCACTTCACCTATTCACCCACTCATTTCACTCACCTATTCACCCACTCATTCATTCACCCACCCACTCATTCATTCACCCACCCACTCATTCACCCATTCACTCATTCATTCACCCATTCA
>NW_012114252.1:24097931-24098410 GCF_000951035.1 Colobus angolensis palliatus | reverse complement strand
ACCCACTCATTCATTCATTTACCCATCCATCCACTCATTTCATTCACCCATTCACCCACTCATTCTTTCATTCCCCCACCCACCCATTCATTCACCCACCCACCCAATCACCCATCCACCCACTCATTCACTCACCCATCCGCCCACCCATTCATTCGTCCACCCATTCATTCATTCACCCATCCACCCACTCATTCATTCATTCACTCATCCACCCACTCATTCACTCATCCACCCACTCATTCACTCATCCACCCACTCATTCACTCATCCACCCATCCACCCATCCACCCACTCATTCATTCCTTCACCCACCCATCCACCCACTCATTCATTCTTTCACCCACCCATCCACCCACTCATTCACTCATCCATCCACCCACTCATTCATTCATTCACCCACTCATTCGCTCACCCATCCACCCACTCATTCATTCACCCACCCATTCATTCACCCACCCATTCATTCATTCACCCAT
>NW_012114252.1:24091576-24097400 GCF_000951035.1 Colobus angolensis palliatus | reverse complement strand
CATCCACCTACTCATTCATTCACCCATCCACCCACTCATTCACTCACCCATCCACCCACGCATTCATTCATTCACCTACCCATTCATTCATTCACTCACCCGCCCACTCATTCATTCACCCACCCACTCATTCATTCATTCACCCACCCACTCATTCATTCATTCACCCACCCACTCATTCATGCACCCACCCACTCATTCATGCACCCACCCACTCATTCATTCACCCACCCACCCACTCATTCACTCACCCATCCACCCACTCGTTCATTCATTCACCCATCCACCCATTCATTCACTCATCCACCCACTCATTCACTCATCCACCCATCCACTCACTCATTCACTCACTCATCTATTCACCCACTCATTCACTCACCCATCCACCCACTCATTCATTCACTCATCTATCCACCCATCCACCCACTCATTCATTCATTCACCCATCCACCCACTCATTCACCCATCCACCCACTCATTCATTCATTCCCCCATCCACCCACTTATTCATTCATTCACCCATCCACCCATCCACTCCTTCCTTTATTTATTCATCCATCTTCATCCATCTAGTCACCCATCCACCCACCCATTCATTCAGCTATCCATCCACTCGCTCATCCATCCATCCATCCACCCACCCATTTATTCAACTATCCGGCCACTTGCTCATCCATCCATCCACTCCTTCCTTCATTTATTCATCCATCTCCATCCATCCAGTCACCCATCCACACACTCATTCATTCACTCATCTATCCACACATACCTCCACCCATTCACTCATCCATTCACCCACCCACTCATTCACCCACCTGTTCTTTCATTCATTTATTCATCTATCCACTCTCTCATCCACCCACTCATTCATTCATTCATCTATCCATCCACTCACCCATCCACCCACTCACTCATCCATTCCTCTACCCACTCTTTCATTCATTCATCCATTCACTCACTCATCCACCCACTCACTCATTCATTCACCCATCCACTCATCCATCTATTCACTCATTATTTTATTCATTCATCCATGCATCCATCCACTCATCCATCTATCTACTCATTTATTCATTCACTCACTCAGTCATCCATCACCTCATTCATTTATCCATCCATCTCCATTCATTTACTCAGCCATCCACTCATTCACTCTTTCATCCACGCACTCATCCATCCACTCATTCGTTCATTCATCAATCTCTATCCACTCACTCATCCATTCATTCATTCCCATCCACTCATTCATCCACTGATTCATTCATTCATTCATTCATCCACTCACTCATCTATCCATGCATCTGTCTGCTCGCTCATCCATCCTACTCACTAATCTATCCACCCATTCCCTCATCCATCCATTCAGTCATGCATCCATTCATTCATCTATCTGTGCATTTGTCAGTACATGCATCTGTCCATGCATCTATCCATCTATCCATCCATCTGTTCACTCATTCATCCAGTCACTCATCCATCCATCCACCCACTCATTCATGCATCTCTCCGCCCATCCACTCATTTATTCACCCATCCATTCTTTCATGCACTCGTCCACTGTTCATCTGTCATCCATCCACGTGTTTGGTGATGGCTCCTGAGGCCTCTGGGGGACAGTCAGTACCAGGCTCGATGCTGGGCAGGTAGATGTTGTCTTTTTCCTCTTGAAGCTTCAGCTGACAGTGCAGTGGTTTGCTCGCTTATTTTTATCTGTAGCTATTCGAATAAAACAGAATCAGATCCCTAGGGAGAGGATTTCCAGGGGCCAAATGGTGCTGTTTCCAGCCTGGGAATCCCAGCTTCTTCCCACTGTTGCCCTCACCTAACCCCAGCACACCAACCCATTACCACAGGTCTCGCTCTTCCTAGGTCGAAAAGAAAGAGAGTCAGTGTGTATGTAAGGAGCTCCTGGTTCTAAATCTCAGCCTCCTGAGTGGCGGCCTCTGCTCCATGGGGACTCCTGGGGGTGCTGCTCTGGAGAGTCAGCGAATGCAGGGCTTCAGGCCAAGGTTTATGCACCTGAACGACTTGTAGTGCAGACTGGAGCGGGAGGGTTTTGAGAACAAAGTGCTCTGTGTTTGGTTCTGCAGGTCAGGGAGCTTATCCGGGTGCCTTTACTCATAGCCATTTCTGGGTCTTACATCTTTGGCCAGAATGTTCTAAGGACGACGTGAAGTGTCCCTTTCTCTTGAGAGTGTGCAGCGTTTTTAGGTTTATTTGTCAAACTTTACTCTTGCTCAGGATTGAACCGTCTTTCCCCTGGATCACAGGTGGAACTGGTTCACGCTTTCTGCCTCCATTATCGCCTCAAATAATCAAGCATGCAAATTGGGATACACTGCCCAGGGTTATAACCCTGTGGTTTCAGAAACCCCATTCCCGTAGGTATGGCTGACTGAGAGGAGATTGGCATAAGTTTTCCATGAATAATGCCTTTTTGCAACAATAAAACTTGGTATTAATATGGATTACACATTAAGTAGTATGACTAGTCTTGATTTTGAAATATAGGATACACTTGCTGTCAAGCTGTGGAAATGCAAACATTTGTGTACAGTTAGGCCGTTTGCTCACTGGCTCTTAGCTGTTTTCAATCCCTGGCTTCCTAAACCTGAAAGGACACCTTTTGCATCCCCCCTAAGTCTTTTATTTCAGAGCCAGAGCCTCCCGCTTTGAGATAAAGCCCCATCACTTCCCTTCTCCTTCCAAGCCGAGGAACCTGTCGCTGCCCCAGACCTCCACCAGGGCTCACTCGTGTTGCTGGTCACCCCTTTTCTTGGAGTTTGCCATGACTAAAATTGGAAGTGAGAGAAATGAGGGCAGGCATGAGGGTGTGTGTGCCAGGTCTGCGGCCCTCCTGACCTCCAGGGCGGCCGCCCTCCAACAGACACATGAGCTGAACACCAGCTCACCCTGACCCTTCCTTTCTCTTAAGGGAATAAGATTTTAAGAGCATCCCATCTCTCCTGGAACACAACTTTGTGAAAACACATCCAAGCAGGCCTCAGGAAGGTGTTGGTGGGGCTGGGGTGGGGCCCTCCAGGCTCTTCCCACAAAAGGTGTGGCGAGGCCAGCAAGTGTGGGAAAGAGGTGGGAAGGAGGCAGAAAAGCGGTGCAAAGCCAGCACATGAAGCCAGAGGCACGCTGCAGATGGCGCTGGGTACCGCCTCTGCCCGCCTCTCTGCAAAATGCTACCAGTGCCTGCTGATCCTGAACCTCGTGCCCCCAGGCGAATCTCACGCCATCCTGAAGCCAGGTTTCCTCATTCCTGATAATGGGATTAAAAAGACCTTCCTGGATGTTGTTTGTGAGGGTTTCATAAAATAGTGTAAAATGCTGACATACGCAGCATGGAGAGGCCGCTGGGACTATTCTGTCATGACTGTGGTCTCTTGGTTTAGAGCATTTAGGGCCAAACTGCTGGCATGGTTGACCCTAAGCTGGAGATTGGAGGCTGCTTTAACCAGGCTGTGGCCCTAGAATCTATGGGCCATGGCGGAAGGATCCTGAAGAAGTTTCCGTCTGGCCTCTGCTGGCCAAGTGACGGGCAGGTGGTTCCAGGACTCGGCAGCTCACTTGTGTCGAATGTGGACCTCGTCAGCGTGCTTTCGTGGATAAGAAGATCCTTCGTTGCAGCCTCCATGCCTCATGCAATACCAATTTTGTTTCACCAATACAATAAGTGCAAACCGATGCCCGTGTGCCAAAAGAAAGGTCTTTGGGGTTCTGAGAGACCTTTGTGTCAACAGAGAACTAAGGTCTTTGGGTTCTAGAGACCCTGATATCAACAGGGAACTAAGATTGGGGTTTTACTTGGAGGCGTTCTTGTTCTCCTGGACAGGCCTCTCCGCTGGACACACCGGCTGGTGCTTCCCACGCAGCTGGAAATGGCCCTGCCTTTGCTTGTTGGTCTCACCGCAGTTGTGCCGATGGCTTCATAAGCGCCCGTCTGCAGAAGCCAAGTCGGCAGCACGGCAGCTTCCCCGGTCACTTTCCCTCGGTTCCCTGGGTGGGGCGGCCGCCCTGGAGCAGCCTCTGATTAACCGGCGGATGCTTATGTTGCTTAGAGACCTTTGTAGCTTGCCAGTCAACGCTTGCCTTTTCTCTTTCTTTTTCCACAGGACTATTTTTACCCAAGATACTTAGGTAAGTCTCAATTACTTCTCTACTCTGGTTGTCGTGGAGGCATAGTTGGGGGGTATGTGTTTCATGCTGGAGGCATCTCCTCACCACGTAACTCTTGGAAGGAAGATTCTTAATCACATGGTGCACGTGGAACTGTCCGGAACATGCGGGTCAGAAACACAAGATTCTCTGTTTATTTTATACCACAGCTTTTTTCCGTGTTAGTGGAACCTCAGGCAAATGCCGTTATCTGCAACCCCCTTCTCTGAGGTGACGCCAGGCTCAGCTCCTTGTCAGGACATGTAATGGATTTTGTCTTCCAGTCTTCTGATCTCAGCACTAAACACTTCTGAAGTCACTGAGGACCCCAAAGGGGTCCATGTTCATGTGGGCTGTACGGACTGATATTTACCGTATTCTTAATTAAAACCGAGAACACTGAATAGTGTTTCTGTTTAATTTGAAGAACAGGAATGCACAGATGTTATCTCAGCCATCAGAGCAGCTGGGGCGTGTGGGGCAGCCTCCGGAGACCCCCAGTGCACACTTGAGAAGGGAGGACAGCAAGAAAGGGAAGCCTGGAGACCCCGGGTCAGCCTGTTTAACTGACACCGTCTCAGAGCTCCTCGAGTGCATTTCACTTAGAAGGAGAGAAATGTATTCCAGGGTCTTCCTTTTTAATGTTGCAAAGTGCATTTTAGTAAATGTCCTCCTAAAGGGTCCTTCCCTGGGTCCATATCTGGAACACACACAGTGGGTCTGGAACTGGCCCGGAAAGTCCAGGCGCCAGCCTGGGTGTGCTGGGATTGAGTTCTGAAGCAGGGGATGACCAGCTGTCCACGGCATACCCGCAGGAGGCCTTCCGCTGTCCGTCCATCCTTTCTGCACCTGCATAAGCAACAGTAACCCACTGAAGGGCCAGGTCGAGGCCCCGCACCGTTCCGCACAGTCTCCGTCTCGGGCCATCCCTGGATGTGCCCATGCCAGGCCTCACCTCCCCCTGGCCGCCCTAGCGGGATGTCCACTGTCAAGCTGTGTCCAGCCAGTCAGAGAGCACAGAGGGGCTTTCTCCAAAGCAGAGTGGCTTTCCAGTTAAGGACAGCATTTCCCAACAGGGGTCAACTTGAAAATGAAGTTTAGCTTTCGGAGTACTGTCAGGAAACTTAGTGAACATTCCCGGTGATTCTCCCATATGGCGGGAGGAACCCCCCCGAAACTGTGGGCGGTGCTTTAAGCACTTGGCAAGTGTGGGTGCCCAGCTCCGCTGAGTTGCTGGAGGCGGTTCCCTGTTTGTCGGGGTTGGGGCTAAAATGTTTTGTATGAACACAAGCGGCATTGTCTCTGGAGGGTGATAGCACCCCAGGTAAGGAGGGTAACTGCCTCTCCAGAGCTTCCCAGAAGCAGAGGCTCTGCCGTCCGTCCGGTCTCGTAAGGATGACTGACATCATTCCCTTTCTTCCTGCAGACTGCATCAACAAGTATGGGTCTCCGTACACCAAAAACCCAGGCTTCGCCACCTGCGTGCAAAGTAAGTCAGCCTCCTTTCCTGGGAGCATTGTGGGTTTGGATGACTTTAGGCTTGGCTGTGGTTTGTGGAGGGCCCTGAATAGTTCTGGTTTTTTTTGTTTTTTTGGGTTTTTTTAGGTTTGGTTATCAGATTCCTTTCTTTTTTTTTGGTTTTCTTTTCTTTTTTTTTTTT
>NW_012114252.1:24084926-24090466 GCF_000951035.1 Colobus angolensis palliatus | reverse complement strand
GGAGGCGGAGCTTGCAGTGAGCTGAGATCCGGCCACTGCACTCCAGCCTGGGCGACAGAGCGAGACTCTGTCTCAAAAAACAAACAAACAAACAAAAAAAAACTGTGTATTTCTTTTCCTGTAAACTGTTGTTTATATTTTTTGCCCATTTTTCTCAATTTGTAGGCATTTGCAAATTAGCCATTGGTAGTAAAGCTATCAAACATTTTTTCAGCTTGCCACAAGTCTTTTTGTTATTTTAAAATTCATAGAATAAGAGTGATTATTTTGGGTGTCCTGTATGAATTTTAACGTACCTGCGGCACAACCCACACAGCTCCCCTCGCACTGGGTCTGTGGTCCCCAGGCGTCACCTGTGTCTGGTTTCAGATGAAAGGCACCTTGGTGAGTCCCTGCGGGTGCTGAGAGCGGAGGCGTGGCAGTACAGAGTCATCCTGGGAGAGGCAGGAGTCTCTTCCCAGGCGTGGCTTTGCAACCGGATCCCAGCCGGCAGAAAGAGTCAGAGGTGGCTCAGTCCCACTCCCCAAGCCCCATGCGCTGTCCATGGGCGTCTCTAGGCCTCCCAGACTTGGATCACAGACCCCAGCCCAGGAGCCACAGACAGAGGAAATGCTCAGTGTAAACATGGGAATGGGGGGGTGGCCCTGCCGTGTGGCCCAGCCCGCCCTGACCTGCAGCCACACACAGTAGCCCGGTGCCACGTAGGGCCCAAAGTCTGCATATGAGGCAGAGGCAGGAGACAAGCAGATCCTGCCACACATGGTTTATCTGAGTGATTGCTAAACCAATCTCTTCTTTTAAATTCTATTTTCACACTTGTTATCTTCTCTTAGTTCCTGGGCTTTAGGCTGCTCCCCAAGATGACAAAACAGTTATCTGCTATTAGGTGTTTTCATCTGTGATCCACCTGTAATTTCTTTTGACGTGTTAGACGAGGTGGGGATGTAGACGGCAGGCACGGTTCCTGCCCCAGCACCACACGTTTGAAGTCTGTCACGTTCCCGGTGCCTCGCCTGCCTCCATCCTCACGTCCCCGGTGCCTCGCCTGCCTCCATCCTCACGTGCTGGGCATTTGGGAGATTTCTGCCAGGTTTTCCACAGGCCGTGGCCGCAGCTTTAGACTTGGCCTCATGCACGCGGGTGGGTCTCCTATGCCCTCCTCAGTCTTTTTGCTGGTTGTCTTGCTTATTTTTTAATACAACTAAACTTTAAAAACTAGTCTTAAAAACCTAAAAAAAACCCTTTTTATATTTTTAACTGGGCTTGCAGTTCATATATTGGAGACTGTCTGAACAGCGTTGTGCTTTCCTCACCCCGCCACCGTCCCGTCCGTCCCTTGGAGCACTTTTCTTCCTGTGTGCCCCGTGCTTCCTTTGCCAAGTTCGCCTCTGGCTATTTGTAGCCAAGAAGGCCGTCCTTTTCATGGCGTCGCCTTGCTTGCTTGCGTGGATGAAGATGACTGATTGCTACGTGTTCATTTCTGTTCCCGCCGCCCAATAGAGTTATCTTGTTTTGGTTTTTATTGTTTCCTTTGGGGCATCAGCGTCCCCGAGTGCGGCCAGCTGGGGAGAGGAGGGCGGGGTCAAGATCCTTGAGTTTGTTCCCTGTGTGATAGGAAGAGAATCTCTTGCTGTGGCTGCTGCCAGAGGCAACACATGCAGTTTATAACGGGTCCACCTGCCCCAGGCCAGAATCTCCGGCCACTCTCCCTGAGCCGACCCTCAGAGGCTGCCCTGTCTGTGGCCTGGGGCTCTCAGCTTCTCCTCCAGAGCACATGGCTGGGGCCTCTGATGTTTGAGTGCCTCAAAAGACACCTGGAGGTGAAGAAGGTGCTCTGGGGGCCACAGCAGGCAGCCTCACACTCCCCTGGGAAGGCGCCTCCGGAGGACGCGGCTGGGGCAGCCTCGCACCCTGTTCCTGTTCATCAGTCCCTCGTGAAAATTCTCTGACTTGGTGCTCACGGTGCTGTCCTGGCTTCAGTTCACTGGTTATCGGTTATTGTGAAATTAAAGCCATAGCCCCATAGAGTCCCAATTCAGCCCCAGACATGGGAGCCTGTGGCCCTCGGGCTGTCCCAGGACCCAGGCAGCACGGTGGACGGAGGGAGGAGGCCTGGGAAGAGTGTAGGCTGCGTTCCTGGGTGCCCCTGAAGAGCCTCTGCTTCCATTTCTTTCCTTTCCTTTCCCATGGACACATCCAGCCTCTCCACTGCTGAACACTCCCGTCCTGCCCTAGCGGCCATTTGGTGCTTGGATTTCTCGGCTCCTTTGGCCCATGGGTTTCCCCAGGAGGGTCAGGTCCCCACAGGCTGTGGCCCAGGCAGCGGTCACTGAGCCCCGGCTACCAGGATCCCCACCCCTGCCACAGGGAGCGTCCCCTCGCCCTTCGCTCGGACGGAGAGGGCCCTGGTCCTGGCCTGTCACCACCCAGGGAAAGGCCCTGACTGCCGGCACTGGCTTCAAATTCCAGCCACAGCCATGGCCGCTCCCTCCTGTCCTTCAACACAGTCACGGGCCGAGCTGAGATAAACGCTTCATCTCCTGAACTCTCTGCAGGCGCCGGCGCCCAGGGCATGACCAGCCAGACCACCGACTCCCTAGGCCCAGCTTGCGGGATGAGGGTCAGAGAAGTGGGTGCCCGTCAGGGAGGTGGGCGGGGTCAGGGAAGTGGGTGCCCCCTGGGGCCTGCAGAGGCTTCTGTCTCCGTTGGTTTCCCTGCTGTGTGGAGGAAATTCCACAGACATCTGCTGGGCCCCAGCTGAGTGTCCACCCCTCAGATGTGGTTCCGTCCTCGCATCCTAGAGGTATCAGTACATTCCCAGCAGAGAAATAAATGAGTTGGGGGAGGCCCTGGGGTAGGCGGCATGAGACTGGGGACCACTTAAGAGCTGGGCACCTGGCAGGAGCAGGCACTGTCCCCAGCCTCACTGTCCTCAGCCTCACTGTCCCTCAGCCTCACTGTCCCCAGCCTCACTGTCCTCAGCCTCACTGTCCCTCAGCCTCACTGTCCCTCAGCCTCACTGTCCCTCAGCCTCACTGTCCCTCAGCCTCACTTCACTGTCTTCAGCCTCACTGTCCTCAGCCTCACTGTCCCTCAGCCTCACTGTCTTCAGCCTCACTGTCCCTCAGCCTCACTGTCCCTCAGCCTCACTGTCGCTCAGCCTCACTGTCCCTCAGCCTCACTGTCCCTCAGCCTCACTGTCGCTCAGCCTCACTGTCCTCAGCCTCACTGTCCCTCAGCCTCACTGTCCTCAGCCTCAGGGACACAGGTCTTTCCAAAGGGCATTCCAGGCAAAGTCAGGACCAGGTTCCCAGCCCTTCACATCACATGGGCAGGTGTCCACTTCTGAAATGACTTTAATCTCTAACCAAACATTGTAGTGGCAGCGCACAGCATCCCTCCACAGTGGGGGCCGCTGAGGGGTCAGGTTCTGGTGCCGGAGGGTTGGGCCCTGCACAGGCCGCCTGCCCTGCAGGTGTCTGACTCCCTCCTGCCCCCAGAGCCTCTTCATCTGAGGCCAGAGTGGCGAAGTGGACGCGCCCCTCGTTTCTCTAGTCCAGGCCGGACCTCCCCCTCCCAGGCCCTGCTGTGACCATGTTGACGTCTCCAGACGCCCTGCGGACGCAGCACTCAGGTACAGCCGGGCCACGGCAGGGTCAGGGATGGGGCCCCGGCCGGCTCCCGGTGGCTGTGCTGATGCAGAATCCCTGGTCCTGGTCCTTGTTTCCTCAGCCCCAGCCCCTGTGTGCTTCAGAGTAGAAGGCATTTATAGCGACCTGCTGAAAATAGCATCTTAGAAATACTCCGAGACGCGAGCTCTCCCACACCTGCAAGTGTTTTGTTGGCAGTCATTTGTGCAAAACAAGCAAACTGGAGGTGTATGGAGGAAACTGGGGGGCAGATGGAGGAAACTGAGGTGTATGGAGGAAACTGAGGCGAATGGAGGAAACTGAGGCGTACGGAGGAAACTGTGGGGTGTACAGAGGAAACTGAGGTATGAGGAGGAAACTGGGGCATATGGAGGAAACACTGAGGCGTGCGGCGAAGCATCGCAGGAAGAAGCCAGTGTGGTTGGGCAGCTTTCCCAAGAAGTCTGGGACTTGTATCAGGGCTTCTGGTGAGCTCGGTGCCTGGACCCGCCTGGGAGGACAGGGGCTGTGTCTGTGCTGGCCGCAGGCAGTGACCGGATAAGCTGGATGAGCTGGAGGAACGCAGCTTCATGAACCATAGACCTGCCCGCCGCTCACCCTGGCACCGGGCACCAACCAGTGCAGGTGGGAGGGAAGCGGCTCCTGCACTGACAGCCGAGCCTGGACCCTCTGTTGGAAATGCCACGTTCCACAGACCTGGTGGGAAGCGTCACCTTGGGAGCCTCAGGAACGGAGGCGACACACGGGCAGTGAGAGCCCATCCGTTGAAGACTCGATGTGCCCCCGCCAGAGCTGACCCCCTCAGGATGACGCTGGCCGAGTGCTCTGGGGCCCTGCTGGCCCGGCCTGCACTTTTCCCAGGGACTGGTCCTTACTGAACTTGTGTGGAATCAACAGACAGGAGCCCTCTCTCAGCCAGCCGGGGCCCCACCCAGGGTTCCCCACGGAGCTGTGTGTGGCTAAGCTGAGCGTGGCTGAGTCCTCGTGTGGGGCGGAGCCGAGCATGGACCGCGCCCCTGAGCACTGCCATGCCCAGCCCCGAGCTGCTGCTGCTCGGCCAGCAGCCGTGAAAGGGTTCTTTGAGCTCCGGGTGTAATTGTAGTTCTTTCTGCCAACTTCCTGGGGCTCAGGCTTGCGTCACCGCGCTCTCGGGGGCTTCCCTGCCTGCCTCTGGGACGTGGTTTCGGTCCGTGTCCTGGAAACGTTTGTGAGCAGCTCCTGGTACGGGGGACTCCTTGGGAAGCAGCTGCACTGGGACGGGTTCCCGCCCTCAGGCCCTCACCCACCCCCCTGCCCTCTTGCCCTGCAGGAGCTCAGCCCAGGTGATCGCCCTGAGAGAGGGCAGCACACATCTGGCCTAAAGCCGTCAAGACACGTGGAGAGGGGGCGGCTAAGAAGAAAGAGGGGCTTCCTGGAGGACCCCTCTGGCAGTGCAGCCTGGGCTTGAGGTCCTCCATGCCCTGTGGGGAGAGTTCACCAGAAATGGGCTAGGGCTGGCCAGGGAAGGCAGAATGTTTTGAGTCCACCTGGAAGGGCCCCAGGTCAGCTGGGGGTTCTGTTTGCCTGCTCCCCGGGAGGTCCGAGCTCCTGGGCCTCGCGCCAGGCGGTTCCTGCTCCTTTGCCCTCGGCCCTTCCCACCTCGCGCATCAGGCCTGCTGGCACTCCCTCCCAGCTGATCTGAGTTTTCCTGGAGCCGGCCCCAGGGCCCGCTAGCCTGTTCTGTCAGCCCTGGGCCAGCACAGGGGGCTCGGGTGCCCGGGACCTGCCTCAGCCTCCGCCTCTGAGAGCTCCTTGGGGCTGGACCTGAGGCACCGTGGCTGCCCCACTCCCAGCTGTGTCGGGCACGGGGGCACCATGGCTGCCCCACTCCTGGCTGCGTCGGGCACAGGG
>NW_012114252.1:24083563-24084405 GCF_000951035.1 Colobus angolensis palliatus | reverse complement strand
CACCACGGCTGCCCCACTCCCGGCTGCGTCGGGCACAGGGGGCAGCTGCATGATTTTCCACTTTGTGTCCCCAACCAGACCTGCCTGACCAGTGCACACCCAACCCCTGTGATAAGAAGGGGACCCAAGCCTGCCAAGACCTCATGGGCAACTTCTTCTGCCTGTGTGAAGCCGGCTGGGGGGGCCGGCTCTGCGACAAAGGTAAGACCCCCACAGCCACGCGAGGCTGAAGACAAAGGCAGGGTCTCCCTCCCTCTCCAACCCTGTCCTGATCCCCACTCCTCACTCCCACTCCGGGACACGGCCGTCCTCAGGCTACTCTGACAGCCCCAAGGCAGCTGCAGCCCTGGGGTATCCTGCAGCCCCAGCGCTGGGAGGAGCTGCGGTCTCCTCTCTGGGAGCAGGGCTGGAATGAAAGGAAACACCAGGTGGTGCCTCAGCGCCCACTGACTGGAAGGCGGGGGAGAAATTTCACCTCTGACCGTCCTTGAGTGCAGACCTGTGGTATCAGTGAAGACCCTGGAGGAAGAATAGCTCCAGGGCCTGGTGGAGACCCATAGGGGAGAGTCCAGTAAGCCGGCCTGTCCCCTTTGGCAGGTCCCACCCCAGAGGTGACCTGGGAGAGCTTCGCTCAGGAGTGGCCAGCTCTGGCCTGGCCTTGTCTGTCCTCAGGCACCCAGAGGTCACTCCTGGCCTGCAGCCTCCTCCTGCAAGCACGTGGGTATCCAGGGAGCTGAGCCCTGTGGGCGGTGACTGCCAGCAGCTCCCCGGGCTGAGACCACAGCAGGGGATCCCCCGGTGACTGCCAGCAGCTCCCCGGGCTGAGACCACAGCTGGGGATC
>NW_012114252.1:24075915-24077333 GCF_000951035.1 Colobus angolensis palliatus | reverse complement strand
GTGCCCCCCAGCCCCGGGCTCCCTCCCTGCTCCAGGGCTGGAATGTGCCCCCCAGCCCCGGGCTCCCTCCCTGCTCCAGGGCTGGGCTGTGCCCCTCTGGGATCTCTCCCTGCCCTAGACGGGGACTCTGCACCCTTGGGCTCCCCTTCAGGCCTGTGCTTGTCCCCAGATGTCAATGAATGCAGCCAGGAGAACGGAGGCTGCCTCCAGATCTGCCACAACAAGCCGGGCAGCTTCCACTGTGCCTGCCACAGCGGCTTCCAGCTCTCCTCTGACGGCAGGACCTGCCAAGGTAAGGCCCTGGGGTGAGGCCTCTCTCCTCTCCCCACCTTCTATTTTTGGTCACATCTGCTCTTCTGCAAGAGGCTGCTGCTGGCTGGGTTCCTGTGGTTCTGGACGGGATGGGGCATCCTGCAGAGACTGCACAAGCCCAGGCCAGCAGCACAGGGAGCTACTCGGCACCACATCAGGATGACTCACCCGGCATCTGAGGGCCAGAACTCAGAGGCCACACTGCTGGCTGCAGGGCCTCGTCCCGTCCCCAGGGCCTCGCAGAGCCTGGGAGTGCTCCAGGCCGTTGTGCAGTGAGCTTGTGGGTCCGAGTTCCAGGCTAGGGTCCCCGCTGCCGTCCACTCTCCCCAGTGTCCCCAGAAGCACCCCATTGTTGGTCTCCCTCTGTTCCCTAAATACAGCCCTGCCCTCCCCATTTCCCTCCGTGTTTCAGGCTGGGGTTCCCTCGGCCCAGGGCCAGAGCTGGGGAGCCCTGGGACACCCCAGAAAGTCACTGTGAATGTGCACAGCCCCGATGCTGTCCTGGGTGCTGCTCCTGACCCTGGGGCTTCGCAGGGGAAGCACCTTCCTCCTCCCTCCTGCCTTGGATCTGGACATGCCCAGGCATGTCCCTGAGAATTTCTGGCATAGTTCTTGCTGCTGCTGGCTGTCCAGGACACCAGACCGCGTGGATGGGACAGACAGTTGCTCGGGGAGAAACAGGCCCAAGAGCTGGAGAGTGAATCTGACCAGACAGGAGGGGCCACACGCTGTCCCCCGATTTCAAAAGGCAGCTGCTATTTGTGTCCACTTTGATGGTTCCCTTCCCTGACCACCCAGGAGTTAGTCCTGTGTGCAGATGACGTGATTCCCATCTTAACACATAAACCCATTTCCCCGTTCAGCTCCGCCTCCTCCTGCCTGGAGGACAGAGCCCCTCCCATCACTGCTGTATCCCTGACCTGGAAGACAGCAGCACCCCAGGTTTAAAGAGAGGTGAAGACACGGCCAATCCTGAGAGGTGATGTCTAAAGCACCTCACATGGGTCCCTGCGCCAGTCGGGCACTCCTGGCAAAGTCTGGGCTTACAGTTCCTGTCCACGGTGACAGGCATCCTGCCCTCTCCTCCTCCTCCCCATCCTCCTCCT
>NW_012114252.1:24068667-24075024 GCF_000951035.1 Colobus angolensis palliatus | reverse complement strand
GGTCGGGGGAGGAGGGGAGGGAATTGGGGCCAGGGTGCGTTGGCCCCACAGAGCCTGGGTGTGACGTCCGGGTGGTGCCCTGGCCAGCCCCTGCAGCCGCCTGCCCCGGCCCCGCCTGAGATGCTGCCATGCTGAGGCTGGCCGGTTTTGCTTGCAGACATAGACGAGTGTGCAGACTCGGAGGCCTGCGGGGAGGCACGCTGCAAGAACCTGCCCGGCTCCTACTCCTGCCTCTGTGACAAGGGCTTTGCGTACAGCTCCCAGGAGAAGGCCTGTCAAGGTATCCACGCCACGCGGTCACCCTCGGGTTCTCTCCTCCTCTGATGCCCAAGCCCAGACACGGGTGCCAGTCACTGCCTGAGCCAGCGCAGTTGCTAACAACCGGGTGCTTCTGGTGAAAGAAAGTCTCTTTCTCCCTGTTTCTATCAGCCTGGTAATGGCCTGTTCTACCACCATGCCCCCACACACGTGAGCACACACACCCATGCCCCTTGTGCACATGAATGTACCGTGCACATGCATATACACCACATGTACACACGTGCGTACCCTTCTCCACCTGCATAGATGGGGCCTCTCTCCAAAGGTATGGGGAGCAGCAAGCCTCCCTCTACTGTTCTCTCTTTTCAGCCGCCATGGGGGGACCCTGTTGGCTGCAGAGCCTCCAAGAGGGGCCATGCCCCCAGTGATGGGAACAGTGGGGCTGAGTAGGCAGAGAGTGTGGGGAGGCCCAGGCTGCCTGCACTGACCTCCATCTCCCACCACAGCTGTTGGCGCCTCTGTGCTCCCGGGGACACCTCACTGCACAGCCCGGGTGCTGTCATTCCTAGACCTGCCGTCCACACCAGCCCGGCGGTGGGAGTGGGTCTGGCCCGTTGGGAGCATCCCCCTGGAACACCTGTAGCACTTTCACTCCCTCACAAAAGAGCCTGGCAGGAGCAGGCCGAGGGTGCAATCCTAGCTTTCCAATGGGGGGCTACAAACCCCAGGCTGCACCCGTTAGAATCTGCACGTAATTCCTCGAGTGCACCTTGTGTGTGGTTTGAGCAGTTGTGGTGTGATCTGCCCAGTACAGCGTAGAGGCCTCCCCCGCTCACCGCCACTTCCCTCTGGCTGGCAGATGTGGATGAGTGTCTGCAGGGCCGCTGTGAGCAGGTCTGCGTGAACTCCCCGGGCAGCTACACCTGCCACTGTGATGGGCGCGGGGGCCTCAAGCTGTCCCAGGACATGGACACCTGTGAGGTAGGCAGCCCCTGGCCCCGCGGGCCTCTCACAGTGGTTCTGGGGGCCCTCGTCGGTGCGGGCTTTCGGGAGAAACGCTTCCGTGAAGACCTGGCTTTTGCTGAGGTGTTGGGGATCTCCAGGGCCACGTAGAGGTTTGGGATGAGAAATGCTTCTGCTCCCTGGAAGGTGTTTGGTTGTATTTATAAAGTCTCTATGGCAACTCCCAACTCACAGTGGACCAGCCTGGTGTGGACCCCAGTGTGGGGACACCCACGGGGCACGGGCCCCACTCTGCCGCGTGCCAGGGAGCCAGCCTGACCGACCTGTCACACCGGCAGGGATGTGGCACCCACACGGGGACGTTTCCAGGCAGGGCGGCTCTCGTCTTTCCTGTTCACCCTGGGCCTGGGCCTGGGCCTGGGGAGTTGACAGAAGTGAGCATTTATTTAAAAAGCAAAACCACAGGATTCCACAGGTGAAACAGCCACCAGGACGGCTTCTCGGAGTCACAGACCTGGAATGCGGCTCTGGGGCTCTTGGGTCTGGGCTGCGACGTTTGGGGCTCCCAGCCAGCCCTCGCCTGGAGGTTCTTTGCCTCACGTACTTGGGCAGAGGGCGTCGGGCCCCTGCCAGGCATCCAGCTCACCCTGGCTGCCCACGGTGGGCAGAGCAGGCCGGCTCAGCCCCAGCCCCTCTTGTTTTCCAGCTCACACCGGCCTTGGTTCTGTCCCCCGTAGGGCAGCATGGAGGAACCACAGCCCAGAGCAGGGAACTTTCCGGGACAGCCATCTTCAAGGCGTCCATATTTATTTCATAATAGTGTATACTCTTTTATGATTCTCTGTCATTTTTGTATGCTTGACATATTTCATAATTTAAAAATAAAGGGTCAAGGGAAATGGGCAGGGAAGGAGGTGACGGGGACCCCGAGAAGCCCTGTGGGAAGCAGCTGGTGCGAGCCCGTCCTTCACCTGGGAGCCCCAGTGGTGGGGCAGGTGTGACAGTCTCTGGGGCGTCGGCAGCTAGAGGTCGGGGGGCCACACTTCCGAGGCGTGGGAGGGACAGTGGACCCGCTGCACGGCTGGGGCCTGGGGCTCAGGGGAGCTGGAGTGGAGGTCACTGGAGGTCCCATCCCCGTCTGTGGCAGGACATCTTGCCCTGCGTGCCCTTCAGCCTGGCCAAGAGCGTGAAGTCCTTGTACCTGGGCCGGATGTTCAGTGGGACCCCCGTGATCCGACTGCGCTTCAAGAGGCTGCAGCCCACCAGGTGAGGAGGCGTCCACAGAAGGCAGCACAGCTTAGCACGGCCAAGATGCCAGCTTCACGGGGCCCGGGCCCGCGCTTGGCCGTACGCCCGGCACTGACTCATTTCTCCTGTGGGTGCCCAGGCTTGTAGCTGAGTTTGACTTCCGGACCTTTGACCCCGAGGGCATCCTCCTCTTCGCTGGAGGCCACCAGGACAGCACCTGGATCGTGCTGGCCCTGCGAGCCGGCCGGCTGGAGCTGCAGCTGCGCTACAATGGCGTTGGCCGCGTCACCAGCAGCGGCCCGGTCATCAACCACGGCATGTGGCAGACGGTGAGTGTGCCGCAGCCGCCCCTTCCGGGCCACACGTGGTTCTCCCTGAGCCTGACCCGGCTGTTACTCGCTTGTGCAACCGAGGAGATGAGCTCTGGGGTCTATACCTGCTGCGTGCGGGCAGGATAGGGACCCCTGCCCCGTTCAGTTCATGTTCTGGGGCACAGGGACCCCTGCACTGTTGAGTTCATGTTGTGGGGGCTCACTGCAGTGCTCTAGGCCTCTCTGCTATTTCATCACATATCAGCCTGTGAGTTTGGTCTCCCGGAGTTCAGGTCACTCTTGGCCCAGGTGAGAGGCCGTGGTTCTCAGCCCCGGGGAACCCTGGGCTGTGCCTGGAGGCCATACTGTTTATCCTGAGCAGGGTGGGGAACAGAGGCCAGGGCTGCTTGATGCTGCACGCAGGGTGCCCCAGCAGGGGAGGAAGCCACCACTGAACCGGCACCACAGGTACGGCTCCTGCCATGCGTGTCTCCCTGGCCGTGGACAGGCCAGGCGCCACCCACCCACCTTTCCCCGTAGGACGGTGTGGACGCTGCCGTCCCTGAACTCTGGCTCCCAGGGCCTGCTGGTCAGTGCAGTCATGCATGCCAAGGGTCCAGGTGACCTCACAGGGGCTGCCCCTTGCCAGAAACGTCCTGACCACCTGGGCCCCAGCCCCATGGGCAGCCTGAGGGGTCCTGGTCAGACCTGCACTTGGGCAGCTGTGGGCAGCAGTAAAACGCACCCACCCCACATCCCCATCTGTGGAGTGAGGGGGTCTGTAACCAACCAGGCTCCTGCCCGCAGTGCTGGGCCTCCCTCCCCACACTGGGCTTTCAGAAGTAAAAGCTGGGAAGAAAGGTGGAAAGCACGTCATGTCCTTCAGAAGTGAAGATGAAGTGGAAAATTTCACCCTGGCCCCTGCAGATGAAACATTGTAGACTTTTGCTCATATTTCCATTCTGCAGAGTAATGCCTTGCTCCATTTTCCCAGCCTCTTAAAGGAGCAGTATCTCCAAGAGCAGGAGGCTGTTCTCAGCAAAGCTCCAGAAAGCAAATGGAGGGGAAGCAGTTTCAGGGATGGAGCCATGGGGTGAGGGGCCCAGGGCAGGTGGCCGGAGGCGAGGTCGCTGTGGGGAGCGGTGTTGCAGCATAGACCTGCCCAGTGACTCACAGCGGCCGCTGTGCCCTAGCAAGACGGGCGCTTCCCCAGCAGGGGTACCTCGTGAGGACCCCCCTCAACTCCACCCTCTCTAGCTGCTCCCCAAACCCAGCTGACCCGAATTGGTACCATGTTTTTGTGACTCAGTTCAAACCCAAATACCTGAAAGGTGTTTTTACACAGGAAGAAGGATATTCTTCTGAAGCTTAGGAATATAGTGTATGTAGCGTTAGACTTTACAGGTTTCCTGTGAGGAAAGTTTCTGGTGACCACACTGATGCATCGAGGGCCCTCCTGGCCCAGATGATGAGCATGGACTTTCCGAGGTCGGGTCCCTCTCGGCCCAGGTGAGGATCAGGTGGTCTCCCGGAGGTCAGGTCCCTCTTGGCTCAGGAGAGGATGAGTGTGGTTTTTCTGCAGTTGGGAGCCCTTCAGAACGTGCACTCCCACCTCTTCTCATGGCGCTGCCTCTCTTCAGATCTCTGTTGAGGAGCTGGCGCGGAATCTGGTCATCAAGGTCAACAGGGACGCTGTCATGAAAATCGCGGTGGCCGGGGACTTGTTCCAACCGGAGCGAGGACTGTATCATCTGAACCTCACGGTGGGAGGCATTCCCTTCCATGAGAAGGACCTCGTGCAGCCTGTGAGTACCATACCTGTGCCTGTGTGGACGCGCTGTGTGCTGGGATCCCGGGAACGGTGTCAGGAAGGCTCAGTCACGCCCTGCCCTGTGTTTACGATTAACCTGGGGTGGGGAGGACCTAGAGGAAAGAAAGGTTTCCTAGAATTAGACAAAGTCACGGTACAGCTATGTCATTAATTTTACCATCTCTTTTTATGATACCCGTCTAAGTTTTCATCTGAATTGATAATAAAGTTGTCTATTTTTCAGTGAAAACAAGACATAATGAAATTATTCCCTAACAGAACAACAAACTTTTTTGGGCAATTTCCAAGAACATTTTGGGTTTTGTAACTCTGCCATGAGTCTCATAAGGGAAGAACAGCCATGGTGGGGCGGCCAGTGTGGGCCCTTTGTCCAGCTCCTGCCTTCTCTCCCCTTCAGCACAGCACACGCCTGTGCCCCCGACCTGTATCTCCAGCCCCCACACGCTGACATCTAAGCCTTCATCCTGGGTATTTTCACTTCCACACCAGACAGGAGAAAGGCACAGAGGTCTTCGCATCTGTGGGTGCTGAGTGTCAGCAGTGCCTGTGCTGAAGCCAGCCCTTCAGTGTTATGAGGGGCACCTGCTTCCCAGGCCCATGGACTGCCTGGTGCTGGGATTTTCGGTGTTGTGAGGGGCACCTGCTTCCCAGGCCCCCAGACTGCCTGGTGCTGGGACTTTGCCTGGCTCGCCCCTCCTTGTTTCACACATAAGGGGGTTGCCCTGATTTGCCCACAGCCACATTGAATATTGAATAATTCATGTGAGTGCTGGATGGTTAAACAATCCATACTGTTTGACCTTGGACCCACATGGCCTTTTCAGTCCTTTCCTAGCTTTAAAATTAACCTGTTATTTCTTGAGCATACACCAGTGCAAACAGGTATTCTGCAGTGGGTCATTTTGTAAAGTGAGGAAACCTTCTGTGAAATCACCACCACCAGTGGGATTGGCCCATTTGTGCAGTAGATCTGCACTTGCCGCGGCTGCGAAGGCACCACCCACTGCCTGGGGTGTCCGGCACGGGCCTCTCGCTCCCAGGAAGCCACGGAGATTTCTCTGCCTTTCCAGATAAACCCTCGTCTGGATGGCTGTATGAGGAGCTGGAACTGGCTGAATGGAGAAGACACCACCATCCAAGAAACGGTGAAAGCGAACACGAAAATGCAGTGCTTCTCGGTGACAGAGAGAGGCTCCTTTTACCCGGGGAGTGGCTTTGCCTTCTACAGCCTGGACTACAGTGAGTCTTGGCTCTTCCCGTTGGGGTGGCTGTGGCTGCACCTTCAGGCATACACTGAGAGGAAGCACATGGCCTCATATGGCAGTGTCAGGACAAGCTGAGGCTCCTCCGGTTCCAGGGCAGGGCGGGGTGGGCAGAGGTGTGCACAGAGGCCCACCTCTCAGGATGGCTGTGCAGGTCACTCAGTTCAGAGTCAGCCAGTGAAGAAGAATGACAGAGATGTGCTGAGAAGATGCTTGCCAGGCCGGTGCTGGGAGGCCGGGGAGGCTGGGAGGCCCTAGAGGGTCCTCTGCAGAAAGTCCTGAGACAGCACCAGCCTTAGGACTTGTCCAGAGGCACATGGAAGCTCTCAGTAATGCGGTGGTCACTGCGGTCACTGATGATCCGGTGAGACATCTACAACAGGAGGTGTCTAAAAACAGCAGTGAAGCTACCTGGGGGACAGTGAACCCAGGCCTGCAGAAGGAGGACAGGGTAGGTGTGAGCTGCTGGCCCAGCCTGCGG
>NW_012114252.1:24067213-24068397 GCF_000951035.1 Colobus angolensis palliatus | reverse complement strand
GCTGGCCCAGCCTGCGGTGCCCTGGGGAAGGTGCTGCCACCCTCCCCGGTGAAGGCCCTGGGGCTGCTGTGCGGATAGTTACTGCTCCGTCTGCCAGAGGCACATGGAAGCTCTCAGTAATGCGGTGGTCACTGCGGTCACTGATGATCCGGTGAGACATCTACAACAGGAGATGTCTAAAAACAGCAGTGAAGCTACCTGGGGGACAGTGAACCCAGGCCTGCAGAAGGAGGACAGGGTAGGTGTGAGCTGCTGGCCCAGCCTGCGGTGCCCTGGGGAAGGTGCTGCCACCCTCCCCGGTGAAGGCCCTGGGGCTGCTGTGCGGATAGTTACTGCTCCGTCTGCCGTGCCTCACATTCCCACCCCACATGGGTCCCACTGGGGCACCGCAGCCCCACCCTGTTCCTGAACACCGAGCCGTTTATGGCGAAGCCCCCACATGCACAGAGCGCCCCCTCCATCAGATCTCAGGGCTGCCAGCCCTCAAGTACCCAGCAGGAACCCCAGGTTCAAGGGGGTCCATGCGGAGCAAAGGGGAGGGTCCTGCCCCGTCTCCTGAGCCAGATCCAGTGTCAGCGTCTCTCCCTGGGTGTCAAAAGCATGACCGTGTCAGGAAAGGCATCTGTGAGAAAAGCCCGTCTGCCACTGTGCAGGCATTCTCCCTCAGTCTTGATTTTTCCCTTACAAATCTAAAGCATCCTTACAAGTCTCTTAAAGACAGAAGAGACTTGCTGAGAACAGTAGCACCGGCCTGGCTCACTCTGCAGCGACTCAGCCTGGGCTCAGGCTCACAGATCTCCAGGTCTGTGCAGCCTCCACGCGAGGGGCCACGTGGAGCCAGGAAACCTTCCCGGGGAGAGCAGAGGCCGGTGCCCTCGTGAAGCCCCTGATGGCCAGCATGTGCCCGGCTCCTGACGGAAGCTTCCTTTTTTTTTTTTTTTGAGATGGAGTTTCACTCTTGTCGCCCAGGCTGGAGTGCAATGGCACCATCTCGGCTGCACCTCCCAGGTTCGCACCACAACTTCTGCCTCCCGGGTTCAAGTGATTCTCCTGCCTCAGCCTCCCGAGTAGCAGGGATTACAGGCATGTGCCACCACACCCAGCTAATTTTGCATTTTTGGTAGAGATGGGGTTTCTCCGTGGTTGGTCAGGCTGGTCTCGAACTCCTGACCTTAGGTGATCCA
>NW_012114252.1:24065510-24065979 GCF_000951035.1 Colobus angolensis palliatus | reverse complement strand
CGCGCGTGCTCCTGACGGCGCAGAACCCAGACTGCTGTGCTGGCGACAGCGCAGACCCCAGACCGCGCATGCTCCTGACAGCGCAGACCCCAGACTGCAGGTGCTCCTGACAGCGCAGACCCCAGACCACGCATGCTCCTGACAGCTCAGAACCAGACCGGCCATGCTCCTGACAGCACAGACCCCAGACCGCGCGTGCTGCTGACAGCGCAGACCCCAGACCGCTGTGCTCCTGACAGCTCAGACCACAGACCGCCCGTGCTCCTGACGGCGCAGACCCCAGACCGCGCGTGCTCCTGATGGCGCAGAACCCAGACCGCGGTGCTGGCGACAGCGCAGACCCCAGACCGCGCGTGCTCCTGACGGCGCAGACCCCAGACCACGCATGCTCCTGACAGCTCAGAACCAGACCGGCCATGCTCCTGACAGCGCAGACCCCAGACCGCTGTGCTCCTGACAGCACAGACCC
>NW_012114252.1:24063965-24065222 GCF_000951035.1 Colobus angolensis palliatus | reverse complement strand
TCCTGACAGCTGAGACCCCAGACCGTGCGTGCTCCTGACAGCTCAGACCCCAGACCGCGGGTGCTCCTGACAGCTCAGACCCCAGACCGCGGGTGCTCCTGACAGTGCAGACCCCAGACCGCGCCTGCTCCTGACAGCGCAGACCCCAGACCGCGGGTGCTCTTGACAGCTCAGAAGCAGACCGGCCATGCTCCTGACAGCGCAGACCCCAGTCCAGGCCTGCTCCTGACAGCTCAGACCCCACACTGACCAGCGCAGAACCCAGACCGCTGTGCTCCTGACAGCGCAGACCCCATACCACAGGTGCTCCCGACAGCGCAGACCCCAGACTGCGCATGCTCCTGACAGCTCAGAACCAGACCGGCCATGCTCCCGACAGCTCAGACCCCAGACCGCTGTGCTCCGGACAGCGCAGACCCCAGTCCGCGCATGCTCCCGACAGCCCGGACCCCAGACCGCGCGTGCTCCCGACAGCGCAGACCCCAGACCGCGCGTGCTCCTGACAGCTCAGACCCCAGACTGCGCGTGCTCCTGACAGCTCAGAACCAGACCAGCCATGCTCCTGACAGCTCAGAACCCAGACCGGCCATGCTCCTGACAGCTCAGACCCCAGACCGCGGGTGCTCCTGACAGCTCAGACCCCAGACTGCGCGTGTTCCTGACAGCTCAGAACCAGACCGGCCATGCTCCTGACAGCGCAGACCCCAGACCGCGCGTGCTCCTGACAGCGCAGACCCCAGACCACTGTACTCCTGACAGTGCAGACCCCAGACCCCGCGTGTTCACGACAGCTCAAAACCCAGACCGCGCGTGCTCCTGACAGCTCAGACCCCAGACCGCGGGTGCTCCTGACAGGGCAGACCCCAGACCGCGCGTGCTCCTGAAAGCTCAGACCCCAGTCCGCAGGTGCTCCTGACAGCGCAGACCCCAGACTGCCATGCTCCTGACAGCTCAGACCCCAAACTGCGCGTGCTGCTGACAGCGCAGAACCCAGACCGCTGTGCTCCTGACAGTGCAGACCCCAGACCGCGCATGCTCCTGACAGCTCAGAACCAGACCGCGCATGCTCCTGAAAGCTCAGACCCCAGTCCGCACGTGCTCCTGACAGCGCAGACCCCAAACTGCCATGCTCCTGACAACTCAGACCCCAAACTGCGCGTGCTGCTGACAGCGCAGACCCCAGACCGCTGTGCTCCTTACAGCGCAGACCCCAGACCGTGCATGCTCCTGACAGCTCAGACCCCAGACCGCAGGTGC
>NW_012114252.1:24056773-24063359 GCF_000951035.1 Colobus angolensis palliatus | reverse complement strand
CGGCCATGCTCCTGACAGCTCAGACCCCAGACCGGGCATGCTCCTGACAGCTCAGAACCAGACCGGCCATGCTCCTGACAGCTCAGACCCCAGACTGCGCGTACTGCTGACAGCACAGAACCCAGACCGCTATGCTCCCGACAGCGCAGACCCCAGACCGCGCATGCTCCTGACAGCTCAGACCCCAGACCGCGCATGCTCCTGACAGCTCAGAACCCGACCGGCCATGCTCCTGACAGCTCAGACCCCAGACCACCATGTTCCTGACAGCGCAGACCCCAGACGGCGCGTGCTCCTGAAAGCTCAGACCTCAGACCGCCATGCTCCCGACAGCTGTTGTCCGCACTCTTGGCTCTCGCTTTGAGCCCTGTGCTGCTGCTCAGAAGCTGCAGGTGAGACTCAAGGCACGAGGCCATGCACCTGTATGTGCTCTGAGGAAGGAGCTGCCAGGCGCTTCTGAAACGAGGACATCAGAGGAAGACAGGGACAGGCCTGCATCCCATGGCGCACAGCCCGTGTCCCCTCAGGCGGGTCTGTGTGGCCTGGTGGTCGCCTAGAGCGGATTGGAAAGTGGGGTACTGGTGCGGTCAGGGAGAAACAGCCTAGGGGTCCCCGGTGCCTCTGGGCTCTGGGCCAAGATCTGAACCAGACTCTCGAGTTTTCCATCACATCCCACCGCGGCCAGGACTGTGTCTCTCGGCCCCACTCCAACCTCATTGTGGCCTCTCCGCTGCATCCCACCCTATAACGCACCGGTTTCATCGCAGTGCGGACCCCTCTGGACATCAGGACAGAATCGACCTGGGAAATAGAAGTCGTGGCTCACATCCGCCCGGCCGCAGACACAGGGGTGCTGTTCGCGCTCTGGGTCCCTGACCTCCGTGCCGTGCCTCTCTCTGTGGCCCTGGTAGACTATCACTCCACAAAGAAGCTCAAGAAGCAGGTAGGGCCTCCGCCACCCAGGGTGTCCTGACCGGCTCGCCCCACAGGCACATGGGCCACACTCCCTGGCAGGGGACGGAGGGGGCCTGGGGTGGGATCCCCAGGGAGCCCCAAAAGCCTCTGACCAGAGGTCCGATGAGCCAAGCCTGGCGTGGGCCGCCCTTCAGACTGTGGGGGTTGTTTGGACACCGGATCACCTCCACATGGCTGACTGGGGGGCCAGTGCCTGCAAGCCACACTCGGCCGACAGCGTGGGAGCTTTTCCCATTCGGCTGGGTAGACGGTGGCTCACAGCAAACTGAATTAGTCTCTCATGTTTACATCAGATGATTTCAGCAACAAACTCAGTTTTCCAGTTTCCCTGGAAAACTCAGATCTGTGACCTCGGCTGGTGCCCCCCACAGGTCTTTCCCTGGGGGACAGTGGGTGGAGCTGAGCGCAGCTGCCCCTTGGATGAGGTCCCCCACCCCCGGTCCTCACAATAAGTCAGCTGTCTTGGGCTGGGGGAGTCATGCTGTTTTCCCCACAGAACAATCAAGAGGTGACAGAAACAGGTTGCATTCTCTCGCTCCTGTGCTAAGGAGGAAGACGTGGGTCAAACCAGAGAGGCCCCTGTTGTCCAAGTCTGCCCACCCCAGGGCCACAGAGCCCTCCTGGTTGCTTGGATGCGACAGTGACAGGCTTGGTTCACGCAAATGCTCATCCCCAGGGCCAGACGCAATCCCGGCATCTGGAATAAACAGCCACCCTTACGTAGCAACAGCTGACCCCTGGGCTGGGGAGTGGGCATCTGGGCTGCGGTGCCAGCGTGAGAGCCCACCTGGCTGGGAGTCCACCACCACAGGGTTGGGTCCTGGGTCCCCGTCAAGGACACACCAGTTCCTGGTCAAGTGCAGCCTCGGTCCTGTGTGTGCCTGGCGCTGGGGTTGACCCTCTCACACTCAACCTGGGGGCCACACCTGCTCCCCCACAGCCTCCCAGGCTGGCCCCTGGCTTTACGCGCAGAGAAGCTGAGCCCCAGGTGGGGTGGGGGCGTCATCCACAGTCAGCGAGCATCCGGACCCAGGGCTGCAGGGAACCGTGGACGGAGACAGGCCTGCGGCGCGGGGGTGGCCGGCAGCTGTGAGGACCAGCTTGGACCTAATGGCTTACGTGGGGGCAGCCGGCAGGCCCTGACCACATCTCGGTCTCCTGCAGCTGGTGGTCCTGGCCGTGGAGCATGTGGCCTTGGCCCTAATGGAGATCAAGGTCTGCGATGGTCAAGAGCACATGGTCACCATCTCGCTGAGGGAGGGTGAGGCCACCCTGGAGGTGGACGGTACCAGGGGCCAGAGCGAGGTGAGCGCCGCGCAGCTGCAGGAGAGGCTGGCCGTGCTCGAGAAGCACCTGCAGAGCCCCGTGCTCACCTTTGCCGGCGGCCTGCCAGGTAGGTGCTCCCTGCCCTGCTCATCCCGGGTGAGGGGCTCCAGGGATGCCCAGCTTGGTCACCCCAGATCGAGCCCGGACAGGCTGGCATTCCTGGTTGTGTGTTTTAAGAGGAAGGGGAAGTCTAGGTGGGTCCTTAGTGGTCATTATGGTGCCTCGGTGCTGGTCAGGTCGTTGGCTGAGGCTGAGAAACACGTAAGGGGGGCCGGCATTGGCCTGGGTCAGACCCCGTGAACCTGCATCTTCAGGGAGCGTTTGTCCACACCCATCAGACCGGCCCCGGGGGAGAGGGCTGGGCAGACCTCGGGCCAGGCTGCAGTTGGGACCCACGGCTGTCACCACAGCAGTTAGCAGCCAGCCCCTCCCACATCCAGCAGGACCCCTGCCGTGTCCCATGGGCTACACAGCACAGAGGCTGGGACCAGGGATGTCCTTGGCATTAGCTGGGAGGGTGAACGGGAAGGCACGTGGGAGCCCGCGAGTCCTCGGCTGCCCACAGGCTTTCACTTGCGGCAAATGGCAGCATTTCTGTCTTGGCTGCCAGACACAGACTCCACTTAGTTTTAATAAACAGAGCTTTGAAGAGGATAAGAGCAAGCCAGGAGGCCTGCAGCCCGAATGACTCACCGGGCAAAGAAGAAGATCGCGTTTAATCGATGGGACTGTCTGTGCTCCCAGTCGGGAAGGGAGGGCTGGCGTCTGCAGAGCCCAGGCTGGCGGATGCCTCCTACTTGTCTGCCGGGTCTGCAGCCGAACAAACAGGGACAGAAGTTAGAGAAGAAAGGGAAATCCCGCCCTTTCAGGGGAAACCCAGGGCTGGCGACAAGCGCTGCCAGGGGTGGGGGGCCAGGCAGGGCCGGCCACGTGGTGATCCCTAGGACCCAGGCTGGGTCTGCTAAGACGTGTTTGTTCTCTCCCCGCGGCCCAGATGTGCCGGTGACTTCAGCGCCAGTCACCGCATTCTACCGCGGCTGCATGACACTGGAGGTCAACCGGAGGCTGCTGGACCTGGACGAGGCAGCATACAAGCACAGTGACATCACCGCCCACTCCTGCCCGCCCGTGGAGCCCGCCGCAGCCTAGGCCCCCGTGGGACGCAGCAGGCTCCTCAGCCTCTGTCCGAAACAGCGGGGAGGAGCATGGGGGCTCCTCACCACATGGGGCCACCTGAGAGCTGGGCTTTCCTCTGTGACCGTCCTGGCCTGTAACATATCTGTAAATAGTGAGATGGACGTGGGGCCTCTGACGCCGCACACTCAACCGTGGGCCCGGGCACGGGGAGGCCGGCGCAGGGCAGGGCGGGTTCGAAGAAAATAATTCTCTATTATTTTTATTACCAAGCGCTTCTTTCTGACTCTAAAATATGGAAAATAAAATATTTACAGAAAGCTTTGTAACACTGCGTCGGCCGCCATCTGCTCCCCGCGGGATTCTCAGCACGTAGCAGTGTTTGGGATGAGCGGGGCTGCCAGGGCTCCAGGCTGCACGCTCAGCCACTCTAAAGATCCCTCTTTTCTGCTCCCAGCCTGGTTGGGTGGCCATGGTCTGCTCCCCGGGAGCCTCTGACTCTGGTAGTGAGGGCAGGGGCTGCAGCCTCAGTTTACTTGTTCTGCAAATGGGCAGAAAGCCCCGCTCGGCCCCCACCATGGGCAGCCAGTCAGTGCCGAGTGAGGAGGGCACGGTGAGGACTTGGCACACAAATGCTGGCTGCTCGGACGGCGGCCTCTGAGCCAGCCTGGAAGGGACCCCAAGCTGGGACCGAGGGCAGGAAGATGCCAAGGTGGCACCTGCACCCCTGTGCCATTCCCGCCCCCACCCTCCTGCACAGACCCACTTGCTTCTGGGGCTCAAGCGTGTTCTGTTGAGAAAGGGAAACGCTGCTTTCTGTGTGTCTCAGTCTGCGGTAGAGCTTGCCGGGAGCAGAGCCGGCCCCGCTTCCCGCGTCCCCTCTGGCAGGGTCCCCGTGTCCCTCAGCCTCAGCTTCGTCTGCAAGGGGTGGAGCGGTCACTGCTGCTCTCTGACCCCAGCAGCCACAAGTCCACAGGGAAGGTTGGGGCAGCCGGAGCACCACAAGGCAGGTGCCTGAGATGCAGTCGGGACCCTGCCTGCCTCCTGGAAGGACGGAGCCACAGGTGGTGGGGGCCATGGAGTGGGGGCCACGGAGTGGCTGCTTCTTGGTTCCAAGGGGACGACCAAGACTCGTGGCTTGATGCTCCCGTGGGACGTGGCCACCTGTGCTAGAGCCTCTGTCTGGGCCAAACGTGGGTCCCCAGGGCGGTGCTGCCACTGCAGGGGCCACACGGGGAACCAGGGAGGGTTTCAGCATCTGAGACCCAGACTGGGATTTTACTTTGAGACCAAACCCCCAACCCGTGCTTGGAGCTCCCTGGGCGGGAATGAGACACAGGGCAGCTGGGAGCAGCCACACCTCCCACCAGTCAGTCCCGGAGCTGCACCCACCGGGCAGGACAGGCTGTGCGTCGGGGCGTCTTCGCCTCTGCCTGGCTGGGGTCAGCGCTTGACCCAGAGAAAAGCCGGGTGGAGAAGGACAGAATCCTGAGAACCCGTCCAGGGATAAATCGCCACGAATGAACTGCAAAGAGGTTTCTAGAAAGAGGTCTTGGCTTTGAAGGCCACATGAGAGGCCCCGCTGGCTGGACAAGGTGGCATCGGCCGAGTAGGCTCCTGAGGGAGTAGGCTCCTGAGGGAGCAGCCCCGGGCCAGGAAGGAGTGGCTTCCCTGTGGCCCCTGGCCTGACAGCTGTGGAATGGGCAGAGCTTCTCCAAGGGTCCGGGAGCCAGCAACACTCACGCCTACCTGGAGGGACCCTGTCCGCCTGGGCCGAGCTCACCCCACGGATGGACGGCCAGCCAGGCACCTTGCCAGGGGCCATGCACAGGGCCCCGGCCCTGGGGCCCCATCCCCTGCTGGCCAGAGCTGCCCAGCTCATCCCCACTGGAGCCTCCAGGCCCTGGTGGTCCCTGAGGGTCCTTGGCAGACCCACCCTGTGTCTCTGTGACCAATGCCGGTTTTGAGCTCCTTGGGCCACATCCCATGACCCTGTGCCATCGTGGGCATGACGCCACTTGCTCTGGACACGCCAGGGAAGGGCCTCTTGTTCTTCCCAAAATCTTGGCCGCATCTGGGTAGAAGTTCTGTTGACTCAGGGCTGCAGCCTGAATTCAGGACTTGAACCTAGTCTAAGAGGTACTGCAGGGAACCTTCACATCGGTACCGTGAGAAAATAGTGACGGGGGAAGCGTTGGCCTCAGAGGGCAGACGCCAGGCTCCCGCTGGCTCCTTTCAGAAACGACCATCTGCAGCCAGCGGCCCCGCGTGTGTGTGACGGCCCTCACCAGCCTCGCCCAGCAGCACGTGCACTTTCTGCAGGCAGATGTGCTTTCTCCACTCGGGCCAGGACAGGTGGCCACTGGCTGCTCACATGGTCGGGGACCCGAGGCCCCCACACTGGCTCCAGGGTGCCCAGGTGCTGGTTGGCTGAGGATGGTAGAGTCCAGGGCTTGGATCTGCCCATCTGGAGCACAGGAGCCCAGTTCCAGGAGGGCTCAGGCGTGGATGCTGACAGCTCACTGAGCAGGCCCACTCGTCTGACCCTGATGGTCCAGAGCTAGCTGGCCAGAGCTCCAAGAAGCCCGTGAAACAGCCCCCTGAGGCCCAGGAGAGCCCTGCACTGCCCACCACACAGCCTCACATGGCCACAGCCACATGCTAGGATCCAGCCTCCAGCCTGGTACTGCATTGTCCATCAGATCACATTGGTGGGCGCCCCCCCAGTGCTCTCCCCAAATGTTCCCCGGCCGGCTGGGAGCCTGCTCCTGCCCAGCCTCCATCCTCCCCAGGTCAAGACAGCCAGGAGCAAAAACAGGCAACAGCCAGCCTCGGGGACGGGGACGTGGTGAGGTCCCCACAGACACAGGCCACAGTCACCAGTGTTCTCAGGACAAAACCCTCCGCCTGGGTTTCTGCTGTGGCCCCAGAGGAACTTCTGTTTCCTGGTATTGTTTTCTTAGAGTTCCAGGGGTGCCAGAAGTTACAATAACCACTGTCCCAAACAAGCAAAACCAATGGTGCTAGGAATTGCAACACAGAGGCCCAGCCAGGCCTGTCACGTGGGCGACCTGGCACCCTCCACGACCAGGCATGTCTGGGGTGTGCAAGAGGACGGGAAGACAGAGCACGTGGTTCTAGTGTGGGCGTC
>NW_012114252.1:24053476-24055072 GCF_000951035.1 Colobus angolensis palliatus | reverse complement strand
GCAGGGAGGAGGGATGTGTCCCAGGAGGGAGGAGGGATGTGGACCCTGGAGGGAGGGGGGATGTGGACCCTGGAGGGAGGAGGGATATGTCCCGTGCAGGGAGGAGGGGTGGCCCTTACTGCATCCCATGGAGGGAAGATAGAGATTTCCCCGTACAGGGAGGAGGGATGTCCCCCATGAAGGGCGGAGGGACGGCCTTGCCTGTGTCCTGTGGAGGGAGGAGGGATATGCCCCATGGAGGGAGGAGGGATGTGTCCCAGGAGGGAAGAGGAACAGCCCTGACTGCGGGCTGGAAAGGAGAAGGGAGGCCTGGGATGTGATTTGCAGGTGGGGTCCTTTGATCTGGCCGTGTCCTGTGCCCAGCAGGTGCAGCAGCGCCCCCTCCTGGACACTCAGCCTCATGACAACACGAAATGTCTGCAGAGGTTGGCTGCTGTCGCCTGGGCCCGGGCACCTCTGTGGTACCACTACTCCAAGCACAAAGGAACGTGTCCTCCCACGTCACGTAATACAGAAAATATGAACATCAGGTATCTAAACGCCAACGGAAGCGTAGAGCGAATGTACAGCCGGCTAATCCCAGCCTGGCCTGTTTGTAGGAGAAGCTCCAGCTCCAGCCCCTGCCTGCAAAGCAAGAAGCGTCACCTGCCCCGGGTCGCGGCCTCCACGAGGGAGAGGGGAGGGTCCGCTCCATGGTGCCCTTGTTTCAAGCATGTTTTCCGCTTACTGAATTCCATCAGTTAAAGGTCTAGGGAACAGAAAGGGAAGTGGTGTGTGTTGCTGTCTGAGGATCTGCTGACGGGCCCCGGCCTCGTGGAATCCTCCTCTGCCTGTGGGTCTCCGGAGTTTCGGAGGCATCTCTGCTCCCACCGTGGGGCCTGGTGGCCACAGGGTCCCCAAGTCTGCAGAAGGAGCTGCTCTGCGTGGCAAGGGTAATGACCGTGGCTCTTGTTCACCGAGCACGGCCGGCGGCCAGCACTGCCTGAGGCACCAAAGCAGCCCCATAAGGCCATCTTCACAACAGCCTTGGGGCCTGGTTCTCCCACCCCGTTTCCACGGAGATGTGATTCACACGGCAACAGCCACGCCTCATGAGTGCAGGGCACTGGTCGGCGGTCAGTCCATCCACCGGGCCGTCCACCTGTCACCTCCATCTGGCTCCCGGACACTCCTCTCCCCACAAGAACCCGTGTCTGACAGCAGTGACTGCTCCTCCCTCCCTATCCAGAACACGCTTGTCTCCCGAAAAGAAACCACATCCCTGACCAGTGACTGCACCTCTCCCCATCCAGAACACGCTCAGAACACGCTTGTCTCCCCAGAAAGAACCCGTGTCCATGAGCAGTGAGTGACTGCGCCTCCTTTCCCAGTCGGCTTCTGTCTGTGCTCTGGACACGCCTGCTCTGGACACGCCTGCTCTGGACACTGCATATAAACAGAACAGTCTTGGTGTCTGGTGTCCTTCCCTGAGCACCATGTGTTACAGCCTCACCCCGTAGCACCCATTAGGGTTTCCTTCCTCTCCGTGGCCGGGTGACCCGTGTGTGGATGGACCACTGTAGTATTCTGTTCTCACGCTGCTAATAAAAACATCCC
>NW_012114252.1:24037829-24052506 GCF_000951035.1 Colobus angolensis palliatus | reverse complement strand
CCATCCCCTCCACCCCATCTCCCGAGGCCTCCAGGGTCTCCCTGGCCTCGGCTGTGCGTGGGAACTGAGCGAGGGCAGAGTTGGGGGCCCATCCTTCCAGGGAAGGCTGGGGGGAGGCTGGGATTAGGAGGCCCCAGCGGAGCCCAGGGAGGGGTTCATCAGACCATAACTCAGGCCGGCAGAGCTTGGTGGCCCCAGACAGGCTCCGTCCACATGAGACGGGTGCACCTCCAGAGCAGCCGCTTCCACACTGCAGGCCAGGCGTTGGCCGGAGCCCTGCGCCGGGTGGGAGCTGCCCTGGGGCCTGGAGGACCCTCTGGCCACCACCAGCCTTGAGTCAAATTGTTTACATTCTTTGTGGCTGGGGTAAAGGATAAGGACATTTTTGTGGCAAGAACAAAATTGTTGACCTTGGAGTTGAATAGTTTTGAACAGCTTTTGACTCTAGACAAGATTAGAAGTCAGGGAAGATGGACGTTGTGTTTGGGGGACGCTGGTGAGTGCAGCCTCGGGGAAGCACTCTGATACCCCCACACCACACCCTGCAACCGAGGGCTGACATGAGGGAATGATGGTTATTCCTGTGACTTTGCTGACCAGGGCTCCAGGGGACAGAGGCTCCCTGCCCAGACCTGCAGTTCAGCTTCTCTGCTCTTCGTACCCCTAGAACAAGAGGCCCTGGGGCCTGCACCAGGCAGCTTCGGGGGCACAGGCCGAGATCCAGAGTGCTCGGGCCACAGAGAACCGCCCACACAAGACCACGGCACCGTCAGTGCCCACAGAGCCTCCCCTGAGGTAAAACGAGAGCCTCGGGGGCTTGGGAAGTCCATGGCACACTTTTCATCCCCCCCAGGTGCAGGTGGGTGCCTCTCCCGGCGCTCTAGAAACCTTACTTAGTCTCTGCTGCTTGTTCAGCTTCTTAGTCAGAGCCAGGCACCTGCAGCCCTGGAGGAACCTGGCGGTGAGTTTCCAGACAGGACGCCGCACCTCCGGCTCATGCCTGACCTCCTGGACTGGTGCAAGGCCAGTCAGCCCTGAGGAGAGGCCAAGACCATATTCTCCTGGAAAGCAAGCGCGTGAGGCTGGATTTATGAAACAAAAATGACAAACAGTGGCAGGTTCACAGACCAGAGCTGGCTACAGGCCTTTCAGAGGCCCTTTGGCGCCCCTGGGCCTGGCTGGGCACTGTCCGTGTGTGGATGTGTGCTGCAGGCCTTCTGCCCAGGAGCACTGGACACAGGATGAGACCGGCTGTCAGGCAGAGGGAGGCTCCCGGGCAGCGGAGGGGGCAGGAGCCTGTGTCTGCATGAGCGTGGCTCCCGTATCTTTTTTCTCCCAGACTCGGGACTGGGCAGGGAAGAAAGTCCCTGCTCCAACTCCCAGGCGAGTGCTGTTCCATGAAATAAGTTGGAGACCTCAGACTCACTGGGGAGAAGAGTGGTACTTGTTTATTGCAGACACAGTGGGGCTTTGAAGGGAGGGACGTGAGGCCCTGAGAGCGGTGAAGCCTAGGGGCGCCAGCTTCCGAGGGGAGAGGGAGTGACTGGGGAAGTGTGAGCGGCCCACAGAGCAGAGGCCGCGACTCGGTGTCTCGTGGTACCTCTGAGGAACAGTGGGATCGCCTGTTGCCTCCCCCGTGCGCCGGGGAGTCCCTGGTTCCTTGAGGATCTGACTTTAGGAATTGAGAGCCTCTCCCCACATCCACTGCTTTTCAAGAGACTCTGGCTACTTTCGGGTGGCGCATCCTGAACTCCTGTCACTGGGGCGCCTGGGACCCACCGGGGACCTGCCTCTTCCCAGGCGTGCTCACCTGTCTCCCCAGGTGTGCCTGGCAGGGTGCATGCTGGGCCCGCGGGGAGCTAGGCTGGTTTCCACAGGGAGCTCTGCGTTCCCAGACCCTGAGCCAGGGACCGCGAAACACCCTCCCCCACTATCCCGTTCTGAGACACGGTGAGGGAACAGCCGCGGAAGGACAGCAGAAGTCCAGGCGCCGTAGCTGGGAGACAGCTCAGGGGGAGACCCTCGCGCCAGTGGCCCGGGCAGATTTGCGCCCGGGGCTGGGAAGGACAACCGAGCCCCCAGATTCTGGCAACTCGCAGGCGGTTAGACACAGCGCCAGGCGTTGGAGCCGAAGCCTCGTTCCCTTCCTGGCATATGTCAGGAGCACAGCACGCGGGGCGGGTGGGTCCTGCCCTGCCCTTCTCCAGGACACAGACGCACGCGTGAATGTGTAACGCACAACACATGTCCGCAAACAGGAACACACACGCAGGGAGGCACGGGGCCGCACCCTCTTTGTAGAATCGTAATAATAGCTAATTAATTAAGGGATGTGAAAACACCAGAACAATCACTGTCAGAGGAGGAGGCCGGGTGGTGTGAGCAGAGCCCGAGCCGAGGTGTCACCAGCCTGGGTCTGCAGGGCCCCACTCCCTGCTGGTCCCAGCCTCCCTCACCAGTGTGCCCAGGGAGGGAAGGAGGGGACACTCTCCTGGCTTCTCTAGGAGGTTGGCCACAGAAGCAGGATTTCTAGAGGCTGCCTTTTTTTTTTTTTTCTTTTAACAAACCAAAGTTATCTTTTACTCCACACCTCCATCAGGGTGCATAGGGGGGTGGCTTCTCCCCTGGGGGAAAGTAGGTGGGTACGTAGCGCGGTGGGGCCTGGCCGGGAAGCCCAGAGCCAGAGCTGCTTGGCGAGGGGGACTGCAGGTCCTCAGACAAAGCCAGGGCGGAGGCGGGCGCAACTGGGAAGCGGCTGCAGGGCTGCAATAAACAGAGAGGGCCCTGGGTTAGCAGGTGAGACCACCCCGTTCTGGACCGCAGGGAAGCCTGACATAGACCAGGCCCACTCACACGTGCACCCCGCCCCCGCCGACCCAGGGCCATTCACACAGGCCTGCCCCCCCGCCAACAGACCCAGGGCCATTCACACAGGCCCCCTGCAGACCCAGGGCCACTCTCAGGACCCCTCCCCCACCACAGACCCAGGACCACTCTCACTGGCCCATCCCCACAGCCCCAGGACCACTGGACAGAGCAGCTCCAGCCCTGATCACAATAGGAGAGGGTGGCCGGGCCTCACTGGTACAACCTTGGCTTCCACAGCTGGACGGGGAGGGGGTGGACGCCCCAGGAAGGGTGTGCCCAGACCACATCCCGCTTCCTCACAGACAGCGAGACTCTGACCAGACTCCAAAACCGACAGTCAGGGGCCCCTGGGCTCACCCAACACTTCATACTCAGGAAAGGCCCCAGGTATGAACCGCACGCGTCCACACGTCCGGCAGTGTGTGGCTGGTTCAGTGTCACCGTGGCTAACTCAGCGGCTCACACACACATCTGGGTGTTGCCATGGAGGCGTCTTCAGGTGATTGACACCCTTGCATACAGCGCCTCAGCCCCCGGACACGCACGGCCCCTCCTCTCCCCTGAAGGCCTTAAGGAAAGAGGCTGCGGTCCCCAGGAGAAGTGGACTCTGCCCCAGCACCCTGAGCACCCCGAGGCAGTGTCACTCTCCCTGGTCCAGCCTGTCCCCTTCCTGTGGTTGTACCTGCAGCCCCAGTGGCCAGCCAGTCATTCAGAATCGATGGACTGATCTCTCTTCACATGTAGGTACCTGTATTCCCCATAGGCTCTGCTTTCCTGGAGAGCCCTAACACACATAGACCCACTCAAGTAATTCTGAGACCGGAAAAGCGAGGAACAGATTTTAAATCGATACTTTCTAGCTTTTCTCCAACTGCCAACACACATCTTAGTTCTTCCCCCTCTCCTAAATTCTAGGGGCTAAAAAACTCTATCTTGAAATCAAATTTTAAATAAAGCAAACTCCTTCTAAGAAATAACACAGGAAGAGTTTTTTCAACTCCAAGCTACCAGATGTGCTCTGTGCTCCTCTTGCCCCGGCCTGCAGGGTCCCATGAGAAGCCAGCTGCCTGTCTGAGCCTTTCCCTGGAGAGCTCTGCACTGCAGACGCCCTGGGAGCTAGCAGGACCTCTGGATTCTGACAGCAGAATTTCTGCACAGGTGTCGGTAAGGCTGAGAATGGGGCCCTTGCTCAGAGGGACTGCGATGTTGAGGCTGACAGCCCAGGCTCAAGGGATACAGTGGCTGAGGGACACCTGCCAACCTCATTTCTTTCTTCCCCCAAAACTCACAGGCTTCTGGCCACAGGCGACAGAGTGAGACACTAGGGAACATTCTCTCAAGTCTGCTGGGAACTCCCAACTTCCAACTCCATAGCACCCGCTCTTCTTCACAGCAGATGAGCAGTCAAGGAAACTGAGGGGTAAACCCCAGGACCAGGGAGTAACTCCTTAGGAACAACTGAGTAAACCCTCAGGAATCATGGAGTGAGCCTCCACCCCAGAACCACAGAGTAAAACCCCCAGGAACCACGGAGCAAACCCCACGACCACGTGGTTAACCACTGAACAGACAAGGCCCCGCCCAGGGACAAGCCCTGCCCACAGACAATCTCACAGGGAAAGGGAGGGCACGTTTCTTAGTAATGGGGCAGGAACTCATCCTCTGCTGTGACGCCACATCCTCCCCTGCACTTCATGCCTGGCAAAGCTGCTGGCTGCAAGGTAGGTGATCTCTTGAAATTGTCCTTTCTATTAACTGCTGAAAACAACCCCCAAGTCACTGTTCCCCACCCCCCATGGTCTCAAGTGGGAGCATTTTCTGCTGCTAACGACTTCCATGGAACACACTATTTTCTCTCCATCTCTGCGGAAGCAGAGCCCCTCCTGTTGTTCTTCCGAGGAGCACATGAGCCTCATCTGATTTGCCATCTCTGAAATCCAGTTATCATCATGGGTATATTAAGCTCTCACACACGCTGGCACAAAGGCTGGCTGGGCCATCCGAGGGCCCCAGGCCTCCCCAGAGGAAGAGGGGAACATCCACCCTTTGGGTAAAGCCAGAGCTCCAGGGTGGATAAGGATGGAGCACCATAGGGACGAAGTGGATCCGCCCCCACATCCCCCACATCCCATAAGCCAGCATGTGACAGGGAGGACCGCCCCCCACATCCCGTAAGCCTGCGTGTGACGGGGAGGACCGCCCCCCCACATCCCGTAAGCCTGCGTGTGACACGGAGGACCGCCCCCCACATCCCGTAAGCCTGCGTGTGACGGGGAGGACCGCCCCCCACATCCCGTAAGCCTGCGTGTGACGGGGAGGACCGCCCCCCCACATCCCGTAAGCCTGCGTGTGACACGGAGGACCGCCCCCCACATCCCGTAAGCCTGCGTGTGACGGGGAGGACCGCCCCCCACATCCCGTAACCCTGCGTGTGACGGGGAGGACCGCCCCCCACATCCCGTAAGCCTGCGTGTGACACGGAGGACCTCCCCCCACATCCCGTAAACCTGCATGTGATGGGGAGACCACCCCCCACAACCCCTTAAGCCAGCATGTGATGGGGAGGACAATCCTCCACATCCCATAAGTCAGCATGTGACGGGGAGGACCGCCCCCACATCCCGTAAGCCTGCGTGTGATGGGGAGGACCACCCCTACACCCTGTAAGCCTGCGTGTGACGGGGAGGACGCCCCCCACATCCCGTAAGCCTGCATGTGACGGGGAGGACTGCCCCCCACATCCCGTAAGCCTGCATGTGACGGGGAGGACCACCCCTACACCCCGTAAGCCTGCGTGTGACAGGGAGGACCGCCCCCCACAGCCCGTAAACCTGCATGTGACAGGGAGACTACCCCCCACAACCCCTTAAGCCGGCATGTGATGGGGAGGACCATCCTCCACATCCCGTAAGTCAGCATGTGACAGGGAGGACCGCCCCCACATCCCGTAAACCTGCGTGTGACGGGGAGGACCACCCCCACATTACACCTCTGTGGGGCTCACAAGCAGGGAGGATGCACCTGCCTGAGGAAGTCACCACCCCCTACCCCCACAAAGCCTCGCTGTCTCCAAGGTCCCAAGTCAGAATGCAAACTTGAAGTCTGGCCCCTCACAGCCAGAGCTTCAGACAGCCGGGCCCCAGCACCAGAGCAGCCCAAACCAGCCCTGGAGCCAGACAAGAGGAAGCGGCTATGGAACCACACGTTCTCTCTCCTCTGGGGCCCCGAGGGGCGGCGGCTGAGGTTGAGGATGGAAGACAGGCCGGGCCACCCAGGCTGCGCTCTGGGCTGCAAGTTCTTGGCACCTATGCGATTCTAAGTCCGGGTCTGTGCAGAGTCGCTTGGGGAGCACCTGCAGGCCCAGCGTCCCTGGAGATACCCCTGTCCCTGCAGGCCTCCAGCTCTGGGCTTGGCAAGCTTCCCACGGGAGACCAGGAGGCCAGAGAGAAGCCCCCAGGACAAGGCTGTGGCCAGGGGGGCATGGTCCCTGCCGTGATGGGGACGTCCCTAGGGCAGGGGCAGGCGGCTTGGGGGACGATGAAGCTGCCTGTAGCACCATGCACACGCGCCTGCCCGCAGGAGAGACCACTGCAGGGTCGCTGGCAAAAGCTCCCGCCATCTTCTGACCCTGGGGACCACATCTTCCCCCATCACAGAAATGGAAAAGATGCTTCCAGGCCAGACCTCCAGCAGGGGCCTTGTGTTCCCAGGGAGCAGGGCCCCAGCTTTCTATTCAAAGTGAGAGATGAGACTGAGGCACGGGGTGCAGGGATCCCTCCACGAGGAGATGGTGTCAGGCTGGGGGCCCTGGTCGTCTCCACTGAGCCCAACAGCTGCTGTGTCCCAGGCAGGACTGAAGGCGGCTGCCCCAAGCAGGCCCTGGACGCCAGGGACCCCCAGCAGTCCCCTCTCCATGAGTGCCGGTTCCCGCTCCCTCCACGGGGTCCCTGGCGCAGGTCCCCAGGGTGAGCCGAGAAGGTTGTGGCTCTCGGGCCCGGCTCAAACCTGAGCCCTCTCTGTCCTGGATGTGAGGGTGGGGTGTGTACACGCCTCCCCCGGATGTCTCTGAGGAATGTCTCTTCCTGCCAATGTCACGGGTCGGGAGCAGGTCTCCTTGCGGAACATCTGAAGACCTGTGTCACGCGTGACTTCAAAACTAACGACCCTCCACGTTCACCCTGCCCTTCCCCGCACAGAAACACATCACGGTGCGTGATTTGATCTGCAGCTTCATCGGGCTGGGCCTGACACAGCTTTCTCTGCAGAGGCTGCTGTTAATGCACGCAAAACGGCCTGCCAGTCAGCCAGGAATGTGGGCAGTGCCTCCCACCCAGAAAGGAAGCCCAGGTTTATCAGGACCAGGGGTTCTCATCTGTGTCCCCAGGGGGCATGTGGCACATCCAGGCAGGAGACACAGGGCACAGGGCACGTCTGGAGACAGTTTGGGTTGTCACACTAGCGGCTCCTACATGCCACAGGCAGAGGCCAGGGCCTGCCAGCACCCCCAGCACCCCCAGCACGGCGGGTGGCCAGCGCCCTGAACGCCTGCAGTGCCGAGGTGAGAAACACGGCCCGGTCGTTGTAGTGATGCTGGATTATCGGGGTCTGTTTCACCCGTGGTCACAGGACAGAGCTTCGTGGCACAGAAGGCGGCCATGCCCAGGAGTGGAAACGGGACAGGCAGGTAGCGGCCACGGTTCTGCTCGCCTGCCACCGTGGCCTTTCCCCCCGTTGTCCCCAAGGTCAACAGCATCATGTCAGGATGAACCCTATGAGGTCTCCATGTCTACAGGTAAAATGGGGTTGGATTCTGGCAGATCCATATGGCTCCACCTAAATAACCTGGCTGTGCCCCCCAGGACATCCACCAGCAGACACACAGGAGCCTCCACACTGCAGCAGGGAACTGCCCAGGCCTGTGCAGGGCCAGTCCCGGGGTCAGAAGAGCCAGCTGCCGGCAGAGCATGGTGGCAGGTCACCAGGGCCACCAGGCACAGCCCCCGGCCATACTTGCAGGGAGGTTGTGCCCCAACAGCCGGGTTGTTACTGCCCCCCACCTCCCATCCCTAATCCAGAAGGTGAGGCGGCTGCAAGACCTCATCCCCTCTGACCCCAGCCCCATCCTGTCCACCCCACTGCCTGCACCAGCACGTCCAACTCCAGCAGATGACGCCGGCCCTACCTGAAGGGGCAGAGGGTAGGAAGAGCAGGTCGGGATGGGCTCGGGCATCGGGCGGAAGCCTGCACAGGCCAGGATCTGCTGGGCAGGGTTATAGAGGGTCTGCGGTGGGACGGCTGGGCCGTAGGCCAGCTGGGACAGAGGCACCTGCCACGGAGAGGAGACGGCGGTCAACGTGCACCCCTCAGTGGAGGGAGAGGCCGTCCAGCCTTCCTAGAAAGCCCAGCACCCCTGAACCCCGCCTCTCAGGCTGGAGCTAACCCCGGCCCAGCGTTTCTTTATATTCAGGTTCTCTACATCTTGGTCTCAGGGCCCTGCCACCTGCCAGTCACACCGGGTGACCGCTTGGCTCAGGCTCTTTTTTACTTAATATTTTGGGGGGGGGGAAATAGCACTGGTTTCCTTCTCTCTGGGCCCCAGAGTCTGCTTTTTTGGCACAGAAGGGTGCAAGTGAGGGAGGTCCTCTCAGCATCGGGCTGATAACTCTCGCTTCCCCAAGCCTGCACCCAACCAGCGCGGGGTTTCTGGGGAATGCAAACAAAACCAAAGCCTTCTAAGTTCCCATCCACACTTCCACTGACCCACTCAGGCAGTTAAAATTCTCCAAAGAAGGTGCCAACTCCAACTCAGGTCCCGGCCGGCCTCATCCCCCACAGAGGGAGGGGCCCATGGCTCACACAAGCTCCAGGGCTTCCCGGGCCAGAAACACGGGGACTGGGCCGAGGGCACCCAGGCCTTGCCTCCCTCCCCACCTTCATACAGGTGCCCCTCCACCTTCCCCAGCCCCCAGCCCCCACCCCTGGGTTCAGCAGCACCCTGGAGGGAAGCCAGGGGAAGATGGCACAGGCAGGGAAGCCAGGCTGGAACTGCTGCAAGGGTCTGGCCACAGTGACGACCCCAGCCACAGTGATGGCCCCAGGCCTGAGATGTCCTCAAATAGAAAACAGTGCTGCCCGCACCCCTAGGGCTGGGAGGGAGCCCCCTGCCCAGTGGGCGCTGGAGGGTGGGAAGGGGCAGGGGCTTCTGGGAAGCCAGTCCTTGGTCTACGTGTGCAGGAGGCCGTGGTCCTGCCTCAGACCCTGCAGAGAGCAGGGGGGCAGCTGAGGTGGGCCCGGGAGGTGGATGGGCATGGAGGGTCCATGCTCCATGAGGGAGGGACAGGAGAGTTGAGGTTCTGACAGGTAGAGGGGTGGGGAGGCCTCTGAGCTGGGGGTGGCCTGAGGATGGGGCCGGGACAAGTGCACAGAAACCAGAGAACACGGGGGCCAGAGTCACACGTGGAGGAGGCCCGAGAGGCTGGCCCAGCCGCCTGCCCTTGGTGGCAGGTTAAGCACCTCCCACGCGCCCGTCACAGGGAATGTGCCCTCGTCTACGGAGAAGGGCCGTCCAGCTTGGTGACAGGTAAGGAAGCATCTTCGTTCCTTAACAAAATGTTTACACGGCAAAATCAATTAAACTCACAAGAGTGCCTGCTTGGTGGGTGTGAAGGTGAGCAAGCCCCCTCCTTGCTCTGCACACCCCTGAGCTTTGAGCTTGAGAAAGATTTCCTGGAGCCGGGTGTGGCTCTGCGTTGTGGACTGGCCCTCGGGGCATCTCCTGTTCCTGATCCCGCACTCCAGCATTTTATCACGGGCTTTAATGAACACACGAGCCCCTTCTGGAAAACCCTGGAAACCCCGGGCCTGTGCGGCGAGCATGGCGCCTGCACCACACACGCGTTTCTGTGTCCTGTCTACAATCCAGCTGCAGTTCTTCCTAGGACAGCCACGGAGAGGAGACACTGAGCCGCCGAGGCAGAGAAACCTGCACGGAGGAGACACTGAAGGCAGCCAGAGCCTGCAGGATCCCCGGCAGGGACCCTCCCCAACCCCAGACTCCCGCTCCCACCGGGCCCCAGCCCACAGGGGCTGGCCAGCTGTCACCGCAGAGCAAGGACCCTGGGAGGTGCCTGTCTTGTGTTGGTGTGCGGGCGTCTGGGGGCCCAGGGTGGGGCTTGGGGGGCCAATGGGTGGGGAGCCAGAGGGCTGGACCTCGGGATGCCAGGGTCACTCTCAGCTTCACCAGTTTTGTCTGGAAGCACAGAAGTGCTGAGAAAAGGAGGAGCTGAGAAGCAGATGGCAGGAGGGTTCCAAGCTGAGTTACTTTTTAGTTGTGGACAGTCTCGGGGATGAATGGGGCATGCAGAAGCCACTCAGGAGTGCTGTCACTGCCACACTGGGCCGGGTCTGGCCTGCAGGATGTGCGTCTGCCTGGTGCTGCCCGGCCACCTTGCGTGGGTGCAGGAGGGGACGCCCTTCGTCCCTGGGCTGCCGTTTGGATGTTCTCGGGGTGGGGCTCCCTCCCTCCCGGCTGCCCCTCCCTTGCAGCTTCTCTGCGAGTTCAGGGGCGGGTTTGCTGGCCACACACCACCAGAACATCTGGTTCGAAACAGGTGCCAGGAGAGGGCAGAGGAGGGAGAAGGGAGAGGCCAGCCAGCCGAGGCCAGTGATTTCCCTGTGGTTTCCTGGGCGGGCGAGGGCTGGCCTTTCCAGGACAGGTCCAGCCCAACTCCTGCGAGGGGCCCCGTCCCTCCCTCCTCCTGCCCAGGCCGTATGCGTCTCTCTTCTGGGGTTTGTGAAGGCACTGGCCCTGGCCCCAGCCCAGACCTGCCGGTCTGAAGCCCCAGGCAGTTGCCAACGATGGGAGCTTAGTGCACAAGGGCTGGGCCTCCCTCTTGGGAGCTGAGGTTTGTTTCTTGGGGGTGGGTTGTGCCCCCCTCAGCAGGGAGGCAAGGATTAAATCAGGTGATTCTTGTGACAGGCTTGGGACAGGACGGCCCCAAGGCGAGTCGGTGCACACCAGCTGCCACCCTGACACGCCGCTGGCAGACACATGGGCCTCAGTGCCCCATCTGTAAAGCGAGGGCCAGGGATCCCCCAGCCCATCCTGGAGAAATGGACCCGGAGCCCGACTCCCGGTGAGCAGTGGGGGTCCCGCCGAGGGGCCTCACCATGTCCTTGAAGGCTCCCAGGACGGCAGCAGTGATGATGCCCAGGAACAGGCCCAGGACGTTCAGAACCGCAGAGACCCAGAGCAGGCGGTACAGGTGCAGCACGTCCTGGCAGCCGCGGACACCGATGAACTCATAGTAGGCGGGCGAGGACTCTGCGCTGCACAGAGAGGGCACTGTGGCGTCACCACACGAGGCAAGTGACCACCCGCAAGTTAAACTTGTGGTCAGGTGTCCTCTGGACCTGAGCCCTGCAAGGCTGGGGGAGGGAGTCAGGGCTGGAGCCCAGTCAACACGGGTCCCTGCACGGCTCTGGGGGATCAAACCTACGTTTGATGGGATTGGCCTGTGAGGCTCCCCACCTGGGGCCTGCAGTGGCAAAGAGCGACAACTGGGCCTGGCAGGCCAGCCCCTCCGCCTCAGTGGCCCTGCAGGACGGGTGTCTGAGCCATCTCTGTCTTCACGCCAGAATGGGAAGGCTGTCGGGGTCACGGGCCCCTGTCCCGAGAGGGGGCCGTGCCTGGGGCCCGAGAGGCCGGGCCAGGTTTAAACTCCCGCCCGACACACACGGGCTGTGTTCTCTCGGGCAGATCAAACTTTCAGAGCCTCCGTCTTTTCATCTGTGAAATGGACTCAATGTCCTTTCCTCATGTAAACATCTAAGGAGTAAAGGAGACGATGTAGGTGCAGGGGCATGGGGGGTGATGTCGAGAGCAGAAAGATGGGTGCCTCACCCCTGCAGGCACATACAGGGGTCCCCGGCGCCCCTCACCTCCTGCAGGCACAGCTACAGGGGTCCCTGGTGCCCCTCACCTCCCTCAGGCATGGATACGGGGGTCCCGGCGCCCCTCACCTCCCGCAGGTGTGGATATGGGGGTTCCCAGCGCCCCTCACCTCCCGCAGACATGGATACAGTGGTCCCGGTGCCCCTCACCTCCCACAGGTGTGGATACGGGGGTCCCGGCGCCCCTCACCTCCCGCAGGCGTAGAGGTCACAGCAGTAGCAGGTGTTACTCCTCACCTTCAGCTGGCACTGGCCGTCCAGGGAGTGACAGGTGACCTGGGGCAGAGAGGCCTTGTCAGGTCACACGCCAGTGTCCACCACCTCACTCACCCCACCAAGGCAGGGCTGCCTCGTGGGAGCTGGGAGCGGCCACTCGGGCCCAGCCAAGCAGATGCCCCTCCTGACTTTCCCCTGACTCCAGACGCAGGCGCTTGGGGGCTCAGGGGCCAGCACCCTTCCTGCAGGAGGAGTCGGGGCGCAGGCTGGTCCCAGAGGCCGGATAACCGGGGCTCGGAGGACAGGCCTCGTTTCTTCATGATCCCAGGAGCAGAGGGAAACGTCAGGGTGTGTGGGAGGAAGGACAGCCCAGGAGGCCCTCGGCATGGGGTGCACAGAAGCCTGAGAGCCCAGAGGGCAGCAGAAGAGGTCCCGTCCCAGGGCGCCCTCCCCCCAGGTTTGAGCACTGGCAGCCTCGGAAGAGATACCTGCCACTTCCATGTGACAACCTTGAAAGCCCTGGCCATGGGACACCCCCCCAAACACACACACAGAGGACACCTCCCCCCCTACACACACACAGGACGCCTCCACACACACACACACACACACATACACACACACACAGAGAGGACGCCTCCACACACACAGGACACCTACACATACACACACACACAGGATGCTCACCCCCCACACACACTCACAGGATGCGTACACACACACACACACATATATACACACACAGAGGACGCTTACCCCACACACACACTCACAGACTCACAGGATGCCTCCATACACACACACACACACACACAGACACACACAGGACGCCTCCACACACACACACACACACACATACACACACACACAGAGAGGACGCCTCCACACACACAGGACACCTACACATACACACACACACAGGATGCTCACCCCCCACACACACTCACAGGATGCGTACACACACACACACACACATATATACACACACAGAGGACGCTTACCCCACACACACACTCACAGACTCACAGGGTACGTCCCCACACACACACACACACACACACAGACACACACAGGATGCCTACACACACACACACACACATATACACACAGAGGACGCTTACCCCCCTAGACACACACGGGATGCCCCCCCCCTCCCCCCCCCCCCCCCCCCCCCCCCACCGAACACACACACAGGATGCCTCCCAGCAGTTACTGGAGAGTCCCAGACAAGCTGGCAGGTGCTGGCCACAGAGAAGCCTCCAGCTCCGCCTGCTCCTCTGACACCGTGCTAAGGATGAGAGGCTGCATTTAGTTGAAGCCAGGAATCCACACAGGGCAGGCTCAAGACACACAGACAGCACCGTCGCAGAGCTGTGCCCTCGGATGGTCCTGGCAAAGGCGGCAGCCGCCCGCGGGTCATTACTGCCTGCATCATCTCACTCACCTGGAAAGAGAAATGAGGTCACACTGCCTGCCGCTGTCGGTGGCTCAGGGAAATCCAGAGGTTTCTCGGACACTGTAAATGTCTTACCCTTGCTTCTTATTGCAATAATTAAGTTAGAAAAGTGCTAATTGGAAGAGCCACACAGAACCGGACACATGAACTCTGAGACTGTTGTGATTTAACCAAGTAAGTCTGGAGCTCAGACTCCAGAGTGAAATACAGCACATAGAAGCATCAAGGCCCAAAACACAGGGGGCATTGACGGCTCACCAGCCACACGGGAGACCCCCAGGAACTATTAGAATAGAAATACTCAGACTGTGCCTGTGCACAGGGAAAACCACGTGGGGTCAGTGGGGTTAGCAGAACAAAACCCACGGGAATCTCAGTGCTCCTGCTCACCTCTGTCTGGTAGACGTCGTACAAGTACCCCACCCCACTGGAGTAAAACTGGCATCTTCCCATGGTGAGGGGCCTCGGTTCCTAGAGAAACAGATAAACACAGATGGAACAAAACAGGTGCCTCCAGGCGGGAGAGGCCAGAGGCAATTTCAGGCCTGTGGGTCTCAGGCTCAGGGCCTCAAGGACCAAGGCCAACACCAACTCGAGCCTCCCAGACACAGAACACAAGATGGGAGCCTCCACGCTCCCTGCAGAGCGGCTGGGCTGCTGCATCCAGGAGGCCAGACAGCAGAAAGTCCCATGGGAGGGTACCTCGGGCTATGCAGGCTTGGCCGACACATATTCTCCATTAGTCAACAAGGGCAGCAGAAGGGAGACAGGCGCTTGGCCTCTTGAAGGGCATTCCAGCACCCCACACCACAGGTGTTAGGCTCCTGCATCATTTCATAAAAAAATATTGTCTCTTCTACTAGGAAGGTAGCAAGAAGGATTTCAGACTAATCAACTCATCCCACCAACCATCCAATCATCCACCCACCCACCCAACCATCCAACCAATCAATCATCTATGCACCTACCCATTCTTCCTTCCATCCTCCACATCTATCTATTCATTCATCCATCATGTATCCATCCTTCCATTCATCCACATCCATGCATCCACCCATCTGTCATCCATCCTTCCATCTATCCACCCATCATCCATCATCCATCCTTTTATCCATCCACATCCATCATCCATCCTTCCATTCATCTGCATCCATCCATCCACTCATCTGTCATCCATCCTTCTAT
>NW_012114252.1:24025511-24037384 GCF_000951035.1 Colobus angolensis palliatus | reverse complement strand
ACCACTCATCTGTCATCCATCCTTCTATCCATCATCCATCATCCATCCATTACCCATCCTTCCATTCATCCACATCCATCTATCCACCCATCTGTTATCCATCCTTCCATCCTTCCATCCATCCATCATTCATTATCCATCCTTTTATGTATCCATCCATCCACTCATCCATCATCCATTATCCATCCTTCCATTCATCCACACTCATACATTCACCCATCTATCATCCATCCTTCCATCTATCCATCCATCATCCATTATCCATCCTTCTATCCATCATCCATCCTTTTATCCATCCACATCCATCCCCATCCATCCATCCACCCATCTGTCATCCATCCTTCCATCCATTCATCCAACATCCATTACCCATCCTTCTATGTATCCATCCATCATCCATATCCATCATCCATCCTTCCATTCATCCACATACATACATCCAACCATCCATCCATCATCCATCCATTATCCGTCCTTCCATTCATCCATATCCACGCATCCCTCCATTCCTCTGTCATTCACCCATTATCCATCCTTCCATTCATCCATATCCACGCATCCCTCCATTCCTCTGTCATTCACCCATTATCCAACCTTCTATCCATCCATCTATCGATCATCCATCCATCCAACCATTCAGCTATACACCCATTTATGGCCCCATCCAACTATCAATCCATCCCACCATCTGCAACATTCATGGAGCAGACACAGTGCCAAATGGTAAGGATAACAAGACACAGTTCTTGCCCTTAAGGGATTTATAGGCTAGTGAAGACGACAGACCCATAAACTGACCATTGCAAAGTGCTTATAATTGCTATGGTAGAAGACGGCAGGAAGTACCAAAACTAAAATGCCACAAAACTGTATCACCTGTAAATAAGCTAGGGTCGCACTGTCCACACTTAGTTTTATTAGTATTTCTTAAAGTGCTCCTAGTTCTGATCCAAGAAAAGTATTAGAAATCACTAGTAACACTGCAACAGATGAGGAGGAGAATCACTCCTCTGTCCTTTGGGCCACCACTGAAGTACTACGATGGCCGGACACGTTCTGGGTGACACAGCAATGGAGGAAGCAGACACAAGTCTCTGTCTCTGGGTGTTTATCTTCTCCTGAGGGAACAGACATGAGACCACAGGTAACGATGAGTAGCCCAAGGGAACAGAGGCTCCTACCGGGAGGGAGGGCAGCGTGCCACAACCCCATGGACAGAGGCTCCTGCTGGGAGGGAGGGCGGCGTGCTGCAACCCCATGGGGACAGAGGCCTAGTAGCACGGTGTCCTCGGCCTCTCTCAGCCCCATGGGGACAGAGACCTAGTAGCACGGTGTCCTCAGCCTCTCTCAGCAGCTGGAAGGTGCGCACGTCCCCACATGACACCCTTGGAGCTGTCATTCACCATCTGTCTTCTTCCTCGGCAGCACGCAAGGCAGTGCCACGTTTCCCTCGATGGCATCTGAGCTCCGGTGAGTGCCGTCTGCACATCCATCCTAAAGTCAGCCCTGGGAGGCCCCGGCCAGGGGCCCTGCTTTGTTTCTGACCAAGAGGCTCCCACACCTGCCTAAACACATGCCCCGTGTGGCCCTCCAGAGTGGAGAGGCGTCCGAGGTCCGGAGCCTGGGGACACCCCCAACTGCAGTCAGAGACTGGACCCTGCCCCTCAGCGGCACCATAGCCACGGGCGCCGAGAGCACAGTGGAAACCGCCGCCTGGAAACCACGGAATAGCAAGTAACCCAGCCACCCACTGAGAAAGCTCCTGTGACACGCCTCTGCGGGAGTGTGTGTGTGTGCGTGCGTGAGCCGTGGTGTGTGTGTGTGAGCCGTGGTGTGTGCGTGTGTGTGTATGAGCCGTGGTGTGTGTGTGCGTGCATGTGAGCCGTGGTGTGTGTGTGAGCTGTGGTGTGTATGCGCGTGCATGTGAGCCGTGGTGTGTGAGCTGTGGTGTGTGTGAGCCGTGGTGTGTGCGTGTGTGTGTATAAGCCATGGTGTGTGCGTGCATGTGAACTGTGTGTGTGAGCCGTGGTGTGTGTGTGCGTACACGTGTGAGCCATGGTGTTTGCGTGTGTGCACACGTATGAGCCGTGGTGTGTGCATGCGTGTGCACACGTGTTTTGTGAGTGTGCTACCACACTTGCCTTCATATAATGAAACCTTTGGGGCAAAGGCCTAACACAACCTTCAGTGCCTTTCAGTGTGATTTACGGAAAAAGAGGGAGAAACAATCACAGGTTTGGTTTGCGAGTTCGTGACAAGCAATTTGGCAGCTCCAGGGGACCAGCCACCACCCAGATGGCGAAAGCCCACCCAGGAGCCCAGCTGGGGAGAAGGTGGAGATGGCACCGCCCACCTGAGGCTGAGGACCCACCTCAGGAGGACACAGAAACGATTCCTCGGCCTGAGATTTTAGAGAAAGCCTGTTCATTTAGAGGTGAAAAGTGTGTGCTCGGGAGTGTGGTGTGTGCTGTGTGTGCTGTGTGGTGTATGTTCTGTGTGGTGTGTGTGGTGTGTTCTCTGTGTGTCGTGTGGTAGAGAGGGAAGCTCATTGTGTACGAAATGAGACTTGCTGAGAGGAGAGGCAGCCACTGGCAACCCCCCCAGTGAGGAGACCGACTGTGAAGCCATCTGAGCTGAGTTCTACAAAATGAAATTTTACTTTTTCCATGTTGAGTCTTTCAGCCCCGGAAAGCGACTGGGACTGTGCACACAATGACTAGGTACTCACAATGTGTTGCGCTGCAAATACGCCGTCCACGATGGCGCAGCAGAAGGCGGCCACCACACCAAAACTGATGAACACAATCGCTGCCACCAGCTGCAACGGAAGAAGAGTGTGGGTGCCCAGCTTTTACCAACCCTGGCTTTCAAGTGCAAACCAATTCAAAGTCCCAGCTCGAGGTCGAGGCTGTTTCGCAGAATTGCCTCTTCTCACCTCTACCTTTGGTCCTACGACCTCCAGCCTGGCCAGGCCAGACTCCACCCTGTGGGTCGTCCTCACGCGTCTGTTCCACAAGACCCACCCAGGCGCCTTCTGCACGGAAGGGTGTTGCCATCCCCGGGCCCTTGGCCCGCACCTCTGAGAAGCAACCTCTGATGGCAGGTCCTGTGCACAACCCTAATGTGTGTGCTCGTGACACACACACACACACGCATGTGCACGCTTGCCACAGGCCTTCTTAGTCATTGAATCAGCTTCACACACTGCTGCACAACCTGCTTTTCTTCCCTAATGGTCTTGGAGCTTGGAGCTAGCAATGGTTTATAGTGCATTAGTGAACCAGTGCACACTGATGGATATTTAAACAGTTGGCAATTTCTTGCCACTACAAACTCTGCTATAAAGTGGGGTGTCCTGCCCTAACCCTAAAAACTGGCAGGGAGTCTCCATCCCCGTGGATGCCCGACGGGGTGGGGGGGGCAGGTGCTGTCATTCTCTTCTCGGTGCCTGGCTCGGTACCATGCTGGGCAGAGCAGACCCTCCTGAATGGCCGCTGAAAACTGTGGCCCCGAGTCGGCACCTCGCTTGGTTCCGTCCTGATGGGATGTTGAGTTGCCGGCTTGGGAAAGAGGCCCAGTGAGAAGCAGAACCCATCGGTGACAGCAGAGGGAGGGTCTGCGGCTCGGGGGCCATGGCGCTGCACAGGGACACGGGAAGCCTGAGTCTGTTTGGACCCATCCTGCACACCAGGCACGCGCAGGAGTGCTTGTCCGGACCACCGAGCTCTTGTCAGAGCAGAGCTGACTGGGCAGGGTGGTCTCCTGCTCCACACACTCGTGAAGACACCCAGCAGAGGCGCCCCGACCTTGCTCCTCCCCAGGGAGCCAAGTGTGGAGAGAGGAGTTTCATCCACCGTGACCCTCACATGGAACTGCCGTGGCCTCTTCCCCCTGATGTCAGCGTGGCCCTGTGTGTCTATCTCTGCCCCGGGCTGCACACCTATCGTCACCCGCAACCCAAACAGCAGCCAAATCCAGCCCATCCGCCACAGCTCTAACGCTACCCACTGGATTCACAGGTGGGACACGTTCCCAGCAGGCCCCACAGCAGCAGAAGGCGGCGGGTAGGGGCTGGCAGGTCCAAACCTTTCAAGCCATGGGCCAGTGGTGGCCACCTGCCCGCCCCCCTCCTTCTGACCCTCCACACCACAGGCCTGCTGGGGGTCCTCCCTGGAAGCCCCATCAGAGCCGGTCCAGGGCGCCCCATGCTGCTGGCCAAGCCCTTTTACAGAGGAAAGTGCAGCTTTTTTTTTTAAACAGTGGGCACCCTCACTGCGAATCTGGGTGTTTTTATCCTTCAGCAGAGGAAGAGCCGTCAATCAGTGGCTTGCTGGTGAGCCCACGCTAGACAGTCACAGATGGCGCCTTGCATTAAATGTGAGTGATGAGGCCGCAGAGCGAGTCCACGAAGGTCAGTACGTCCTCGGGCGGGTCTCAGGCCGGCACGGTCCCCGCATGAGTTAGAGAGAGACGGTTCTTCCATCTGCTGGCACCTTTCTTCTAAGGAAATCTCTGCCACAGCAGATCAGACGTGACGTTCTAAGAGCTCAGACATCAAGCACGTGCACTTCCAAAATACATATTTTAGGTTTACGAGAAGAGGCAGGTCTGAACAAAGCCTGGGCAGTTAGTATGAAGCTGGCTGACTCCCCTGAGCTCTGGCCCCCAGTGGCTGTGTGAGGGGGCGGAAGGGGACGTGGCCACCAGACCCAAGGGCAGCACATGGGTTCTCAGAGTGGCCTTGGATAGAGCCCTTGCTCTTGTATCCCCCCCGCCACCTCCCCAGGCAGAGCAGAGCAGAGCAGAGCTGGCACGCTGAGTTCTTCCGGATGATTCTCTGAACTGCTGGGCTGGACTTGCCCCTAGCGGTCCCTGATTCCCCCTCTGGAAAGGGAAGTGCTGGGCTCACTGACTTATTCACAAGCATCACGGATGCTCCAGCGTCCCCACAGGATATGCAGCCCAGTGCTGCAGGCACAGACACGAACAAAACAGGCGCATCCCCGCCCTTCCCGCGTCCCTTGTTTCTGGCATTTTATCACCGATTGCCTAAAAGAAAGTTGAGGTGCTCCCAGAAGGAAGCTGTGCAGAAAACCATGGCTGCGTTAGTCTGAGTCTCAACCAAAAGCTTATTTCTATTTGGACATTCTAGAGGCTATAGCAATTTAAAAATCTCTTCTGCCTAATTGCTCTGGTTCGATTGACTAAACATGACAGAGCCCATCGCATGGCGCAGCTGCCCGGTGTGCTACAGGAAGACAGATAAGGCAGGTTCCCCCTTGAGCAGCTGACCCCGTCTGACGGCCACCGTAGCAAAGCGTAAACCAGGGCTCTGGGTGTGCACATGAGGAAGGCCTCACTGCACCCTGAGAAAGAAGGAAGGGCTGAACCAGTCCTGGAAGAATAAACAGAATTTCCTCAAGTCGAGGGGAGGAAGGTGCTGGGGGCTGCACGTCGGTGGGACTGGGGCCCGCTGAGGTGGGGCAGAGGCCACGGTGTGTGGGCTGGGGGCAAGCTGCAGCCACCATGTGGCTGTCAGAAGCTCATAATGTCAAATATGCAATGGTGTTTGGCTTTCTTTGGGCTATATTTGTATAAACATGTTATTGGTATGTGTTCCAAAGTTATGGGAGACTCATAATTCTCATAAATTTTAGTGTACATTATCAGTAATAATTATCATTGTTATGTTAAAATTATTGTGTGCCACAAGGTAACAGATTTCCTTGTCAATTGTGTCCTTATGGCTACCCTAAAACATTGTCATCCATGAACAATTGTTGTCTTGGTCCTCTTTAGAAGGTGGTTTTATAATCAGCTATGAAGCTCTAACAGGTTTCTGATAACTTTGAAGATTGTGACATCAGAATAGAGGAAAAACGTTCAGGACTCTTGAAGAGCCAAAATGTTCATTCATACCAAGCAGGACAGGAATAAACTGCATGAACTGAACCAATAGGAGACTGGAGTGATCTTTTTGACGTTTTGCTTAAAATGTTGCTAATCCTTTGTCTTGCTTTTCAGAATCAAGGAAACTTCTTTTGAGCTACTGACAGCTTTCAACAATTTAGTATACTCCCATGGACAAAATTTGGAGCTTGTTTCTCTCTATCTGATTTTCTCCAGAATTTGGAAACTCTTTGTGACTATTCTTAAGTTATGGCAATATAATTATTTGCATAAGTGCAATAAGAATCTGTTTTGTAACACGACACAACTGGAGAAACTGGTTATTTTACCACAACTTTGACTGGAATGGTCAAAGTCGTGATAAAATAAAACTTTTTGTGTGCTTTCCTTTAAGGAATCAAATTTGACTTATGAAGCCAATAAAACTCTTGGAAACTGGCCTCCCGTTCTGTGTACACAGTCCCTGCACAGGGGTTCCGACCTGTGGTAAGTAAAAAATGTCAGTTTCTGACAGGCCAGGAACCTCAACAGGAGAGGAATTCACCCAACTTCTAAGTATTTAATGGTACAATTCCATGGCTGGGCTCAGCTTTAAAAAGTCTTATCTCAGACTCCTTCTATAAAAGTTCCATCAAAGACAATTTAAAAGGCCTATGTGAAAAAATAATTATTCTTGCTGCACTGTATACAAATAGTCAAGCCAAGTATAATACAGTAAACCAGTCCTATCACGTGTCTTTTAAAAAAATGGAAAACTGGAGAGAGAAAATTGTTTCAAAAACTATAGCACACCTGGTTGTTAAATTCCAGTCTTGTCTGATATTTTTCGATTGTTATGATTTTCTACAATTTAAATTCTAATTTTTCTGGCCACAAGTCTCCAAAATAATGTTTTCAATTTTTCCTTTTTCCCCACTTTTCTAACTGGAAATCACCGAAACCTAAGCTGTGCTTTCAGCCCTGTAAGCTGAAGACAGACGTATCAGCAGACGCTGCCTCTAAGCCGCTAAAACAGAGAGTGCTTCCAGGAACAGATCCACCTCTTCCACTCCTAGATGCATCCACAGACGCTGCCTCTAAGCCCCTAAAACAGAGTGTTTCCGGGAACAGATCCGCCTCTTCCACTCCTAGATGCATCCACAGACGCTGCGTTCAGTGGCCTGTAAGGACGACTCCGTCTCAGCAGGAAGCAGCCGGAAAGAACATGCCACCCCTCATCCTTTTCAACTATCGAGTCTGGATTGACAGAGCAGGAACGTCGCTGTCTTGGACAAACACCACCATTTGAAGTTCCCCTTGATTAAAAGCCCCCAAAATCCAGCCCCAAAAACATCAACCTAATGTCTAATATCAGTGTGACCATAAACCACAAATGACACCTTTGGCCAGAAACATGCCAACCTCAAGACAGACTCCCCTCTGACCCGAAACCTTCCAACCCAGCCATAAAAATCCCCCCACCCCAAAACACTCCAAACCTGCGATAAGCTCTCCCTCCCTAAACCCTTAAACACCCTTAGTCTGTAAGAGAGAACACTCTGGACCTAAATAGGCCAGAAGGCCCTCTCGGGTTTATTCTCCAAAATAAACCTGTCTTTGTTGAGCTGCTTTTCGTGTTTCTTTCTTCTTTCTTCAACTCCAGTGGCCAGGAGTGAGCATTTGTGGGTGCTTCTCTATGGGTCAGCAGAGGCCCTGCCCAGGCTAGAAAAAGATCAACAAAAACCTTACGTCAGGTTCTTGAAGCAGCTGAGTGAAATCGGGACTCAGCCCCAAAGAGAAGCTGCCACAGCACCACAGGTGATCATCGTCATATCGTCATATCGTTATAGTCGGTGAAATCGGGACTCACCCAGGAGAAGATCCCAGAGCACCACAGGTGATCATTGTTACATTGTTACAGCAGGTGAAATCAGAACTCACTCCCAGAGAAGATGCCGGAGTGCCACAGGTGATCATCGTTACATTGTTACAGCAGGTGAAATCGGGACACCCCCAGAGAAGATACCAGAGTGCCACAGGTGATCATCGTTACATTGTTACAGCAGGTGAAATCGGGACTCACTCCCAGAGAAGATGCCAGAGCACCACAGGTGATCATCGTTACATTGTTACAGCAGGTGAAATCGGGACTCACCCCCAGAGAAGATGCCAGAGCACCACAGGTGATCACTGTTACATTGTTACAGCAGGTGATATCGGGACTCATCCCCCAGAGAAGATTCCACAGCACCACAGGTGATCATCGTTACATCGTTACAGCAGGTAATACCATTGCTTGTTGCAGACCCAGCTACACACACAGGTTCAGCCTCTCATCTTGATGGGAGATGACAGATTGAAGCTAAAGATCCCCTTTCCACCCCTCACATCTCCATCCCTGCCCAAAATCACTTGATTCCTGTTCAGCCGGCTTTTTATACTGTGAGGTTCTGCCAGACGGGAACACGCCTGTCCTGCACTGATCCCACCAGAGGACAGCTTGTTCCGAGCCTTCCTCTACAGGAACGCGTCCCATCCACATCTCCTGACAAGCCCAGGATTAGCCTTGTGCTGTCCACCCCCTCAGGCCCTCCACCCTGGCACAGGCAGCTATGGGCTCCTGTCTGTGGCCCTGGCCAGCCCTGACAATTCCACAGTCATCCAGGAAACCCCCAGAGACCATGCATCCCTGCCCGGCACCACCCAGATTGGTTATTGTTAGCAGTGGCTTCAGGTTGTGAATGACAGGGTCAGCCAAGGAGGAGGCACTCAGGGGAGGCAGAGCCACAGCACCCACCTGGGAAGGCTCTGTCTGAGGCCACCCAGGCTTCACAGGCAAAGGCAGTGGCAGGAAGCGCTGCCCTCGCTCCCCCCATGACCTGGGGAAACGGCTCATCCCCCTCCTTAGGACAAGGGACCTGGTGCAGGGACCCTGGGGATTCCCTTCCCAAGACCATCCTTTCAGCAAAGCCTGGTGGAGCCAGGCGGGAGCTGTTCCAGGTGCTGAAGACACGTGCATCCCGCACACCACACCCCCTGCCTTCTGCGCTGAGTCCAGAATCAGCACAGCGCTGGGGGAGCTGCCCCCAGACACAGCCGGGGCCACCGCGCCTCCCCTCGGCCCCACAGCAGTCTGGGGGGTGCACAGTCAGTGGGTAGAGCTGGCAGCCTCTGCCATTGTCCAGCCCTGCACTGGGAACCCGGCAGGCACTCCAACAGGCTTGACAGGCACTGTTGGCCCCACCCAGGTCACACTCACACAGCTGGCAAGAGGCTGGGTCTGGGTTCAAATCCAGGTGTGCTGGGTGTAAAGAGAGATAGAGAGGGAGACAGAGACAGACAGGAAGACAGAGACAGAGAAGGAGACAGAGACAGAGAGGGAGACAGAGACGATACAAAGAGGGAGACAGAGAAAGAGAGGGAGACAGAGCTAGAAGGAGACAGAGATCCCCAAAGTGCACCACATCTTCTAACAGACGCTGAGGCTCTGGGGACATGTAACTCCCTGTGGAGTGGCCACAGAAACAGATCTGGCTGTGGCTTTCCATTAGAAATTCCAGGGCCCTGTCTAAAATCACACAGATATTTAGACCCAGCCAGAAAATGAGCTGGATTTTCCAAACAAGCAGATGTGGATGCAGCTTCTGTGGCAGCAAAAATAGAAATTCCAGGTGTTGGTTTCAGACAGAGCACTTCACAAGCAGACAGCCCAAGCACCTGTGGCCCCGGGCAAATCCCTACCTCCGTAACCAATGCATCTGTAGGCGCTGGCTCCTGGGACCCGTGGGTGGGCGTCAGGGATGCTCAGCATGGAGTGTGGCTCTGCTGCAGAATGAGGAGCTTTTCCTGCTCACCAGGGCGTCAGCACCACCAGCTCACGCATCAGGACAGGAGACAACCAGGGGAAAACCAAGGTGGGAACAGGTCACCTGTGCCCACTGTGTCGGGAAGCTCCAGGCCAGCGACCCCTCTGAGTGTCACCCTCGGCCCCACGTGTCCAGGAGGCTGCACTCCAGCCCCTGCTAACCAGGCATGCCCAGGGAGGCAAGGCTGCTCAGACAGCAGAAAAAACAGGCATCCTGAGGCGAGGGTCTGATAGGGCCCCACTGTGGCCATGAGATGGAGCCGGAAGCTCTGAGGTGGGGTCGTGTGTGCAGCTCGCAGCTCAGCCAGCAGCAGGGCGGGGGTCTGGCTTCAGCCTGTCTGGGCTCGACGTGGCTGTCGGGAGGATGACAGCAGGCAGGTACCGCCCGCAGAAGAGAGGCGCGTTTAAGAAACCAGCGCTGCCAGCCGGGCGCGGTGGCTCAAGCCTGTAATCCCAGCACTTTGGGAGGCCGAGACGGGCGGATCACGAGGTCAGGAGATCAAGATCATCCTGGCTAACACGGTGAAACCCCGTCTCTACTAAAAAATACAAAAAACTAGCTAGGCAAGGTGGCGGCGCCTGTAGTCCCAGCTACTCGGGAGGCTGAGGCAGGAGAATGGCGTAAACCCGGGAGGCGGAGCTTGCAGTGAGCTGAGATCCGGCCACTACACTCCAGCCTGGGCCACAGAGCGAGACTCCGTCTCAAAAAAAAAAAAAAGAAAGAAAGAAACCAGCGCCGCCAAGTTGGCCCCTGAGTGGCAGGTGCACAATCCCACAGTCCTCCAAGCTCAGGGGCCTAAAACCTGGGACTTGGTTGGTTTTCCTGTAACTAGACCTAGTTCCTGTGGCAGATGCCCAGGCAGCCAGAAAAGAAGGCCAGGCTGGCAGCCCCCAAGTCTCTCCACTCACCCACCCTTGCGCCAGTACCCACCCTTCTCCCAAAATTAACCCGTCTGGAGGGTTCGGGTGAGCAGAGAGTGGGGGGATGGGACAGGGTCCTCTGAACTTCACCCCATCCCCTGCAGGTGTGGCCTGTGGCATTTGCATGGAGGAGGTGTGGACTGGTGTCCTGGGCAGGTCCCACCACGGTCCAGGAGGGGCAGCTCGGAAGACTCAGCCTCAGCTCACAGACTGCACGTGGCTGCACACAGAGACCTCCCGATGTCACAGGCCACATGGCTGCACACAGAGACCTCCCGATGCCACAGGCCACGTGCACCTGGGAAAGTCTGACTCCAGGCACCTGTGGGGCCGCAGGGGTCCCATGGTCTCTGGGTGGGGACGTGGGGCCACCCGCCTCAGAGAAACACCCCCCAGTGCCTGACAGGCACAGAGAGCTGGGGCCCCATCAGGGCCACAGGAGCTTCAGGGAACGAGGTCTCAGTGGTGAGGCTGTGGGCCCGGCAGGGCCAACCTCGAGCTGGGTGCCCAGCGAGTGCAGCTGCCTGTGCCCATGCTCTGCCTGTGCTCTACTCCCTTAGTTACTCCCCCGCTGTGGGTGAGGTTGTGGGATCCAGGGTTGGATGGCAAGTGGATGGGGCCCGCCTAATGCCCGTCCTCCAGAACACCTGGCCCTTGTGGGACTTACTCAGGGCCGTGGGTGGGGCCTTGGCACGGGCTCTTGCCCTGAGCAGCTCACAGTGTCCTCCCCCGTGACTCGCAGAGCCGCCCAACACTGCCATCCAGGGATCCTGGAAACCACTCTCCACCAGCCCCACCCAAAGGAGCAGAAACCCTCGCAGCTTCCACAGGAGAAGGTGCAGGGCCCGATGCCCCAGGAAGGCTGATGGGGCTCCCACGACAGCGAGGCCCTGAGCAGATGTTAAGAGGGGTGCAAGGAAGGCGGCCAAGACCTCACCCTCCAGCACTTAGAGGAATGGAGAAAACAGACTCCGTCCAGACCAAAGACTTCTGTGTGTGGTGTGTGCAGTGTGTGGTTTGTGTAGTGTATGTGGTGTGTAGTGTGTGTGTCATATGTGTGGTGTGTGTAGTGTATTGTGTGGAGTGTGTATTGCGTACTGTGTGCAGTGTATGTGGTGTGCATTGTGTGGTGTGTGTGCCATGTGTGGTGTGTGTGGTATATGTGGTATGCGTGGAGTGTGTGGTGTGTGGTGTGTGT
>NW_012114252.1:24013059-24020796 GCF_000951035.1 Colobus angolensis palliatus | reverse complement strand
TGTGTGTGTACTGTGTGGTGTGTGTGTGGTGTGTGTGTGGTGTGTGTGGTGTGTACTGTGTGGTGTGTGTCATTTGTGTGGTGTGTGGTGTGTGTGGTGTGCTGTGTGTAGTGTATGGTGTGTGTGTGGTGTGTGGTGTGTGGCATGCATGTGTTTTGTACTGTGTGGAGTGTGTGGTGTGTGTCTGTCCATGTGCACGTACGTGGGGCACAGGAGAATCGCCAGTTAACACTGTTTTATGCCCTTCCCTTTCCCATCCCTGTGGGACCTGTGGGATTGTATCGGCTTGCAGAGCTCTTCCTGAAATCAGTGATTCATATGTCTGTTTGGATGAGGAGCAAACAGTAACTCATTCAGCAGTGGAAAAATATCTAAAGCTGATGTGATTTGGGGCATTCTTCAGATGCCACCGGAGACTAACATGATAATGGGTAGGGATAATGGTGAAGCCATTCCTAATGATCAGATTCCATCCCTTAAGTGAACAGAGTGAAATCTTTATAAATGAAATGATGCCATGTCTGGCATTTGCTTCTGAACAACATGGGAAGAGAAGAAGCAGGCTGGGGGTGAACCAGACAAGTGATGGAGTTGGGTTGGGGGCACAGAGTGTTCATTACGCGATTCTCTTCGCCCCTGTATGCGCTTAAAGCTTTCAATGGTAAAAATTTAAAATAAAAATAAATCGAGAAAAAAAGTGTTCATGTGTACCTGGAAGCATTGGAAATACACTTGTTCTCTCTCTAGCTGACATTCACAGCCTGCCTTGCTGCCTTTTGAAATAACTTGAATGTTCTGACATCTATGCACTTAAAACCAGTGTAGAACAATGGCCACTGTTTTCTCAAAACCTGTCATGAACAAGACATTCTCATGTGCATTGGCTCAAATGTTCCCAGCCACCATGCAAATGAAGAAACTGAGGCTGAAATACTTCAGTAAGTTTCCTAGGATCACGCAGCAGCCACGGTAGCCAGGTTCCAGCTACCACAAGTATTAAATTAATGTGAGATTGTGAAATATGGGTTCACTATACAACATTAACCCAGAAGAATCCCTCTCCTGAAAAGGCAGAAATGAGCTTGCACAGGCATCACAGACAACCCCTCAGAAGCTCTGGTCTGGGGCATCTGGGTGCCATCCTCACCCACGTGAGGGAAGCCCATGGACAGGTGAACACCACACGGCTCTGGCAGTAGTCGTCACTCCTGGGTCTTTATCCTGTCATTCCAGTACCCATGTGCTTTTACCAAAGCCATAGAAATGATCCCCCTGCATCCAGATTGGAAAGGAAGAAGCAAAAGTGTTTCTATTTGACATACTCTAGTAGATTAAAAAAGATCCTAAGGAATCAATTTTTTAAAGAACTACGAGAAGAAAGAAATGAGTTCCACAGGGCTGCAGATATTAGATCAACATAAAAAGTCAATTGTATTTCTAAACACTTGCAATGGACAACCCAAAAGTTAAATTAAGAAAACAATTCCACTCAAAATAGCCTCAAAAAGAATAGAATAAAGTACTTAAGAATAAATTTAGGCCGGGTGCGGTGGCTCAAGCCTGTAATCCCAGCACTTTGGGAGGCCGAGACAGGCGGATCACGAGGTCAGGAGATCGAGACCATCCTGGCTAACACGGTGAAACCCCGTCTCTACTAAAAAAATACAAAAAACTAGCCGGGCGAGGTGGCGGGCGCCTGTAGTCCCAGCTACTCGGGAGGCTGAGGCAGGAGAATGGCGTCAACCTGGGAGGCGGAGCTTACAGTGAGCTGAGATCCGGCCACTGCACTCCAGCCTGGGCAACAGAGCGAGACTCCATCTCAAAAAAAATAAAATAAAATAAAATAAAATAAATTTAATTCGGTAAGTACTTCATCTGATAAATACTGAAGAATAAGTAAATTTGATACAAAACTTACACTCTAAAAACTACAAAACATTGTTTTTAAAAACTAAAGAAGGTCTAAATAACTGGGAAAGCATTCCACGTTCATGGACTGGGATACTTAACATTAAAATGGTAACACTCCCTACACTGAGCTACAGAATCAACACATCCCTACCAGAATCCCAGCTGGCTTCCTTGTAGAAATTGACCAGTTGATTCTAAAATTCATATGGAATGGCAAGGGATTCAGAATTGCCAAAATAATCCTGAAAAAGAACAAAGCTGGGAGACTCACAAGCCCTTACTTCAAACTAACTATAAAGCTACAGTAATCAAGACTGTGGTACCAGCACAAGCAAAGACATGTAGATTAAAAGAATATAATTAAAAGTCCACAAATAATCCCATATATCTATGGCCAATTAATTTTCAATGAGGGTGCGAAGACCATTCAATGTGAAAAGAACAGTCTTTTCAACAAATGGTGCTTGGACAATTGGATGTCCACAAATGCATGAACATGGGTCCCTACCTCACACCATGAAGAAAATTAACTCAAGGTGGATCACAGAACCAGATGGAAGAGTTAAAACTATAATAACCCCTACCTCATATCATACACAAAAGTTAACTCAAAGTGGATCACAAACCCAGATGGAAGAGTTAAAACTATAAAACTCTTGTAGAAAACTCTAGCGGTAAATCTTCATGTCCTTAGATTTGCAAAAGATTCTTAGATATGACACCAAAAGCATGGACAACAAAAGAAAAAACAAATTAGAGTTCATCAAAATTAAAAACTTTTGTGCCTCAAAGGACGCCATTAAGAAAGTGAAAAGGGGCCCGCCTCCATTCGCCCGTCTCCTTGTCCCCGCAGGTCAGCTCCGCCGAAGGGGCCGCCAAGGAAGAGCCCAAGAGGAGACTGGCGCGGTTGTCAGCTGATAAATGTTCAGACAAAAATGTGCAAACAAAAGGGAAAAGGGGAGCAAAGGGAAAACAGGCCGAAGTGGCTAACCAAGAAACTAAAGAAGATTTACCTGCAGAAAACGGGGAAACGAAAACTGAGGAGAGTCCAGCCTCTGATGACGCAGGAGAGAAAGAAGCCAAGTCTGATTAATACCATATACCATGTCTTACCAGTGGTCCCTGTCTCCCTTCTTGTACAATCCAGAGGAATATTTTTATCAACTATTTTGTAAATGCAAGTTTTTTAGTAGCTCTAGGAACATTTTTAAGAAGGAGGGAATCCCACCTCATCCCATTTTTCAAGTGTAAATGCTTTTTTTTAAGAGGTGAAATCATTTGCTGGTTGTTTATTTTTTGGTACAACCAGAAAATAGTGTGGGATATTGAATTATGGGAGGCTTTGACTGTCTCGGGTGCCAGCTTAACATTCCATAGATGGGGGTTAGTTTTTATATCCTATAATACCAAGCATATTAAATGGCAATATGGAGTCAGTCCTGCATTTAATGTCTTGAATATTTTATTTGACTTCTATTCTCATGTTTTTTAGTAGAATTGTTTCCTAAAGAAAACCACCCCTTGATCACGGCGCTCCCTGTCAGAATTGCGTGCACTCTGTAGCATCTTTGGTTGTGGTAGTCCTGTTTGCCTAGTAACTTTGTTACTGTGCTGTGAAAGATTACAGATTTGAATACGTAGTGTACATCCTGTTCAGTTGTGAACTGGTGGGCCATATGTAACAGCTGACCAACGTGTGAAGAAACTGGTACTTGATAGCCTCTTAAGGAAAATTTGCTTCCAAATTTTAAGCTGGAAAGTCCCTGGAATAACTTTAAAAAAGAATTACAATACATGGCTTTTTAGAATTGCGTCACATATGTTAAGAATGGTGTACAAATTGAAATGTCTGTACTGGTCCTCAACCAATAAAATCTCAATTATGAAAAAAAAAAAGAAAGTGAAAAGGCAATGTACAGAATTTGAAGAAATATTTGCAAATCACATATCTGAGAAGGGTCTTGTTTCTAGAATACATAAATGACTCTGACGACTCAACGGGAAAAGGCAGTCCAACATAAAAATGAGCAAAGGAAATGAACATTTTTCCAAGAACACATGCAAATGGCCATAGGCACATGAAGAGATGCTCAGCTTCACCACTCATCAGGGAAATGCAATCAAAACCACGATGAGATACCACTTAACACACATCAGACGGCTAGAATCAAAAACAGTCAGAGAGTGACAAGTGCTGGTGAGGGAGTGGAGAAACTGGAGCCCTCATGCCCGTCTGTGGGAATGTAACATAGGGCAGCCACTTTGGAAAACAGTGTGGCAATTCCTCAAATGATTAAACAGCATTACTGTACGACCCAGCAGTTCCACTCCCAGGTACATGCCCAAAAGAAATGAAAACGCGTTTTCACACAGAAACCTATGTACAAATGTTCACAGCAGCATTATTCACAGGCGCTAAGGGGTGGAAGTAATGTCCATCAACTGGTGAATGGATACGTGTGGCACATCTGTACAGTGGATTATTATTATTATCATCACTGTTATTATTATTATCTGAGACAGAGTCTTGCTCTGTCACTCAGGCTGGAGTGCAATGGTGCGATCTCGGCTCACTGCAACCCCTGCCCCCCAGGTTCAAGTGATTCTCCTCCCTCAGCCTCCTGAGTAGCTGGGATTACAGGTGCGCACCACTGTGCCCAGCTAATTTTGTATTTTTAGTAGAGACGAGGTTTCACCATGTTGGTCAAGCTGGTCTTGAACTCCTGAACTCGTGATCCACCCACCTTGGCCTCCCAAAGTGCTGGGATTACAGGCGTGAGCCACCGTGTCTGGCCCATATAGTGCATTATTACTCAGCCATAGAGAGCAAGGAAATTCGGAGGAAGCTTAAAGACACAATGCGCAGTGCCAGACATCAGACACAGAGACCACACATTACTCGTTACTCCCTCCACACGCAAGCCCAGAGCAGGAATCTACAGAGACAGGAGCTGGTTCCTGGTTGCTTAGGCTGGGTAAGTAGATGCTAACAGAAGGGTGTGGGTTTCTTGCTGAGGTGATTCATGTTTTAACACTGGCTGTGCTGATGGTTCACATATCTGTGAATACCTAAAAACCATTGAATTGTGTGCTTTAAATGGGTGAGTTATGTGGAATGTGGACTCTATCTCATTGAAGCCCTTTTTCTAAAAGGAAAGAAAAACAGACCCACACTGCCCACCCATCCTGTGCATCGCCAAAGCCCAGCTTCATACCCAGCTTCTGCCTCTTTGGGGAAATCTTACGGAAAAACCTTCAGGAGGCCTCTTCCATCCCCAGGTCCACTCAACTCCCTGCAGGCACCAAGCAACCCCAGACTCTGAAGAGATGCTGTCTAGAGACTGTCATGGGGGCATATACTGGCTCCCAAAGGTGGCCCCTGTTTCCAACGCCATTGTGCAGACTGGTGTGTGTGAGGCCTTTGCCCACCCTGGTCAGCTCTGACACCCACAGTCGGGAGCCAACAACAGGGGGTGGGTGGGAGAGGAAATGCCGGGGCTATCTCTCCACCTCTTTGCAACGGCTAGCGAAGAACGGCAGCTCGCCCTGCAGTGCACACTGTCTCCAATACACAGAACAGAACGCTTTGCTCTACCAGAATCCCAGTGTCTCTGCAGCCACCCCGCAACCCTCCAGGGACCTCCCACCCTCACACGATGAGGCTCCATCTGCCCAAGGGTCAGTCTCCGGGGCAGCAGCGGGAGTCTGCTGGGTCCCATGTGGGGTGACCTGGCTTGGCTGCGTCCTCACCCGAATCTCTCCTTGAATCCTCACGTGTTGTGGGAGGGACCTGGCGGGAGGCAATTGAGTCATGGGGGCGGGTCTTTCCCGTGCTGTTCTCATGACAGTGAGTAAGTCTCACGAGATCTGACGGTTATTATAAGGGGGAGTCTCCCTGCACACGCTCTCTCTTTGCCTGCTGCCATCCACGTAAGACATGACTTGCTCCTCGTTGCCTTCTGCCGTGATAGTGAGGCTTCCCCAGCCACGCGGAACTGTAAGTCCAACTAAACCTCTTCCTTTCGTAAATGACTCAGTCTTGGGCGTGTCTTTATCAGCAGCGTGAAAACAGACTAATACACAGGGTTCCCAGGGCACACACCCCGGCCCAGCCATCGCACCCTCCCTCTCGGCCTGGGAACTGGGAGCAGGCAGGGGTTGGGGACCCGACACAGGTCATTTGCACACTGGATGATACAATAAGATGACAGGCAGCACAGGGAAGAGATGAGAACTCCAGCCTGGTCTGAGGCAACAACTGGGAGATGAGGCAGGAGTGGCCCAAACACCTCCCCTCTAAACCCTGCTCTGAAAATTCAATCCTGGCTGCCACCGTGAACTGTCACCATTAACCAGTTTTTGTTTAAAGTTACAGTCCCCAAAGCAGTGCGTCAACAAAACGGACTCCAGCTGCACCTGAACGCTGTTGCCACGCATGCAGCCACTAACCTCACGGACTGGCAGCGTCTAGATTTCACTCTGCATCGCTGCCGTGTGAACCAGGGGCTCCCTCCTGGTTCTATGTCTTTACCTCTCCTCCTAGTCTGGGCAAGATAAACATTAGCCCAACTCAGATGAAAAACAGACTCTAGAGCCATTGGTTCAAAAGGGAGAGAGGCTTGTGCACACGTTTTTGCCTAAACTTTACACACTAGGACCTAACTTAATTTGCCACCCCTGTCCCAAACTTCACGCACTCCCTGAGCTTCCCAGCCCTCACCGTTGGTGGCTGCACACCACGTGAGGTTGATGTACCAGCAACCCAGGGCCATGCTCGCTTAGACTAAGGTGTGAATGGCACCCGCTGAACCCTGCACCCAGGCCACAGTCCGGGAACCTCAGAGCTGGTCCCGTAGGCACCAATGTGTTGGGGAGGCGGGGCTAACTCTTCTCAGAGCCCCAGCGCAGCTGTACCGTCCCCTGATGAGGGGCTCATGATCCCCACCTCCCCACGTGTGAAGGAAGCAATGTACTTTCTCACCATTTGCCTTCTATTCTCCACCAAGTTGATGCCAATAATTCCCAAGAAAGATCCAAAGCCGAGCTAAAACCAAAGGAAGAACAAGAGAGAAACACTCATTAGCATTCCTGGAAGCTTAGCACTGACATTTAACAGCAAAAAATCCCACCCTCAAAGGCATTTTATCCAGGGACGAAGGCCAGACATCCCCACCTCAAGAACCTCAACCACTGAGCATCAGGTGCATCTGCTGGCGTTGGGCGGGCGTCTCTGCAACGTCACCCATCCTGTCTTCTCTACTCAGGGGTTTTTACTGATGCATCCGTTTGGCTTGTGACCGTGCGGTAAGAGAGGATCCCACTCGTCCCTCAGAGACAACATCTTCTCGCAGACCCAAGGCCACCAAGCACCAACACCTACCCCATCTTCTCCAGGCCTGAGAAGCCCCTGAGCACGGCTCCTGGGTAAGGCATTAGGGAACTACAGCTGTGTTTCAAAAGAAGGGTTGCCAGGCACCAGGGCCACCTGTGACACCTGCTCAGATGGCCTACCTGTGGCTGCTGCTTCGGGAGAGTGAGCAGGGCAGGCTGTCAGCAGGAACGTGCCTGGTGTGAGGAAACGGCTCCTGGGCAAGGCACAGAGAGGCCCCGGGCTGCAGCACAGGCCACCAGGGGTCCGGCGGAGCCCCCTTGCTCCACAGGAAGCCCCAGCTCTGGGCAGAAAATGATGCCAGGATGTCGGGAAATAGACATGGGACTGTGCTGTCTTAGAATAGAGGCCAGCAGCCGGGCACCTGCTCCCTCCACCCAGGGCCCGTCCTGGCAGGTGACACGCACCTGGCAGAGGAATTTTTTTTTTTTTTTTTT
>NW_012114252.1:24006404-24012884 GCF_000951035.1 Colobus angolensis palliatus | reverse complement strand
TAGCTGGGACTACAGGTGCCCGCCACCTCGCCCGGCTAGTTTTTTGTATTTTTTAGTAGAGACGGGGTTTCACTGTGTTAGCCAGGATGGTCTCAATCTTCTGACCTCGTGATCCACCCGTCTCGGCCTCCCAAAGTGCTGGGATTACAGGCTTGAGCCACCACACCCGGCCACAAGTAGATTCTTTATAGAGCACAGCTCGAGCATTAGCCATTGATGTTTTTGATTACGGTATTTTGAGGGAGCTCTTAAATAAGCTTGAGAACAAACAAACAAAAAAACAGCTACTCAAGGTTGATCTCAATAATCTGCAAATCACTTGGGAGGTCCCTCCTCACAGCCACTTGCCCTCCGGGCTCCCCTCTCTGTCCAGGAAGCAGAAAAGCCCCTCGCATGAGGCCAGGGTCCCCACACCATTTGCGTCTTGCAATTTTACTGATAAAGCTTTTTCTGCACAGATACTATTTGTATATGTTTATTTATAAACTACACACAGGTAGATAGTGTAGACGTATAAGGCACACCTTAAGATTAAACAAAGGAAAATATAAAGGTGAAATAAACAATATTTGTAAAATATTTCTAAATACTGAGTGCCAAAAATCGTTCATCTTTGCTGACTGTCATCAATATTATTACCAATCTTGGTAGTACTTCAGGTGAGAGTAACGAGATTGAAGAAGCCGCATTTTAAAATCTTGCTTTAACACTTCATGACATAGCAACCGGGCTCTGGGGCACGTGAAGGGCATTGCAGCAGATCCAAGCCACCCCGACAGCGGTTCACTGCACAGAACGCAGGCACTTGGGACAAATTTTTTTGCTAACGACAGAGGACGTAATTTCATAGTTCAAAAAACCTTGATACTTTTGAATCCGGGTGACCAATTCTTGCCAATTAGGTTACCATCAATTTACCTCGCCGCCTTACTGTCCAAAATCTGGCCTGCGGGGTGGATGAGGTCAGCACCACCACCTTCTGGCCATTCCCACGTGATGGCGTCACTAATACGATCTGTGATCCATCGCTTCTTGGCAGGAATCGTTTAAAGTCACTTTCCCCTTCCACGGTTCCACAGCTATGGTGATCGACCTGGTCCCTCAGGGTAAAATCCTTCCAGGACACTGGGGGAGGCTGTGTCCGGCCTTTTCGGACATCCTGGGCTCCTGGCCCCTCCTCCACCTTGGACATTTCCCGTCGCCGGGCTCTGGTCCCCCTCCCACGCCCTGGTCACCCTGTGACCACATCAGGCCAACCTGGACGACGGAGGGCCCCTGGCCCTATTTTACGGTCTCTGCCTGGGACCTGCCACCGTCCCAGGTCCTGGGGATTGGGATGTGCACGTCTGTGGGGGCCGTAACACCGACCGCAAGCACCGATCGAAGCCTCCCCACCTTCAGCCCCAGCCCTGTGAGCTGGCATGGGCTCCACCCTGAGACAGCCACAGCACCCCGCCCTCCCCGGCCCAGGCCGCCCGCTCAGTGCACTCACAATGATCCCGGGGTAGTAGCCCCCCACGGTCACGTTCTCCGTCCTGGTGGTGGCAGCCAGCCCGACGGTCACTATGAGGACAGACACCAGCAGCAGAGACCCCACAAACCACAGCGACGTCTTCTTCCTCCTCGAAAGCCCTTCTGTGGGGAGGAAGGCGAGGACCTGTCAGTGGGGCTCAGGCTCGGGCAGGTGTCAGCCTGGCAGGCTGTGGGCCGAGCTCTGTTGCCCGGGGTCCTGGGATACACGATCCCCACCTGCCTCCCAGCCCACCTCGGGGACCACCCCCAACTTCCATTAGATAACAGAATAAAATCTCTGGATCTTAAGCCACTATACTGGAGAGCCTGGTATTTGCGGCCAAACCTGATTCTGTCACAGAAACTCAAGAAAGCAAACTAGAAAGGACTCCATCCCACTGGCTGCCTCTTCCTCTGACTTTCTCCCCTCGGTGTCCCCAGGAGGACGGGAGCATCTTTCGTTTACTGTTTTATCATCACCACTGGCTCGCAGACACACCCTCTGTACCCGCCTATCACAGCTGCACCCGGAGTGGGAGGGGGCTGCCGCCAGGGGAGGGGCAGGGAGAGAGGAACACACCCAGCAGCCATCCAGCTGGGCTGTTTTGCTTTGTTTTATTTTTTGAAAACTAAATCATCTTGATCCCTGTGTGACTCCAAAGAAAATAGGGGATTTTTAAAAACCACGGTAAGGTCTTCCTACTCCAAGATTTTGAAAATCAACATCTGTGTGTGTGTGCACATGTGTGAGTGCACGTGTGCAGGGAAAGCAGCACACTGGAGAGCCGCCGGCAGCCAGGACGGCCACGCAGACATTGTCCACATCCTAGAAGGTCCACGTCCAAAGATTTACACTTCTGCAATCCCATCAGCAGAGCTCAATGGCAAGGCAAGGTTATTGCACCCAAGGAAGGGATTGTTACGTCCTCAGAAATGACCTTCGCAAAACTATAAATCAATGTGCAGACGCAGAATCGCTCTGCTGATCTGAGAGAGCCGTTTTTATCCAGCTGACCCAGCAAGGGCGAGGCCTGGGGCACGGCCTTCCTTCCAGGCCCTCTCGGACTCAGCACAGGCCCCGGCACAGTCACGCTGCCTGCCCCTCGACTCTTGCAAAGTTACACCTGTCCCAAAAATCTCATCCCAAATCGCTTTTTACCTTCCACTTTGGAGGGGACCAGATCACTCCATTCGCTAACGTAATAAACCACTGGCTCCCACCAGCCAGCCAGGCTGCCCTCATCTCGGACCCACTGCACCGAGGTGGCCAGTGGCACTGTCCTTGGTGTTACCCTCCAGGCTGCAGGCCAGCATTCTCAGGCTCTCCCTGGTCGCCCCATCTCCTGCCTCCTTAGAGACAGGCTTGTTACAGCATCCACAGGGCCTGTGCACCTGCTGTCTCCCAGCCAGACACTCGAAGCACTCCCTGAAGGTCTCTCTTAAATGTTGCTACAGACACACTGCGCACAGTAGCTCCACTCACCCCTGTGCTCTCCACAGTCACCCCCTCTCCCCTGCCCCTGCAGAGTGTCTCCGGGTATGAGAGGCAGAGGGGACGCCAGACAGAGGCACACGCTGCAGGCATTGGAAAAGGCCAAGTTCAGTGGAGAAAACTTCGGCAGGGCTGGGGACAGGGCGCTCTGGACGCATCACCCACAGGCAGTGGGTGGAGGGCAGAGCCTTCCCTGGGGGGCCTGGTGGTGGCACAGTGCACCCCTCAGTACAGCACTACCGGTGTGGAGTGAGGCCCTCCTTCTGAAAGCCACTCTACTGAGACACTAGAGGCTGCAGCCCAGTGCAGTCCAGGGAGCAATTCCCACATCCAGCCTCAGGAACACGTGCGGTGTGGGGTCCCTGCAGCCAGGGCCATGCCTGCGCCCCCTGGGTCCCCAAGGCGGCTTCTGCAGGGGTCATGCTGAATAAGCCTACCGGGGTGACAAGCAGGTGGGCGCAGGGGCGAGCACAGCTCCAGGAGCCCCAAGGCCACGCTGGTGGCCCAGGACCTGGCGCCTACACGTCCGTCATCCAGTGTCTGGTACAGCGATGCTCCCCTGGTCCCACCCCATACCCCTGCGAGCAATGGTTCCGAATCATCTCATTCAATTACACAATGGTAATATTTTGACTCTGGATATAATAGAGATAACAAAAAGAAGACTCCCAACCTTAAATGCATTTTATAAATACATGACACAGCATAAAAATGAGACAAAAAAATAAACTCAAGGAAAGAAGGTGGATATCTTTATAATTACCATAAGAGATAAGCGTTTTAATTTCATCAGAAAGGGGCTTTCACTTAGGAGAAAGATAACTAAAATCACCTGAATAATTTCCTTGCCGTTCCCGTCCCGTTAGTGGAAATACTATTACGTGCACTGTGAAAATTAAAGTGCTCCTCAGTGCCCCGACTATTAACTAAAATATCTACCCACAGGTTTCTATTGCAGAGACAGCTTACAGGGACCGGACCGAAACCATTCTGGGTCTGTCCAGACCCACTGTGTGGTCTTGGGTGGCCGTTTAATCTCTCTGAGCTTGGGAGAAGAGAGCCCTGTGAGAGCCGAGAGCTCTGTCTCTCGTTTGTCGCCGGTTCCCGGGGCTCAGATGAGGACATAGACACAGCTCCTGGTACGGAATGAATGAAGGCTCTTCAGTCTCCTGATTTGTAGGATGGAAATCATGAGCAGCACCTGCTTACCCACCTCTTGAGACTGTGGTAAGCGTCCAGAGAGACATGATACGTGGGCTGTCATGTATAGGTTTTCATAAATGTAATGCATATGCTAATCGCCAGGGTAGTGTTAACTTTAAGATGGCATAGCAGTTATTCTTAACCAGCATGTCTCCCACTGGAGTTGCAAGGAGGAGTTCTGAGACGTGAAGCTAAATGGGCCAACAGCTACCTCTCCGCTATTGTGTGCGCTGACTTTTCTAACTCTAGTCTTCCCCAGGTGCAGCCCATCTAGGATATCTCAGAATATCACCTTGTCACTCCCCACCAGCCCCCAGTTCTCCCACCCGACCTGCTCTCCCCTTCCTGGCTCCCACCCCAGCCTTAGCTGGAGGAGCTGAACCACAGGAGCCTGTGCCCACACCTGGTTCTGCCTGGAAGACACGCGAGGCTGGAGGTCAGGCTCTCCCTGCCCCTCAGACCCACTTCCTCCACTCCACAGAGCCAGGAAGGGGAATGTCACAAAGCATGGGAGGCACTGCTTGGAAGGGTTCCAAGATCTGGCCTTCCTGCCAGCAGGGCCTGGAACGCCCAAAAAGAAGAGTGAGTTCCATTTAATCATGTGGGGACACCAGTCATGGTGTCCAAGTAATAATCCCAGGTAAAACTGTAATCACTCAGCCATCAATTTCTCTTTTGTCCTGATTTTACACATGCCCAGGGCAGTGAACAAAGAAGGGCAAAGCAGAGCAAACCATAATCCACCCCCAGGTACCCCAAAGCAGAAAGACCATAACCCACCCCCAGATACCCCAAAGCAGAAAAACCAGAATCCACCCCCAGACACCCCAATGCTTCATACATTTTAGCAAAAGTCCAGCTCCAAACAAAAAGACCCATAACCCTACCCCAGATACACCAATGTTTCATATACTAAAAAGACCGGCTCCAAGTATTATGTTTTCAGGTTTAAAGTTCTTTGTCAGAAGAAAATCTAAGTCAAATGCTATTTTTATTTTTTTTTTTTGAGGCGGAGTCTCGCTCTGTCGCCCGGACTGGAGTGCAGTGGCCGGATCTCAGCTCACTGCAAGCTCCGCCTCCCGGGTTTACGCCATTCTCCTGCCTCAGCCTCCCAAGTAGCTGGGACCACAGGCGCCCGCCACCTCGCCCGGCTAGTTTTTGTATTTTTAGTAGAGACGGGGTTTCACCGTGTTAGCCAGGATGGTCTCGATCTCCTGACCTCGTGATCCGCCCGTCTCGGCCTCCCAAAGTGCTGGGATTACAGGCTTGAGCCACCGCGCCCGGCCTAAATGCTATTTTTAAACCTTCAAGGCATTCTAATATAATAATGATAAAACTAGTTAATAAATAATAAATAGTTATCATTATATACACTAATAGACGAATCCACATTAATACGTTTGACCATAGAGCATTTTGCTTTAGAGAGTGGAAGGTATATAGTGGTTTCTTTTAGAAAGAAGCCAAATTCTTTGATTATTTTAAATAACAGTAACTCGTCCGGTTTTTAGCAACTTCCCAAAGATGCCCCAGGAAAAGGGTTGTGAGGTTCATCCCCAGCAGTTGGGTGTTGGCTTATTTCTGAGGCAGCGGCAAGAGCCCCCGGGACATCGCGCCATCCCTCCCTGCAGCCGTCAGCGCTGCACTTTCCAGGGAACTCTGTTTCTCTGTTGTTTTGAAATCCGCGCAGCCCTCTCCCCCTCGGGAGAACACCCGGCATCGTTCCAGTCCTGGCCGCTTCCCAGCGCAGCCCCCGAGCCCGGCCTGCGAACCTGCGAACCCGCGAACACGCCACAGGTTTCCTGTTTTCCAGCCCGGGCCGGGCTCCACGGCCGCCGCGGGCGTGATCTGGGAAGTGGAGGGACCGGGGCTCCGTGAACACCCTGGGGAGAAGCCAAGCAACACGGTCCGGTTCCGCGCGCGCCTCTGCGCGTTCGCACAGGCAAGGGCGACCCGGCTCTTGGAAAGGAAGCTTCCCGGAGAGCGGTGTAGGCTGGAATGCACGGGAGAGACGGGGAAGGAGCGCGCTTTGGGGCGCCTGTTCTTCCTCATGAAACAGAACAGGAGAGAGGCGCGAAGAGGAACCGACACAGAGCCAGAGACAGGCAAAGGCGGAGGAGGCAGAGGGAGGGGAACGAGGGACGGACGAACGCACGGACGCCCTACCCCGTGCGAGTGCAAAGCGTTCCAAAGACAGAGCTCGAAGGAGGCGCGGGGCCCAGAACCCCGGGCGCGTCTCTGCACAGGTTCCGCCCGGGCCGGCCGGGGACCTG
>NW_012114252.1:23997720-24005939 GCF_000951035.1 Colobus angolensis palliatus | reverse complement strand
GTTGGTCACCACGGGTTCGCCTCCCCACTGGCCGGTGACGGAGCTCCTCGGGGCCGCGGGGCCAGCCAGCCCTGGATCTCTGTGTTCAGAGGGCGGCACATACAACCCAGTCTGCGAGGAATCAGTAAACGAGGAACAGACGCATCTGACACCTCACTCAGCAGCCCGAGGCAGGGCTGACCGGCCTCTCCAAGGCCTACGTTTTTGTGTCCACAGCACTGAAGTTGTTCTGAGTAAAATCTGCGGCTGGAAAGAAAGGCAGGGAAACACGGGGCCGGAAAGGGTTCCTCGTATGGTAGCAGGAAAAAAATAAAGATCCTTCTAAATGTATCTTTAACATCTTTATGTCAAGGACATCAGCGGTCCCTTCACAAAAGAAGATGCTTTAACGACCAATAAACTCAGCCCCTGGAATTAGGGGAACGCTGTGGGAACAAGAGGATGCGTTTCACCCTCATCCTATCAGAAAACCCCAAGGGTCAAACGACTTAAAGAGTGTTAATGAAAACGTGGGAATCTGCATTCATCGCTGGGATCACGCGTGGTGCCACCACTTTGAAAGCAACTTTTAGGGAAACTGGAGCCGTAGAGGACAAGCCAGCAACGTTTTCTTTCTAGATATGCCCAGGAACACAAACACAGATCTGCCCCTTAGAGCCAGGAGCCGTGGTTCTCAACCCTAGCTGTCATTAAAATCATCTAGGAATGTCTTTAAAAGAAAACAAATTACAGCGGCCCTGAACCCAGACCAGATCAACTGAACCAGAATTTCGGGGAACAAACTAATAGCCCAGAATTCCCTAGTCATTCTGATAGGCCATCCACTGTGAGAGAGAAACTACCACAAGAAGTATGCATGTACAAGAAGATGCGTATGGAATATTCTTCACAACGCTGTGTGTCCAAAGCACCTGACACACCCTGAATATCCAACACGGGGAGAAGCCATAAAGAAATGGGCACATACAGCGAAATACCACACGGCAGTTAAAATAAATGAGAACTACATGGATTAATGCGAATAAATGCCAAAAACAGAATGTGGAGCAAAAATACAAATGCACAGTACAACACAGTGAGTACGGCAGCGAATATGGCAGCGAGTGTGGTACCGTTTCTATAAAGCTTTAAACCATGAAAATTAATACTATTCATCCATTGAGCCTCTCAAGACGTGCTAAACATCCGCAATATACCGGACGGTGTTCCAGGTACTTGGGATGTATCAATGAGCAAGACAGACAAGGATCCTGGTGGGGAGGAGAGGCCATGAATAATAATACAAGAGACAAGAAAAATGCACAGCATGTCAGAGGGCAACACATACTATGGAATACACACACACATACACGTACACACGTGCATACATACACACACACATGCATACACACATGCATACACATGCACACATGCATACACGTGCGCACACATACACATACATGCATGTATACACATGCATACATACATGCACATACACATACATGCACACTTATACAAATATACACACGCATATATACACACATGTATATACACACATGCATGCATACACACATGTATACATACACATGTGCGCACATGCACACGTATGTGCACGTGCATGTGCACACATGCATACATACATGCACATATATGCATGCACACATGCACACGTATACAAACACGTGTATATATACGTGTGTGCATACACGTGTGTATGCATACATGCGCATACACAGATGCATACACACGCACACTTATACATGCACACATACATACATATACACACATGCACACTTATACATGCACACATACACACTTACACACATACGTACACACACAGCCAGGTAATGCAGGCCACAGAAAAAGGAAAGAGGGATAAAGAAACAAAATAGAAAGTATAGTGTGGTAGTGGGAGTGAGCTGTGGTTTTTAAGTAGTGAAAAGAGAGCTTGTTGAGAGGTGCTGTTGAAGACCAAGCTTGAGGGCATGAAGGTGGTTGCTCAGACATCTGGAGCAGAGGGTCTGGGAAAAAGGAACCTCTGTGCAAAGGCCCTGGGGTGGAGCCATCCAGCCCTAGAGGAAGCAGCAAGGAGACCAGGGTGCCAGAGGTTTGTGGGGACCAGGTGGAGGACATCAGGGGTGAGCTGCAGGGCCTCTGGCCTTTGCTCCAAGTGATGTGGGGGTTCCTGGAGGGTCCTACACATAGGATTACTGGAGAGTAGTTGTAGGGTAGCAGAATGGAAGCTGAGAAACTGATTAGAGGATATTATGAAACAGTAGGAGGTGATGACACGGACACTATGAGTCTTGTGTGCAGACACACGGACACCTTTAGAACTATGTCTAGGGGCTTAAACTCTATTTGTGAAAACTTCCTTCCTTAAAAAAGTCAAAAGACTTGGAAAAAAAGGGGAAGTGTTGAGATATCATTAAGGCTAGATGGTGTGGACAGGGTTGTCATATTATTCTCTATACTTCTCTGGATGTTTAAAATAGATGATTCCTTTTTTGTAACTTTTTACTTTTGTGTATTTTCAAACCTAAAGGTGGGTTGCAGGGATAGTGCAAGGAGCTCCTGTGCAGCCTCTACTCGGGTGCACCTTTGCTGCAGCCTCTGCCCAGGTCTGCCTTTGTTGCAGTCTGTCACTTTTCTGTTTTTTGAGGCATGCGCTGGCTGTGTGGCCCAGGCTGGAGCGCAGTGGCGTAATCACAGCTCACTGCGGTCTTCACCTCCCAGGCTCGAGCGATCCTCCCACCTCAGCCTCCCAAGTAGCTGGGACCACAGGCGTGTGCCGCAACACCCAGCTAAGGTTTATACTTTTTGCAGAGATGGGGTTTCCTCATGTTGTCCAGGCTGGTGTCAAACCCCTGGGCTCAAGGGACCCGCCTGTCTGGGCCTCCCAAAGTGCTAGCATTACAGGCGAAAGCCACCATGCTCGGCCACAGTCTGAACATTTTAAAAATTAAATGGACAAAAGGAAAAGAAAAGGAGGAAAGAGGGCGCCTGCTCGGCTCTGCAGGCCGAGTCCCACCCTGAGCCGCCGGGATGCCCAGCCTCTTCCACTCTTGAGAGCAGCCCAGGGATTTCCATGCTTGTCTCATTCCACCAGGCTCAGGGAGTGCCTTTTTAAAGAGGAGAAAAAGCGCCGGCCAGGCGTGGGGAATGTGCAGGGGCAGATTGGAGCACAGCCGAGTCAGAACTTCTTCGGGGGCTCCCTGAGCAGGCCCCACCTGCCTCCTCTCCCCAGGCCTGCACCTCAGAAGTGGCTGGAACCCACAGCCAGCACCTGTCCTTCCTTCCTGCCAGCGCCACCTTCCTCCTCTGCTCACTCAGAGATACTGGGGGCCCCCATGACTGGTTCATTCTCCCCTCAACCCTAACTCTCCGCAGTCCTCCAGTGAGGTAGGGAAGTAACAGCGCTGGCTCCGAGGGCCAGGGTCAGGGCCAGGGGCTGGCTCCCACACTGTCCTGTCCTGAGCACTGTCCAGGCCCAGAGCAGGGCTGGGCTTGGCGCTGGGCTATGGAAGGATGGGAGCGATCACTGCCCTGGGGCCCTGATGGAGTTCAGAGGCTGGTGGAGAGCAGACAGAAAGACTCAGCCCTCCCAGGTGACGCCACCATGTTAAGCTCAGCGCTGAGAGGCAACGGGAGATGTCATCACAGGGAGGGCTCCCGCAAGGAGCCACGCAGAGCTAAGAGCTGGAGGGCAGGGAGCCAGGCCACTCCGGCGCTTCCTGGAGGATCGGATGAATCTGTTATCTCTGAGCGAGCTCCAGGAAACAAGAGACAGGCCGGGTGCCGGCTCGATGGGGCAGGGGATGGCGTTGCCCAAGATACGCTGCAACCTGTGGGCGTCGGGAAGGTGTTCAGACTTGGGAGGAGTCCAGGAGACAGAAGTCATACGACTGCCAGTCTTTACAGTGGGACAGGTCCTTGGAGCGCGTTCTGGTTCCTACGACAGTGGGACAAATGACCCCATAATTCAGCGGCTTAAAAAACCACATTTACTTAGTTGAAGTTGAAATTTGGGCAAGGCTTGGCGTGGACACCCTGCGTCTGCTCCACTCGGGGTTAGCTAAGGTGGCTCCCAGGACGGATGCGTGGGTCGCTGTGGCTGTGGCTGACTGTGGCTGTGCCCGTGACCTCTCCAGGTGATGTGGCTTCCTCACGACATGGGGGCTGGGCTCCCAGGAACGTCAAACAGGAGAGAAACCCGGGTGGAGTCTGTGGCACCTTCCGCAACCCAGCCTCAGCTTCACGCTGTGTCAGCTCAGCAGCCCTGTGAAGAGATTCAAAGGAAGAAGGAAGAGGCTCTCCCTGTGTGCGGGAAGTAGAAAGGTGATGTGGTCGTTTGGGGAAAATAGAATTTGCCTCAGGGATCACTGTGTCAGGACAGGACCCTCACTACAGGGAGGCTGGAAGGTGAACAAAGCGATAACCAAAGATAACGAAGCTTTTCCTCTTACTTCAGCAGACATTTAGCAGCTGTTTGGGCAGCGTGGAGTGGGAACTGCTGAAGTCTCCCTAGACCACGGGTACTGAGGGGTGGCGTGGAGGAGGCAGCTGCGCCAGGCAGGAAGATCGTCCTGGGAGCCGGGATGTGTGCATCGGAGGCACCCAGAGAGAACAGAAGCTGCCAGAAAAATGCAAGGAAACCCAGAAACTCAGAGAGCACAAACGAATCACAGTTTTTATTGTGTGAATTTTCACTAAATATCCTACAACGAATATTCGTCATAAGAAAAACAGTCATTTTTAATGTCATGATTTCCTGGAAATGTAGAAAGAAAGAAAAGCAGAGAAAAGGCACAACTCCCCCCAAGCACAGCAGCAGAGTCTCGGTGGCGGGCGCTCCCTGCCACACCCGGGGAGGCTCCTGCTGCAGGAGTTCACTTGGCTCAGTTACGGCAGCAGGTTCCGATGAGGCAGAGCTCAGAGCAGAAAGGCTAAGGATGCCTGTTCAGGGCCCCTACTGTGTGTGTGTCTGTGTGTGCACATGTGTATGTGTGGGTGTGTGTGCATGACTGTGTGTGCTTGACTACACGTGTGTGGGTAGGTGCACATGACTGTGTGAGTGCCTGTGTGTGTGGTGGGGGGGTGGATGCGCCTGATTGTGTGTGTGTGTGTCTCACGCCAGATTGATTCCGCTCAGGTGCTCTGCAAAATCTCTGCAATCTGATTTCCCCGGATCTGAAAGGTCAAATGTGCACCCTCAACGGCACTGAGAGACAAAGTCTTAGTACTTAGACTTAGAAAGTACTAGAAAGGGCCGGGCGCGGTGGCTCAAGCCTGTAATCCCAGCACTTTGGGAGGCCGAGACGGGCGGATCACGAGGTCAGGAGATCGAGACCATCCTGGCTAACACGGTGAAACCCCGTCTCTACTAAAAAAAAATACAAAAAACTAGCCGGGCGAGGTGGCGGGCACCTGTAGTCCCAGCTACTCGGGAGGCTGAGGCAGGAGAATGGCGTAAACCCGGGAGGTGGAGCTTGCCATGAGCTGAGATCCGGCCACTGCACTCCAGCCCGGGCGACAGAGCGAGACTCCGTCTCAAAAAAAAAAAAAAGAAAAGAAAAAAAAAGAAAGTACTAGAAAGACAAAGTCTCCCCAAACCAGATGCACTCCCAGCTTCCATGCCTGGAATTAGCATATTTCCTGCAACACCAGGCCGGGCAGAGCTAGGCAAAGTCAGCCAGGATCTGGAGTTGCCAGAATGCAACGTCTGCCACTGACATCATCATCACAGCCAGGAACTGCCCTCTTCAGACCACGTGAAAAATCCCCCAAATAAATTTCCTAGGAAGAAGTAAATAAGTTCATCGTATCTAAGTTTGGAGGTGACCAGTCCTAACTGGTAACAGAATTCCTGGCGATGTCTTACAAATCCTTTGCTTTCTAATTCTATAAATTATTTGTGCCTTTGCCCGGAGATTTTCTGAGAATTTCCTTTAGAGAGCACTGGACCCAGAAGCCGCTGGCATCGGATCAGCCCAGGACACTTCAATGGTGAATTGTGTGATAAGCAACAAAATCTCGGTAAAGCTAAACATCAGCACAGAAAAGACCGTAACGAAACTACTTCCTCAGCCACAGAGCCAGCACATCCGGAAAGCAACTCGGAGCTGAAAAACAATGGCTTTGCAAAGAATGAGAAAACACAGAAAAGGCAGGTCATGTAAAACCCTCCGTGTCTGTAAATAGCAGTTGCCTGCCTAGATGTCCAGATGCACCGGGGGTCTGTCCACGCCAAGGGAGAGACCAGAGATGCACCGGGGGTCTGTCCACACCAAGGGAGAGACCAGAGGGGTGACCAGCACAGCAGTAACATCTGGGGGCTCTGGCCCCCTGGACACTCCCCACTGAAGCCTGGGGCAGAGGAGAAACCTTGTCCCTGCACACAGAAGGCGCCTCTGCAAGGAGCCGTCTCTGCAGTGTGACTGTGGAAACCAGGCCTCAGGACCAGCACCAGGAAGGCCAGACCTGGTTTTCCGAGGCTGCGGCCTTCCTCCCACGTCTGCCTCCAGGGGCTGCACAAGGGAGCTGAGACATGGGAGTTACAGAGCACTCGGCTTCCCCACATGAGCCCCGTTTTGCACTTGGGCCCCCAGAGCTGTAAGGGGATAAGCGTGTGTGTTAGGCTTTGACGCAAAATAGTAACTTACGGGCCCCGGCGTCTCGGACACCTCCACGCTGGGGGCGTGCGAAGATTTTCCAGGTAGCTGCGGTGGTGCAGCTGCTTAAGGGATTCACTTCCAGATCCCTGACTGCCAGAGGCAGTCTCTCACCAAGCAGATCTGGCTGAGTCCAGGGCCCCGGCTCCACTGTGTCCCCTTCCCACCCGACTGCCACCAAGAGGGGCCAACCCTGTCCCCAGCCCAGCCTCCCTGAGGTGCAGCTCTCCCTGCCTGACCCTTGGGCCCTGAACACAGAAGCAGTCACAGAGCACGGGGCAAGGCTGGGTGCCGGGGGGTTGGGGAATCGCACATTCTGTGCCCAGCAGATTCTGTGCCCAGGAGGTTCGCACAGGGCCCGGCCTTCTCCTCATCCACGCCCAGCGGCCGGGGCAGGAGGACCCAGAGGGAGGGGTCGTCACTGGGCACCTCCTGACGTCCTAACAGTTCTGACAGAAGCCAGACCGGTTCTGCCAACTGCTTTGAAAGTAAGGACTGGCTCCCCAGCCAGGTCGCCTTTGTCTGCCTGGTGAACCCCGGCCAAGCCTTGCTCCAAGCGCCCGGTTCAAACTCGCCACAGTCTTGCGTCAGGGGCTCTCGCCACCGCCGTGTAAGATGAGGAAGCCGAGGCTCGGGGCAGTGGTGTGAGCAGTCCCAGGTCACACAGCAGGCAGTGGCAGAGCTGGGGCAGACCCAGGCACCGGCCAGGCTCACACACACGGCCTGTGCTGCCATGAGCCCCGGGCGGAAGGGCCTCGCTCGCGGATCCCGTGAGAGTGCTGCTGCGTCACCAGAAATGTGCCCTTTCCAACCAAACCAAAGGGATTTTAGATGCAAACCTGACATGGGCACATTTCTGAACATTCTTCGAGGGCTACATGAGCAAAACGTGCTGAGAGCCAGGACCTCGGGCCTTAGCCTCAGTAACGGAAACTGAAGCCATCCCTGAACAATCTCGGTACACTCCCCCTTCAAAGACGAGAAACTGAGGCTCCAGGAGGTTGATTGTTGTGGCGCATGACAGACCCCCAAAGCCCCTGTGCTTAACTGCAGAGCAGGGACACTGGCTAGAATCTGGCCACTGGAACCCCTCCCGCCCCAGGGCGCAAGCTGGTGGCCCACAGCGCCTCTCCTGCAAGCCGAGATCAGCTCAGCAGGGGTGGTAGCCTGGGATCAGGGTATTTTTTAAATTTAACTTACTTTAGCTCTTCCAAGAGGCAGTTAGGAGATGAGGAAATCTGTCTTCCGCTGGACTGAAGATAATTAGAGACTAGATAAATTGTTATTGACAGTAACAAGATAATTCATTAGAACTGCTAGAAAACATGCCTGCTGTCCTTCCCAGTTCCAGATTCCTTCCTGCTTAGGGGACAATTTTGAAAGAACCCAAGGTTTCCTACCTTGACTTCCTCCACGCCAACATGGGTCCTGTAAACCAGAAAGCGTGACACAGAGGCCTCCATCCATTGAGAAGTTCATTTGCAAGGTTAAGGGCATGCCCGGGAGACAGCTCCGTGCCTTTCTCCAAAGATGATTTTAAGGGTTTCGATACTTTTTTTTTTTTTTTTT
>NW_012114252.1:23996663-23997023 GCF_000951035.1 Colobus angolensis palliatus | reverse complement strand
GTTTGGTTGCCTGACTGCACCCACGTGTTGCAGGAGGAAGGAACAGGCAGGACAACGGTGAATGATGCATTCGTCCTGGGCTCAGAAAGTCGGACTTTGCACAAGGCCAGGGGACGTAGAGCAGCTGCCGGTGGAGACACTGAGCCTTTGCTGGGCAGCTCCCTGCTCAGGAACACAAGGAAAGGCCGTTCCTCACGGGGCTCAGCTTCCGGCTTTAAGGGTTTCCTTTGGCAGTGAATTGGAGTCCCCAGATTTTATTTTCCTTTCACAGCCCCAATGTTGCCCGAGAGACAACGGAGACTCCTAAGTTTCCCACACCCTTCAGAAGGCTTCGGGCAAATCGGGGTCTGGGAGACGGGA
>NW_012114252.1:23987184-23995754 GCF_000951035.1 Colobus angolensis palliatus | reverse complement strand
CTGTGGCTGCCACTTTCACATTCTGCCTCATCTCAGCCTTGCCGTGTGGCACCCATTTCACAGATGATGAAACAGAAGCACACAGAATTCAGTAACTTTTTTCAATGTCAAATAGTTGGCTAATGGGAGAAATAAGATACAAACCAGCTAAGTCTGATTCAAAACATAACCACATCTTCCAAATGGGAAAGCATGCATTTACCTGAATGTACACTTTCAAGTGAACCTTTCACTCAACCAACACACGTGTATGGGATTTCCTTACATGCAGGATGCTAGACAAGGTGCAAAGATGACTCGTGCAGTTCTGCCCTGTAAGAATCCACAGTTACAGTAAGAAGCAAGAGAAATGGAACAGACGATGATGAGACAAAGCGGACAGCGGTGACAGCATCCCACCACACGGCCGCCCTGCAGGAGAATTCACGGGGAAGCCCAGGATGCGGCCGGCCCGTTTGTAGACCAGGAGCACCGACCGATCAGCACATCAGGCAGGGGGCTGGCAACTGTGGCCTCACCTGAGGGTCCCCCAGGGGCTGCTAAGGACCCAGATACTCACGACACACGCCAGACCCCGCACATCAGTCTCTGGAGGGGGTGGATGTTTGAAGCTCCCGAGGTGGTTCTCTAAGTAGCCAGGCCTGTGGGGGGTGGTGGGGGTGAGCAGCGGGTGAGTTTGGGGTGATGGGGAGGAACAGCTGGTGAGCCACTCCCTGGGGGGGTCTATGGTGGTTCCAGGCAGAGGCTGCATTTGTCAGGCCTTGGAGGATGGCGCTGAGCGGGCAGAATTCCAGGAGGCTCTGGGGCAAACCCTAACCCTAACCCTCATCCTGGCCCTGGCAACACCTCATCGCAGCTCCTCTTCCTCCTGCAGCCCACAGTAGACTCCCCAGCACGAGCACCAGGAAGACGCCCTGTCCCAGAACCCACCGCAAGCGACAGGAGGGACAGGCCCAGGCCCCAGACACCAGGGCACAGTGAGTCTCCTCCCACCCTCCCAAGGCTGGTCTCCAGGGCACGGCGCCTCTCCTCCCATCCCCACCCCCACCCTCGTCTGCCTGCCAACCTCGTGGGCCTCCCTCACACACACAGGCACCCCCACACTGGTATGCACACGCTCACACACACAAGGACTGCGCACACACGCCACCAAGCACACATGCTCATACAGGGACTGGCCCGGGTCCAGGCTATGCAGTGTCATGGTGGCTGGAGTGGGTGGGGCTGAGGCATCGGTCATGGGTCCACACCTGCCACAGTGTCCACTGTGGGGCTCAGGCAGCCTTTCACAGCCAGCATGCCTCTGACCTTCCGGCCACAGTGAGGGTGGGCGTGCTGTGTGGCCCGGTGCTTGTACCCCCAAGTCTGCAGCGAGGCCTGGCTGGGGAGCCACCAAGATCACCTGCTCTGGCTCGGCCACCCTCTCTCCGTCCTGTCCTCCCCAGGGAAGTCCTTCCTGGTTTTCTGCCCAGGCCTGTGAATCCCCTTCTTCCTCTTTCCCTGCTTCTTTCTCCTTAGGGTTTAGACTTCGGAGAAACCAAAACAGGAAGACCTGCCTGGAGCTCCCACATGGACCCCTCCCTGGAGCCCCAGATTCCACCGGCCCCCACTGGCACGGGAGAGGAAGTAGAGGAAGCAGGTACCTGCAGCCTCCAGAACAATGATCAGGAAGATTCCAGATCACCTGATCGGGCCACCCAGGGCAGGCGATTAGCCCCGATTCCAGCTGGGGAGAGGGGCCTCCCCAGCCATGCAGCCCTGTGCGGGGAAGTTGCTGCGGGGGCCTGCCGAAGGAATGGGTGTCCCCTGGAGTTCTAAGAGTCAAAAGCTGTGCCTGCTTTTGCATGAAAGTGGGGCAGGAGGAATTGGGGGTGGCGGTGGCCGAGGCACTACTGAGTTCAAAAGAAGCTCGTTGAGGGCAGGGACCTTCGCCCCAGTTCTCACGGGAGGCACCCCCTGAGCAAAAGCCACAGAAGGACTACACGCGCCAAAAAAAAAAAACTGCCAAACTCCGACCAGCACCTGCTGGGCCCGGGCCACGGGGACGCCTGGTCCTCTCCTGTCCGTGCCCACCACAGCCCCCGGGCAGAGGACACCGGGGCCCCACCGGGGCCTGACTGCTGGGAATACCCACCGGCTTGAGCAGATGTGCGTCAACAAGACTCAGACAATGACGTGGACCCTAAGCAGGTGGCAATTACATGAACCGTGAAGCTCGGTTCCTCCCGTTTGCTCAGAGCCTCCGCATCCTGGCCCCAGCTTGGGTGGGAGTCGTTGCTGAGGCACCTGTGTGTGCACGTGGCCTGGCTCTCAGCTCTCAGGGATCGGTAGTGCTGGCAGCAAAACATGACCCTTCCTGTAACAAAATACCCATGAAACGGAGCTGGGGATGAATAATGTAAGCCGAGCCATGAGGGAGCTGGAGGGGTTGCCCTGCCTATCTGTACAGGGTGTGGGGTGAGCGCAGGAAGGAGACAAGAGGTGCCCCCGGAGGCATGAATTTTTAAAAATTAAACACACTTCTTGCACTTTGCTGGAAGGCCTCTGTCACTGTGTGACCTGGGACCTCTCCGGGGCTCCCGGCAGGAAAGGCAGAATTACATCCCCCGGGAAGCCTGAAGCCCACCCTCTCGCAGCCCTGAGCTGGGCAACAGCGGCTCGCCAGCGCCTCCCGTTCTAGGTGGCATTTCTCTAAAGGGCAGAGTGCAGCAGCCTCTGCATCACCCCGCTGAAGGGAGACAGACACGCCCTTTGCGGCTGCGAAACCAGACCCGCTGGGCAGTGCGCCTCCAAGCACACAGTGTGTATTGGATGCTGACGGGCCGGGATGGCAGTGGGGCTCCTGGGACCCACGTGACGGGACTAGAGCTGAGGCTCAGCCAGTCGCCCCCACAAGGCCAGCGGGAGAACGCCAGGTCCATCACTCTCCGTGCTGTCGTCCTCAAACCCCAGCAGGACGCCTCACCCTTGGTAACATTCCTCCTTCAGCCCATTTGTCTTGGAAATAAAAAGGTTGAACTTGGAAGAAAGTTTCATTACTGTAATTGGGGGATTGGGGTTTGGTTTTTCAAAAATCAAATCAAGCCTTCTTATCTCCATTTTAAATTGCCTAGACAGAAACCGAGAGTCAATCTCACATTTATTTGTAATTTCATGTTATCAGATTGAGGTTTTCTTTCAAAACTGCTCTTCCATGGACTGGCATGACGCCTGTAATCTGTATGTTTCATTTGCAGCTGAGGCCCATTTACGTGTCTAAACACTCGCAGAGGGGATGGACCCCATTGTGAAGAAAACACGACGGGCCCCGACAGAGACCGCCTGCTTTTCGAGGACTCACCGTGGGGGAGCTCAGGTTGAGGGAATTACTCACTCAGCAAACCCACAGACTGCAGACAGGAGCAAAGAGAGAACCGCTACTCTGACCATATAATAGATAGTTGAGTAAAGGAATAAAATAAGAAGTGCTGAGCCTGCAGCCCGTGCTGGAGTTATCAGAACTGGCCCCAAATGTCCTGCAAGGCCATCTCTGGCACGGCCCTCCCTAGACACCAGCTGGCCCCATAGGCACATCCACGCTGAGCTCCACGGCCTCTCCTCATCCACGCTGAGCTCCACGGCCTCTCCTGCATCCACGGTGAGCTCCACGGCCTCTCCTGCATCCACGCTGAGCTCCACCGCCTCCCCTGGGAAGCCCTGGCTTCTTCCTTCTGCCGGCCCTCATGGGAGGGGCCGCTGCAAGAGTCTGCCTTGCTTTTCTCCAGATCGTTTGAGTCTGGAGAACCCCTCTCCCCAGCCACCGTGTCAACTGGTTCTGGAGCGACTATGGGCTGGCGTCACAGCTTCCCCAGGCCTCACTACCCCATCCCATCTGAGGGGCTTCTGCCCAGAGTGTCCGGCTGCCCTGGGGTGCAAAGTCAGGGTGGCAAGAAGGCAGGGTCATGGGGGCTGATGCAGCCCCAAATCTCTAACCTCATGTTTGCCTGACATTTTGCAGAGGTGCCCCTGAATGAAATTTCAGCTGCTGCCCATGACAGCTCTGCCTCTGTGACAACTTGTCACGGTTTTGAAATAGCCTCACAAAAAAAAAATCACGTTTTTTTTTGTAATTATGAAGCTTTTTCCTCAAATTCCCAAAGCATAAACTGCATGAATGTGCTATAGAAGTATTACTAGAGAAAGCAGATGGTTAGAATAAATAGGCAAATAATTCTAATGCTGCCAAGAAAAACATTTTCTAAGAGGTCTTACAGCCTTGGAATTAACTCTGAAAAACTGGATGGGCAGTTAAAATGTGGAGGGAAAGGAGGATTAAATTGAGCTCATTAATTAGCTCATGCTGGTTAACTTTACAATGTTGGCAAAAATAAAGCTTTAAAATAACACATTATAAGAAAATGCCAGCCAGACACAGTGGCTCCCCATGCCTGTAATCCCTGCACTTTGGGAGGCTGAGGCGGGTGAATCATTTGAGGTCAGGAGTTCAAGACCAGCCTGACCAACATGGTGAAACCCTGTCTCTACTAAAAATACAAAACTTAGCCAGGCATAGTGGTGTACGCCTGTAGTCCCAGCTACTCAGGAGGCTGAGACAGGAAAATCACTTGAATCCAGGAAGCGGGGGTTGCAGTCAGCTGAGATTGTGCAACAACACTACAACCTGGGTGACAGAGCGAGACTCCATCTCAGAGAAAAAGAAAAGAAAAGAAAATGCCAGTATAACAATATTGTCATTAGAGAAAAATGTCAACTATGTGGGGAATGTTAATATTATCTTTCAAAGAATGACTTATTTTAATGTATATGATTGTCTCTAGACTATGGAAATGGTCGTTTTTTGTTGCTTTTAAAAGAAAAAGATTTTTGAAATGGGAAAAAAAGAAATAGCCACAATGAAAATCAGCTTCCATTATCAGCAGATACTGTAATCCCAAGTAGGATAAATTCAAGTAGATCCATACCTAGGCACACTGTAGTCAAACTGTTGAAGGCTGAAGATGGAGAAAAAAAATCTTGAAAATAGCAAGAGAAACCCACTCATCTAGCTGAGGAGCAGCAGCATGACTGATGGTCAACTTCCCTTCAGAAATGAAAGACGCCGGAGGCAGCAGAACTCAGTGCTGAGATCTCTCAGAGCTGTCAAGTAAGCATTCAATACCCACCTAAACTATCCTTCAGAAGCAAAGGGCACTGGAGGCAGGGGAACCACAGGTTCAGTGCCTCAGAGCTGTTAAAGGCAAATGAAGAAATTCCAAAATAGACAAAAACTGAGAGAAGATATTTCCAGTAGACAAGAATATAATACAAGAAACACTAAAGGGAAATCCCCCAGGCTAGAATCCTGCGGCCGGGATGAAACGAGCAGGTGCCCAGGGAGGGACACGGAGGGTGCTTGCACAGGGGCTCAGGAGGCACAGGGCTGGCATTCTCAGGACCCGGGACTGGGGCCCTCCTGCTCAGCTCACCCTGGACCCACTGAAAGGCAACTGGGATCCACAGAAAGCAATAAAAGACACTGGAAATGGTGAACATATGGTTGAACACACAGACATGTAGATGGAATTGTTCCTCTTTTCTTCTCTTAATTTACCTACAAGACAGAAGATTTCATCCAGGCAGCAGCTTCGTGGGCTTGGGATGCATTTCAAGGCCCGTCAGAAAATTGTATTGTTTTTTGTCATTACAGGAATACCGCTAGGACGAAAATGAACACAGGCTTGTGACGTGTCCACATAGCCCCAGTTCTTCAGAGGCCTCCCTCTTATCCAGGGCCCTCTTTATCTGACAACTTTTACAAGGCCTTGCCCATGGTTGAACAGGTTTGTGGGGAAGAATGGAAATGTTACAAATCTGATTTACGAGAAACATCAGGTCATTCAAGGCCGAAGCCCTTGAGGAAATATTTACTCCCTCAATCGGGCAGGTGTGGACGGAGTGCCCAGCACCACTACAGCACAGAGGGGACGCGAGAGGTGCCTGCAGCTCCAGCCGTTTCTCCTCCAGGACAGGAGACCAGAGGCAGAGGGAAAGCAGGCAGCTCCTGCGGGACAGCCCTGAGCCAGCGTGAGTGGAAGCTCCCAGTGCTCACTGCAACAAGGAGGATGCGTGAGCAAGTGCAGACACCGGGGACTCGGCCCTGACCAGCAACGTTGGCATCTGCCAGCCATATGGAGATGAAAATGAAGGCATGTCACATGCACGTATGTGTGTAGAGGTGTGTGTGCACGTGTGCACCTGTGTGTAATTCTGAAGGAAAGACTGTGACTTGGAAATCATGTCACAATCCAGGGAGTCCACTCTTCCTTATTAACTTTTATTTTTACCCTTTTTTATTTGAATACAAATTGCAGGTTTTGTTTTTTACAAAAGGAAAGGTCATGTGGCATTGCTCCTCAGCCCCCTGTTGGCCCATGGCTCCCCTGGCTGTAGCGTCACTAAGGCAGTGTGGTGGGCTGGCCCCGAGCTGCGGGTGCACACGCTCACCCAGGAGTTTCTTGCCATGTTTTTGGCCTCAGCATGAGCTGATCGCATCAGCCGCCTCCGCGGATGAGACAAAACCACCTTGCAGGGATTCCCATGGGCTTCTAGGAGCGCTGGCCGTGGCCCACATTAAGGATAAGAGGATTCAAGCTGAGGGCTTCTCTGCAGAGGGTGCCTCCCTGCAGCCAGATGCCTGGGCCTCTTGACGTGCGGCCCCACCCTTTGCTGACCCCCAGGGAGATTACAAACCCAGACCGGCCAGATGGCTGCTGGGCAGCTGAGTGGGGTGTTGCTGGTCCAGGCAGCACCAAGGGAAAGCCCAGGGAGGGCAGCAGGGGGTCGACTCCGCTGAGGAGAGAGTATTTGCCCAGATTCAGGGACCTGAAACCCCAAGACTGCCCTCAACAGAGAGCCCAGATGGAGTCCACAGAGACATCTGCACGGAGGGCACCGAGCCACCTGTGGCAGCACCAGGCAGGCAAGAATGGCCCTGGATGCCTTCCTTCATCCCAGCTCAGCCCTGCAGAGCCAGAGGCCGAGGCTGGCCACGGGGAGCAGGGCGGTTCTGCAGGCAGGTGGGCATGAGACACGGGCACCGCCTCCGTCAGACGCTGCAGCCCTGCAGGTAGAGGGCCCGAAGCTCATCACATGTGGAGCTGTGACCGTCACGGGGCCACACGCACTGAGCCCCTGAGGGGAGGCTGTTGCTGCCTGGGTGGGGAGCTACGGGCGGGGGCTGGCCGTTTCTGAGCTCTGGAACTGAGCGGGGCCCCCCGGGGTGTCTCTGTGGGATCATTGACTCAGCATTTGTGATGTATTTTCTCCATGGGACACGAAGTTTTAGAAGTTTTTAAAATAAAGTGACAATAGGCCGGGCGCGGTGGCTCACGCATGTAATCCCAGCACTTTGGGAGGCCAAGGCCAGTGGATCATGAGGTCAGGAGATCAAGACCATCCTGGCTAACACGGTAAAACCCCATCTCTACTAAAACATACAAAAAACTAGCCGGGCGTGGTGGCGGGCACCTGTGGTCCCAGCTACTCGGGAGGCTGAGGCAGGAGAATGGCGTGAATCCGGAGGCGGAGCTTGCAGTGAGCCAAGACTGCGCCACTGCACTCCAGCCTGGGTGACAGAGTGAGACTCCGTCTCAAAATAAAAAAGTAAATAAAAAATAAAGTGACAACAGGGCTTTCGAATGCCTTGTATGAATGCATGGGGCCAGCCTGAGTTTCATCAAGGGATGAAAACACCACTCAGCTGACCCAAGAGATGGCAGAAGCCAAAAATGAAGCTGCTTTTGTGGTTTTAACCACACAGGTTGCCTGTGCAGTGGAACCACTGCTGATCTTACAGATAAATATACAATCTGCAACAGGCTTGCCAGAGTTAACCAAAAGAAAACTGCAGAACGTCCCATTAAATCTGAATTTCAGAAAAATGATGAAGCATTTTTTAGGACAAGTATGTCCCACACACTGCATGGGATAGACTTACACTAAAAAATGATTCCATTATTTATCTGAAATTCAAATTCATTGGGATGTCTTGTATCGTGTCTGGCAACCCAGCCCTAAGACAGGCAGAGGGTCTTGTTGGTGGGCCTGGGGGGCCACGGGGCTCCTCTCTGGCACGGAAGCCAGGCTCCCCTCCACCGCCATGACCACTCACAGCTCCTCCAAGCCCCCGATCCCAGTAAAGCCGGGATGTGATTGCTCACCTGTCCAGAGTCATAGGAATGCAAGGCAGGTTAAAATGGGCTTAAAAACTCAGAAATGGGGTCTTTCATGTTCCAGAGTGTAGTGAAGTCAGATTGATAACCATTACCTAATCGATGTGTAACATTCTAGAAAACAAAACGGGAGGGCCGAGGCAGGCAGATCGCCTGAGGTCAGGAGTTCAAGACCAGCCTGGCCAGTATGGTGAAACCCCATCTCTACTAAAAATACAAAAATTAGCTGGGTGTAGCCAGGCATGGTGGCTCATGCCTGTAATCCCAGCACTTTGGGAGGCTGAGGCAGGTAGATCACGAGGTCAGGTGATCAAGACCATCCTAACATGGTGAAACCCCATCTCTACTAAAAATACAAAA
>NW_012114252.1:23980088-23986664 GCF_000951035.1 Colobus angolensis palliatus | reverse complement strand
CACCTGGACCGGACACGTGAAAGTCTCCACAAAACCAGCCGACGTGCAGTTCTGTTGGGGTTCTGTGGGAAGACACGCTCCTAACCCTGGGGCACGGCAGACTTGGGATCTGTGGGAAGACGTGCTCCTCACCCAGGCGCATGGCCTATCTTCCCTCCAGAAGATCTAAAACCACATAGGAGGGAGTTGGGTCCCCATTTTGGCTGCAGTCAGCAAATCTCCAAAATTGTGGATTGCCAGGGTCGTCTTCTCCGAACAAGAGGAGGACGACCTGGCAGCCTGGGGACTGAGGCCACAGGCCCTGCCCACCGCCGCGCTGACTCTCAGGCAGTTGTCTCTGCCGCTTCTGGGAGACATGCCGAAACCCCCCAGTCCAGGCTACAGAGGACCCATCTCTTCCACTCCCTGCAGGACATGACACCCCCAAGTGGGACCTTCCCAAGCCACCCTGTCTCCATCACTCACATCATTAGCCACTCGCCACAGTCTGTCTCGCCAAATGAGAGTAGACAGGGCTTATTTCTACCACCAGCCCCGCCCCAAGGCTCACGGGGACGTCCCACCGTCTTCTCTCCCTGTGACCACATGTGGCAGGGTCAGGCTCCTTCTCCCACTGGTACAACAGTGGCCGGGGCTTGAAGGAAGTTCTTTCCTAAGAGGAGCTCAGAGACCCGCTCTGGAAAGGAGTCCTCAGGCCCCGCATCACCACCCCTCCCCTGTGGCTTGGATGGACTCCCCCTGAGCCCGCCGCTGAGGCCATGGAACCCAGGCCAGCACTGCCGGCCCTCAGGAGGGAGTGTGTCCTGGAGGCAGTTGCAACGGAACTCGCTTCTTGCAGTTAAAACACAAAGCACTTGGGGAGCCATCGGTGTTCAAAGTGCAGTTGGAAATGCCAGGAGCATTGTGAGTGGGGCCGGGCTATCTGCGAGGGTGGGCCATGAATGTTTTCCCGGCTACGGCTTTAGGACTCCAGTGCTGCCGCTACTGGGAACACAGAGAGGGCTGCAGCAAGGAGCTCTGTCCCTGTGCACAAGGCCCGGGTCTGAAGTGTCCCTGGGAGAGGAGACGGACCAGCCCCGGTGAGGGGAGGGGTCAGAGAGCACACGGTCCCGGCTTTGCCCGCCAATAGCAGCTGGGGTGCTTGCAGGGCTCAGGGTCCAGACAGAAAACATTTGCAGCCCCCCAGCTCAGGGGTGGGAACTTTGCACCAGCTACCATCAGCTGGACACCGAGATGAGGAGACCCCACCGAGAGGCACTGAGACCCCCAAACTCCACACCCACTCCCCTCCTCCCAACAGCCCAACAGAGCCTGAGCCTGGCAGATGCGCACCACAGCCCCCCGGCGTGCAGGAGACCACGTGGCATGCAGGCCAGCAGCACAGGGCCCGGGCACCCTGGGAGGCAGGAGCCTGCACAGAGGGACCTGCGGGGGCCGATGCCCGGCCCTCCCCAGTGGGGCCTGGGGTTGTGGCCAGGGTTCACCAACCCCTGACCTGGCCACAGTGCACTCCCACTGAGGAACGTGGCTCTGGGAAGCCGATGGATAAGGTCTTGGGAGGCCCAAGCCGAGTCTCTGCCCCTGACCGCACAGTTGGTCACTCACCAGTGCCGGAGGCTCCCTGAGAGTCTGTAGTTTTTGGCTTACTCCCTCTGGAGAGTGTCTTACGTCCTCTCAGTGAAATGGAGCGAAAGGACTGAACTATGCGTTCGGGGGCTCACGGCACCAGGGTGTGCGTCTGGCGGCTCAGGTCGACACAGGCTTTCTCCTCCTTGGGCCGCAAGGAGACGGCGTGATGGGGACCTGGGTGGAGGGAACCGTGTGTCCCCTTGCTGGCGGACCCCAGGCTGGCACCACGGAGGCAGGCGGCCCCCACTGAGCCCTGTGGGTCCTTTTCCTCCACGTGGACTCTGGGGCGTCACCTAGGAAACCAGACACATTCCTGACTTGGACGAGGAGCCAGAGCCCCCGGAGATGCCCTTCATGTCATCTGGCATCTGACCGTCCGAGCGCCACACATTCAGCTCGCCGAAGATGCCCGTCTCGATCATCTCCTCCTGCCAGGGGATAGGGCAGTTGCCAGTGGCGAATTCCTGAAAGAATTCTGTGTCTGTTTTGTCAAAGACCACACCTTTGACGGTGGAAAAGGCACCCACGTCCTGAATATCCTTCGCGTAGACAGTTTTGGGGTCTGGGATGAAAGGGGGTATCAGCATCCCTGTGGGAGACAGAAAACACAAGCTGTCTCTCCCAAATACCCCTTCCCCTGGGGCCCCGTCCCCACTGGGGCTTCCCCTGCACACTCTGCAGACCGCAGACCCCAGGAGTTTCAGCGCTTGCTCCAGTGAACTTGGCAGCTTCCTCCCAAACCAGCGTCCCTCCCTGACGCACCACGACCCCGATGGCCAGGCACAGCCAGTCACAGACATCAACATCCCCAGTGGGTGGGTGGACCCTCCTCTCAAGGGTCCCCTCCTCGTCCTGTGACCCCTTGGAGCCCCCTTGGGCTCCCTGACCTCAGCCATCCTTGCCTTGCTGGGCCTGCCCAGGGCACCTGCCTGGCAGTCACTGCTGTGACGCCAATATACGAAAATGACTCCTCATTTGGGGGATCTCCTGCTCTCTGGTCACCCGTGGCCCTGTCCTAAGTTAGTCACACTGCACGTGGCCTGACCCTTCCACCTGACCACAGCGTTCTAGAGAGCATGGCTGTGTCTCAGACACACAAGTGCACGAACACACGCACACACACGCACATGCATACACATGCACATACACTCATGTGCACACATGCACACACATGCACACATGGACATACATGCACACACGTGCACACATGGACATACATGCACACACGTGCACAATGCACACATGCACACACGCACACACATGTACACACGCACACACATGCACACATGGACATGCACACACATGCACGTACACATATGCACACTCACATATATGCACGCACACATGTGCACACATCGTATCTTCCACATCCACTTGACAAGCAAGTGCTGGTGGGTGGATGACTTTCTCCCGGGCAGACAGCCTGAGCTGCCGGCCTCTGTTTGATCACGGGCTCCCTCCAGCACCCGGGGACGTGGTAGAAGGTTTGGGTCTCGAGGTCCCAGTGCAGCCGGCATGTTTCCTGCCTCTAGCGCACCCAGAGCCCTCTGGCCTGATGCCAGCTCCATCGGCTTGTCCTGGGGCTGGGAGAATGAGTGGAGGACTGGGGGCCTTGCTGGGGGCAGACGGAGAGCCTAGGGGGTCTCAGGCACACCTCCCTGCTGACTCTCACAGGCTGGACCGGGTGGTCACCCAGCACAGACCCCCTCTCTCCCCGGGACTGAGGCGTCCAACAGTACCGGCCTCCAGCTGCCTCCAGTTAAGGTCCTTGAAGAGGAAGTGGGTGCGGAGCTTGTCGCAGGTCTCGTCTCTGAACCCCAGGCGCTTCTCCGGGTCCTTCTCCAGCAGCGCCTCGCAGAAGTCCTTGCTGGCCTGGCTGAACTTGTCAGGGTACTTCACGGGCTCCGAGATGATCCGCTGCTTCAGTTCCTTGTTTTCCACCTGCAGAGATATGCATCACCTTAGCCCTGCCGCACCTGCCTCTCTTGGGCAGTCAGACCAGACCACAGCTCCTCCCAGGAGAGCCACTGCTCACCCACGTGGGTGGAGGACCCGCGAGGCCTTGTGCCCCTCCCCAGCACAGCAGCATTTGAGGCTCCAGTCTCAGGAATGGAATCCTAAAGGCGAGGCTCCCAGGAGCCACAGGTGGGTGCTGTGCATTTTAGGGACTCTGTCTGACCCACCCCCAGCACAGCCGCACCCACCGAGGAAGGAGGAGAGACAGGAAGCTGAAGGCCAGCACGGGCCCAGCTCGGGAGCAGCCTCTGTTTTCACTCTGCCATGGCGGACAGAAGCCTCGGTGGCTCTGTGGTCTTCAGGAGCTGTGCCAAGGTCTCACTTCCCCACCAGAGGCCCCACTGGTGGGCACAGTGTGAAGGGTGCTGCTCAGCCCCCAAGGCCCCTGGATCAGGCCATCGATGCCCCTCCCATAGACATCCCCTTGCCCTGGCAGCCCACGCCTGCGCCACATCCCACAGATGCAGAGCGGCCACGGGCGTGTGAGAGTCCCGGGACGACTCTGCTGCAAAACCTGTCTTGGCGGGATGGGTCACACGTCCAGGGAAGTCAGGAGGGAGGGGGTGGGCATGGCCCAGGTGGCATCGAGGGGGCGATGGGTGACCAGGGAAGAGCCACACCCCTCCAGCCCAATGGGACTCTGAGGCCTTCTGGCTCTGTGCGGGTCCTCCCTCGGTCCAACAAGAGGCAGCCCCAGCCCTGAGCTCTGAGTCAGCTTCACTGGGGAAAAGCCAGCTTTGCTCCACGTGTCTCGAATAAGGGACTGGCACCTCCCAATGTTATCTCTATTTGCAGTTCTGGTGACCTAGGAGCCCAGACAGCCCAGGGGGTGCTCAGAGGAGACCCAGCAGCCCAGAGCAGTGCTGGGCCCACCGTGGGCTGTGGGGTTCTTGGCACCTGGGGAGAAGGGGAGCTTGTGCCACAACAGCAAGAGATAAGACCGTCCAGGGAGGGGGAGCCCACTCCAATGTCCCAGGAGCCCCGGCCTCGCCAGTCCCCAGGGGATGAAGCTGCACCCCATGAAGGTGGCTTGTCCTGCTGCCCAGGGTCTGGCGCCACAGTGAAAAGTCACCCTCCCTTCTCCTGCCTGCCCCAGCGGGACCCACCCAGCAGGGCCCTCAGAGGCTGAGTGGTGGCGTGCTCTCCGGTGGGAGGGTCACTCATCGAGACAGAACAGCATGGCCCAGGAGCGAGACCCCAGGACGTGAATCTGTGACCTCCCCACCCCACAGGGCCCGCGGAACAACTCCCAGGTCTGCCCCAGTAACAGACCCCATCGCTGCCCCTCGCCAGTGAGAGCCAGGGCACCAGGGTGGCTGCAGGGACATCTGCCGGCCGCCTCCTACCTTCTCTCCACGGGCTCGGAAGGGTCCTCTGGCCGCAATCATCTCATACAGGGTGACCCCCAGGGCAAAGTAGTCCACAGAGAAGCCATACTCCTCGCCCTGCAGGAGCTCGGGGGCCATGAAACCTGCCAGCAAGGGACATTACGGGTTCAGAGGCGGTTACCTCCATGGCGGGCAGGCACTGCGGCAATCGCAAGACTGATGCTCTGAGGATGCATCCCCCGGGACCTCAGCACTCTCCACATTTGGGACCAGAATATCCTTTGTGGAAGGGCTGCCCTGCGCATTACCGGGTGCCGAGCAGCACCCCAGACTCTGCCCACGGGGTAACAGCAGCACCCCCAGGCTGTGACAACCAAAAATGTCCCATGCCCGCTCCAGTGCTGGGCACAGGGCAGGACTTGTTGACTGTAGCTGCACTGAGGCAGCCTTCCTGGACTCTTACTGGGGAGAATCCAACATCAATATCTTTTGAATTTTCCTCTTGAGCTGGTCAGATCACGCTGAGGTGGGTCCACCACATTCTGGGAACCAAGTTCAGAGGAGGCCTGCGGAGCCCCAGCCATCGGTCACTCTCCTCTTCCTCAGCTGTCGGCCTGTTCTCCAGTTGTCCAGTGTCCCAGGAGTGCTATGGGTGTGTCCTCTCCAGAGAGGCAGCCCCAGTTGTCTGCCAAGAAGGCCCTTAGCTGCAGGGACTGTCTCGGGATGGGAGGACGGGTCTGGGCACAGCCACGGGGCTGTCTCGGGATGGAGGGACGGCTCTGGGTACAGCTGCTCTCACGCAGTCATTCATCCGCCAAAGCCACCTTTGCACAGACACCAGGCACTGGGCACTGACTGTTCCGTGCTGTTTCGGGGGCTCTGGCAGCAGCTTAGCATTCTGCTTCCTCGTGTCAGCTGCCGGCTCCCCTCACCCATCGTCAGTCTTTCAGCTGCCATGACGCTGCCGCTCACACCCTCCTTTGAGCACGTGGGTTTGTGCTTTTAGCGAGATTCCTTCACTGCCCCCGTCCCGGGACTTCAGGAGGGAAAGCACATCACATGTGTGTCCAGCCATCGACTTTGCCCACGAGAATATCTGAGTGTCCGCTTCCCGACACTTCACTAAATTCCAAACACACTTTCCACTCCTTACTCTGTGCTCTGGCTCTGCCAGTGGATCAGGGAGCAATGGAGCCGGCAGCCTTGCTCGCTCGTCTGTTGGTGTCTTGTTAACGTCGAGGCAGATCTCTAGGCTCAGCACTTCCACACTCACAAACACGCCTGCTCTAGGTTCGTGCCTGGAAGCCACGCCAGGCTCACGTATGTCTCGTTTGCTGAAGCCGAGTTCTCTGCCTGGTCCCACAGTCTCAGCTCGAGTCTTCTGCACCCTAAAAGGCGCCTCCCCTCACCGTGGCCTGACTCTGAGGCAGCCAAGCACCTCTCAAGCCCTTCCCAGCTCCTCCTCACAGAGAAGACGGAATCCAGTGTGGATTGTGGCCTCCAGGCACCCCCACCTCCGGCTGAGGCTGGCACAGGGTCCTCTCCTCTCCTCCCCACCTCCGGCTGAGGCTGGCACAGGGTCCTCTCCTCTCCTCCCCACCTC